>NW_025999842.1:5292798-5354481 GCF_001458135.2 Marmota marmota marmota | reverse complement strand
TATTTATATATATATATATATATATATATATATATATATATATATATCCACAGAAACATATATACACACCCCAAAACAGGGATAAGGGTGACCGACCCTCAATACACTAGAAACAGACAAATGATCCAACTCTTTTCCAAAGGAATAACAATCTCCTTGAAGTGCAGGTGAGAGATGGTTAGAAAGTATTTTAAGTAACTTTTGAAAACTTACCATCAAACAATTGACCATAAACAGACATTATTACTTTATGTAATAATATATGACTGCATACCAATGTGATTCTACAACATGTACAATCAGAAAAATGAGAAATTATACCCCATTTATGTATGATATATCAAAGTGCATAAATGTATTCTACTATCATATATAACTAATTAAAACAAATAAAAAATTTATAAAGTATAATATAAAATAAAAAATACATAGGAAGAAACATAAAGCCTGATCAGTATTATACATACAATTCAAATGAATGAGTAAAGACTCTGCAGAGAAATATTCAGACTCAAATAGTTTCAATAGGGCATTTCTCCAAATACTTAAGGAAAAAATGGCACAAATATTACCAAACTCTTCCAGCAACTTATAAATAAAAGAATACTTCCTAAAGTTCTCTATTAGGTCAGCATCACCTTAATAACAAAGTCTGACAAGGATATAACAAGAATGGAAATGCAGCCAACATTAGTTTTGCTCCTAGAATGCAAAAATCACTTAACATTCAAAATTCAATTAATGTAATTCATCATGTCTACAGAATAAAAACTAAAATATAATTCTTTTTAATAGATACAATAAAAGCATTTGATGAAATTCAATACCTAGTCACAAAAAAGAAAAAGTAGAACCTCATTTAGCAAATCAGAACAGAGCAATCTCCCCTAATCTAATGATACTATCCAAAGAGTAAATGGAAAATATTATATCCAATGATAAACTATTTAAAGCATTTTTCCTCAGTTTGAGAATACTACTTCTATTTAACATTAGTTCCTAGTCAGTGCAATAAAGTAAGGAAAAGAAATAAAGCTTATAAAGATTAAAAAGGGAATATAAAATAAACCCTACTAGTAGACAACTGTGAACACAAAATACCCAAAAAGATCTATGGGTCTGTTATGGTTTAGATTTGAGGTGTCTCCCAAAAGCTTGTGTGTAAGTCAATGAAGAAAGTTTAGAGATGAAATGATCAGATTACAAGAGCCTTAACATAATCCTCTGGTAGGAATTAACTAGATGGTGACTGTAGGCAGGTAGAGTATGGTTGGAGGAGGTGGGCATTGGGGGAATGCCTTTGGAGTATACATTTTGTCTGTGGTGAAGGGAGAGTTCTTTCTCTGCTTCCATGTCCGTGTCCTGAGGTGCTTCCCTCTATCACACACTTCTGGCCTTGATGTTCTGCTACATCTCATGCCCAGAGCATCAGAGTCAGCCATCTATAGACTGAACTTCTGAAATGTGAGCCCCAAACTAAACTTTTCAATTGTTCTTGTCAGCTCCTATGGCCAGAGTGGTGAAAAAGTTGACTAAAACAGGGTCTATGGAAAAGCTTGTAGAATTTGGATGATAATCTGGTGTCAGTTTCAGTCTTATTTCCTTAAAGGGAGGCTCTATGTTGTGTTAGTTTTTGATCACTGTGACAAACATCCCTAACAAGAACAAATCAGAGAAGGACAAGTTTATCCTCAGAGCTTCAATCTGTGGTTGTCCAACTCCCTTGCTCTGGGCCTGAGGCTAGGCAGAATATCATGGCCAAAGGGCATGGCAAAGGAAAGCTGCTTGGCTCATGACCACATGGCCACTGAGAGAGAGAGAGAGAGAAGAGGGGGGCAGGGAGGAATGGGCCAGGAGAGATATAGTTCAAGGCCATGCCCCCAACGACCTACTTGCTCCGCACCTGCCTTCAGTTACCACCAAGAAGTCCTTTGGGCTGTAAATAATGAGGTCAGAGCCCTGATCATTACATGAAAGTCTCACCTTTGAATTTTGCTACATTGGGGATCATACTTTCAACACATGAGCTTTTGGGGGACATTCCAGGTCTAAATACTACCATATCAGTGGTGATGGCCAGGCTACCTATGAATATCCACAGTAGTTTTTGCTAATTCTCAGGCAGGGCCATAGTCCACTTAGGTCTCCTTCAGCTGAATAATAATCCACATGCTTTTATCTTCATTTCTATGATGTTCTTTAGTGATCTTTCCCACATTAAAAAAAAAAAAAAAAACTTTCATGGTCACAGATACTTGTGCAATAGATGTCTCTATAGTCAAATCCTTCTCCCTCTCCTGGAGTACTTCTAATATTTGTTTACAAAATAAAGAACTACAGGGGGAAAAAAAGTACTTTTCACAAACTTTTTTCAAAAAGCAACATGAAATTCTTTGAAGCTAAATGTGAAGCACTAATATACTTATTTGCAGCTTTTAAAATTACAAACAAACAAATAAAAAATGACTTCAATCTTGTGGCATTTGTAGTTAAAAATAAACAACAACAACAAAAATCTCTTGCGTTAACGTCTTACCTTTTGAAAGGGCACATTTTTATGCATGTGATGAGAAACCAATAAAATGAAACATATATTTAAAGTTTAGAAGGTGGTACATATAATTGTTTTAGAATGAGATTTATTTATTTATTTATTTTTTAAAAACAAGTGGTAACACATTCTTTGATTTTTAGATGGGATTATTTATCATAATTTGGCATAGATTCTAAAACAAAAACCTTGCATATATTATTAAATGAAAAAAATTTTTTTCTAAAAATATCACTAAGTTTTTGGTCAGCTAAATATATCTCGCTCTTCTATATAATTGTACAAGTATGAAAAATAGTAGATGCTAAAAACATAGTTCTTTCCGTTATAAAGTTAATAAATCTTCATTAAAGAAAATCTGTAAAATTTAGAAAAGTAAATACCAAATAGAAAAATATGTACTCTAGTCCCAAAACAAAACCAGTTGTAATAATTTGTGTATTTCTTTCTATTCATCTTATTTTTTTCTCCATATTTTATTGGTGCATTATAGTTGTACATAACAGTGGAATTTATTGTTAACATATTCACACGTGCACACAACATAACAATATAAATTGTTCAGTGTCATTCCCCAGTATCTCCCCTTTCCCTTTCCTCTTCCCTCTTCCTCGTTCCTTTCCTCTACTCTACTGCTCTCCTTTAGATTTTCATGAGATTCCCCTTTCTTTTTCATTTACCTCTTTTTGATTTATTTTGCTTAACATATGTTCTCAAGTTTCATTCATTTTCCTAAAAATGACATAATTTCACTCTTCACTCTGAATAATAACACTCCATTGTATATACATATGTGTGTGTGTGTGTGTGTATATATATATATATATTACATTTTCTAGTCATTTTATTCTTTACATAGCTACTATAAACATAGTTATAACCACAGAATTATATGTATATGGATATATATGATTTCCATATACAAATATATTTCACTTGTATATATGTAAATTTTGTGTTCTTTCCATTTCCCAATATTATTTGAAAATATATTTTCAAAAACAGATATTAGGGCTGGGATTGTGGCTCAGTAGTAGAGCACTTGCTTCACATGTGTGAGGCACTGGGTTTGACAAAATAAAGGTTCATCAACAACTAAAAAAAAAGAAAAGGAAAGCAGATATTAATAGTTGCAAAGCACTTCATCCAATGAGGACAATATAGTTCATAACCACATTCCTGTGTTCATGTAGTTCTTTTTTCTACTATCAAATAATGATACAGCATATACCTCAATACAGCTATCTTATTCATATTTAGGACTATTTTTTGATGATACACACCAGAAGGAAAATTACTGGATCCAAGGGACAGGAGAATTTTGAAAGCTCTTGATTCATTCTTACATGTTGCTTTTCAAATGGGTGATAACGCTCTGACTGCCAAGGCCGATGCTCACAGTGTTCCTTCAGTACTATCTGGGCAGCACAGCTAAGTGCTGCAGAATACTACAGAAAATGTAGAAGTGGAAGTAATATCTTTCAATATTAATGTATTTGACACAATAAGATTGACTAATTATATGGTTATCTTATTTACCTTGGGTTTTAATGATCTGCCGATCAGTTTACCCAACAAATACTTATTGGAGTATATGATCAAGGCACTAAGAATATATTGTTCAAGGACGTGAAAATGCAGTAGTGAACAAAACACAAAAAGTCCCTGCCATGGAAAACTTGTATTCTATTTATTTTATATGAGTGATACTTATGTAATAAATGTAAAACTATCACTAGTATCTACTATGTGCCTAGCATTATCTCAAACTTCTATTTATTTATTTAATTTAAAGTGCAAATGGGAGAGCTCTGTCACTTCTTACTGGTTGATGAGAAAGAGGAGGCACAGAGTACTAAAGTAACTAGCCCAAAGACATGCAGCTAGTCATTTATAAACTCCATTCTAGGTCAGTCTTTAATTCCAGAGTTTATGTCCTTTCCCCTATGCAATACATATGATATCTATTGTTTCAGACGATTGTTGGAGTTATATTTAATAAAATATTTTCTACTTTATTATTGACTTTCTCTTTTTGAAGAGGAAAAGTTTATTTGAGGGCTCATGGTTTCAGAGGTCTTAGTCCATAGAAGGCTAGCTCCATTCCTCAGGACTTGAGGTGAGGCAGGACATCATGGAGGGAGAATGTGGTGGAGGGAAGCAGCTCACATCATGATCAGGAAGCAGAGAGAGAGCTGTCATTGACTTTTAAATTTTTGTTTGTGTTTCAATATACATGCAGAATTTTTAAATTTTTATGTAATTAAATTTAGGAGACTTTTAACCTATTAATTATCTTCTCAGAAGTTTGTTTCTTTTTTTATAGTTAAAAATTTAAATGCTAAAACTATCTGAACTTTATTTTACTGTGTATCATAAATGAGAATCTATTATTACCCAAACCATGAGTACATTTATTGATTATCCTTTGCTTCCCAATAATTGTTGATGAAAATAGAGCTTATTTAGATTGAAATACTGGAAAAGTCACTCAAAAAATTCCAACCAGACTTTTAGGAGAAATATTTTAGGCATTTTCTTATATCATGAGAATTTATGCTGTATTTCTTAAGTTATAAAAGGTTTGCCTCTCTGTGTATGATTGACACACACACACACACACACACACACACACATGCACATAAACACACAATCTTAAATTCCAGACACAGAAATGTCCATGTTGTTTCTGAATTCAGATTTAATTCCTTAGTTTTATTCCTAATTATATTTTCCTTAGTCTATTTAAATAGTCACTGAACAAATACTTAACTCTGACTGTAAGTTGTATATGTTTAGGTAAACTGTGGAATGTGTGTGTATGTGTATATATATATATATATACATATATATATATATATATATATATATATATATATATATATATATACTCAAATATGTCCCTTATCTTCAAGGAATCTACCTCCTTACCTCCTAGCTGAGAAAAATAAGATATACATGAAAAGTCAACATTGGATGAAAGCAATGTTTGGAGATGAAAGCAGTGTTTGACAATGTCAGGTTTGCTGGCACTGCAGGATCACAGGAAAGAGTGACAATGACTGTGGGCTGGGTAGAGCAGCAAACTGCACAGAGAAAGGGAGAAGGTGGGAGTTACCTGGGCCCAGATGGATCGGTAGAAGTTTGACAGCTGGAGAGGAAGGGGTACAAAGAAGATAGAATGAGCCCACATTCTGAAGGGACATGTAAGTGGGTGTTGGAGTAGAGAAGTAAGATGTCAAAGAAACACGCAGTACTGGACTAGAGCCCATGATGATAAGAAATTCCCTCATTCTACAACGCAGTAAACACACCAGAATGACCCCCAGGAAGGAGGAAAGAGCTGTGAACATTAATAGCTCCCACTGTAAGTTAGCTGCAGGTGATCAGGTGGCAGTCTGCTTTGTATAACACAGTGTCCCATATTTATACTGGATCAGCCTTAAAACTGTAGTGACTCCCTTGGTTAACCCCACCTTACAATTCCTTTTGATTATCTTAGTGTTTAAATGAAACAGAAGTTTTGCC
This sequence comes from Marmota marmota marmota, assembly GCF_001458135.2. Classification (NCBI taxonomy): domain Eukaryota; kingdom Metazoa; phylum Chordata; class Mammalia; order Rodentia; family Sciuridae; genus Marmota; species Marmota marmota. The sequence goes on along the minus strand of NW_025999842.1, from coordinate 5,348,402 downwards.
AGTTTGGAATATTCTTGCATTCGCAAGAATCTTCACAAAACAAAGAATTTTTGAAACATTAGATGAATATCACCATGTATCTATTTTAGCGGGTTAGTTTTACCTCTGGACTGAGATCAGCTTCCCCACATGTGTGGGTAGTGATGTTCTTTTGCAAGTATTTAAGTGTGTCAGCAAGGTTCTTCAGAGAAACAGAAACAAAACATGTGTAGAGAGATCTAAAGAGAGAAGTGGGGGCAAAAACTTATTTTAAGGAATTGGTTCACATGACTGTAGAAGCTTGTAGAGACCTGGGCAAGAGTAGTAATGCAAGTTCAAAGTCAGTCTGCTGGTAGAATTCCCCTTTCTTCTAAGGAGGTTGATCTCTATCTATTAGGGCCTTCCTCTGATGAGATGGAGGGTATTCAACTTAACTCAAATTCTACTGATTTACATATTAGCCGCATCTAAAAATATTCTTGACAGAAACATCTAAGAAAAGCTTGGGCCAAATATGTGGGTATTGAGGCCTAGCTGAGTCATGCAGGACACTAACCATTGCAATGAGTAACATGTGAAACCTGGTGGTGACCAAAGCCCACACCAGCATGGGAAGCCTAAACATAGCCTATTTTCAAGGTCTCTCAGGACAAAAACTGGATCCAGGAACAGGGCAGAGGTGCCTCTCTCCCTTTCTATAGCCCTGATTGCCTTCTAACCCCTCAAAGCTGTTAGACAGAGGCTGATACTGTCCTGACAGCGGTTAGGTCCATTCTTGGACTGAACAGCTTTTTGTTGGGTTTACCTAGGAACCCAACCATGGAATGGTTTGTAGGGAATAAACAATTTCCAAGTTCCAAGTAAATGACTGTTAATGAGGGTTTAGTTTTAAGTTAGAAATTCTATGTCATTATGAAGGTGGCTTAGTGAGATGCTTAGACAAATATCCCAGGTTAGGATCAGGATGGGCTTCAAATCCTCATGATTATACTTCAAACTCTAGGCCTTGGAGAAACCTTTGGACTTGTTTTCTTATTTTAGGGAGATAATGCCCAGATTATAGGACTTCTTTAAAAAATTAGGAAATGAAACAAACCATATGAAAGGTAAAAAATTATTATTTCTATGGTCATTGTAGAACTCAATCCAAGCTAAGCCTGCTTTGAACCCTACAAAAGGGATTCTTACAAGTATTTTCATAGCATCTGCCTGTAACATAGAAGGTGCTCGTGAATGAATGTCTTTGTGAAATATTATCAAAAAAGTTCTTTTGATGCCATCATGTTAACATTTCAGAATTTGTTAAATTCATCCAGAGCCTCTATCTTCTGCATTAAAGTAAGACCCCATGATATAATTACCATCTGAAAAATAGCACTGATTTTATTGGGGGAAAATTACAGAAAATATTACCAAAATAATCTAAACACCAAGATCAACTATTTCTTTTCCTAGAAAGAGCCTTAGGTTTTGTTTTTTGTTTTTAAATTTGTGATAGACTTTCTCTCCCTGACTTACAACAAGATCCATCTCAAAGGAGGAAATCTTTTGCAAGAGAAATAACCTTTGGAAAGAGCTAAAGCTAAGAACCCCAGGATTCTTGAACTATATCTGAGCCTTGAAATCTGGAGTAGTTAGCCAAGTCCTCTGCCATTTCTCCTTCCACTATGCCCAGATGAACTAGTTCTTCAGGCCAAAAACTCCTCCAAAGTAGTCCTAGCTTCTCCCTAGCCTCAATTTTAAGGACCATCTTAACATTCCATAACATATATTCACCCCTGTAAGACTACTTTCTTCTTTACAAGATTAATTTTATTTGGGCTTGACCTTAGTGCTTCTTGATAGTTTTATGAATTGAGCAATTCTGTTATCAGTGTTTTTTGGAGGTAGATTGACCCAGCATGCTGCAGTTCTGATCCTTGCTTATTAACCAATAGAATACTGTGCCACTTTCACTCTGTTTAGCTTCCCTTAAACACTCATTGAAAACAAGCTGTATGGATTTGGATTTATTCCCTAAGGAGTCAATTTTACACTTTAAGAATTTTTTTCCCCTAGATACCTTCTGGTTTCTGCCAGTTTATTTTAAAACATTATTATTTAACTGTGATTGTCAAAAGTATCAAATTTGATTATTATACCTTTGCCTTTGAGGAATAAAGCCATGGGACAGAATTGATATCAATCTACCTATCTTTATTTATCTATTATCTATCCATCTCTACCAGGTAATGTACAGAGATTAAAATAATGAATGAATATTATAATGTCTTTGCCTATGAAATATTTCTAGTCTAGTGGAGAGACATAAAAAAACCATACAAGTATAATACAGTTTCATGAAAGTCATAATAAGGATAAGCATGGGAGAGCCTGATGAAGCACAAAAGAATAAAAATATTAGAAAGCTATTGGTTAATAAGATTAAAGTACTTTTTCCTTTGGTCTTGGTTGTTATGGTTTGAATATGGTTTCTCCCCTCCAAAACTCATGTTGAAATCAACTGCCATGGTGATAGTGCCAAGAGGTAAGACCTTTTAAAAGGTGGTCAGGATATGAGCCAAAGTAAACTTCTATTCTTTATAAATCACTCAGTTTCAGGTATTCTATTATTACAACAGTAAACAGACAAAGACAGCTATATGTAAGGATAGTGAGATAATTATCTTGTGAAAATTGCATAATCTACCAAAACATCACATTAACATCAAATCATAATAGCATATGTGTTTTTCCAAAGAAATACTATACTTCATAAATAAGTATAAAAGAAGTTTTAGCATATTACTTATACATGAAGCATAAATGTATATATGATCAAGATAACATTTTCAAGATCGTCAGTATAGTACAATGATAGTCATGATCACTATGTATTAAAGGGCAAATGACACTTATAGAAAGAAAAATGCGTCTTTGATAGTCTGACGACTGAAAAATTTTGAAGGGAAGATCATACAATATCAAGTATTTTTTGTTTGTTTTTGGTACCATGGATTGATCCCAGGGGTGCTTGAACCACTTGCCACCCAAGCAGCCCTTTTTATCTTTTGAAATGTAGAAACAAAGTCTCACTAAGTTGCTTAGGAGCTCACTAAATAGCTAAGATTAACTTTGAACTTGCAATCCTCCTGCCTCAGCCTCCCTTGTCACTGGGATTACAGGTGTGTATCATTGTCCCTGGCAAGACAAGTTTTATCAGAATTTCTTACCCTTGAATATCTTCTAAATAATGTCAAACTTTTTGTCTTTAAGCTTTTCAAGCATTGTTTTCAAGTGTGGCTGCTTTGGAACACCCTTTCCTCTAACAGGTAGTAACACCTCAGCTTATTACAGCTATTGAGATTGTTACATTATGCAAAGTATTTTCAAATATTATTTGTATATATTTGGTGTGTGTGGCTGTGTTGGTTTAGACATGTGTCTGGTACCTTGATCCAGGTGGTGAGTCAGATAGGTGAGATGCATTTAGTAACTGAGGACTTCTGTCTATTAGAAGTTTTAAGCCTGTTATTGAGTTGACAGACACTAGAAGCATCTACCATAGATTAAAAAAAAGAAGAAGAAGAAAAAGAAGAAATTGTGAACTTACAGATTATTAGATTACAAAGTTAAGTGACATCATATTCAACTTATAGATACCCCAATGGGAACATAATTTGTGAATGTGCAAATAATCATGTTGATGTATTTTTTTCATATTCAATTTTAAATATTTGTTAATTTCTTTGAAATAATGTTGACAAAGAAAATAAAGTAGGTGAACAATCATTTTGCCTTCGGAGATATTAAAAAAGTTTACTTATTCAGATGTAATGAGACTTGAACATTTTATAGTAAATAAGATGAATAGAGGTGGTAGTTTTAGTTTTATTCAGAAAATGGTGATGCAAAATAAGATCATAAGCTCCTTGAAGCAAAGACTTAACCACCTGTCACTGCTAACTCCTGAAGGGGACATTCAAATCTGCCCCAATGACTTGTAAGAGCCCTACCTGAGGCTGAAAATCATGGTGTTGTCAATTTTTGCACTTGTGAGAAAAATTCCTGAGACCTGGAGTTGTGCAGTGACTTGCCTGCATCTACATGACTTATGAAGTACAGAAGGAGAAGGCAGAGTTTGGATTCTGGCTGCCTATTGTTGAAAATTAAGATATTATTTCTCCTTTCCAGTAACTGTCTTTCTTCTGAAAGAATGTGAAATTGAACTATCCTGAGAAACCAATAAATAGGTTTCCCTTTAAGGAGAGGTTTTCTGTTAAAGTTGTATATGAAAAGTAAATTACTTAAACCTTCCAGAATGCTTTAAATTTCCCCCTTCACCTCACACATGACACTGCCATCCTGCAGATTCTTGTATAGCCTGAGTTTCCCAAAGTTCTAATGGTGATGTTGTAAGTTGTTTAAAAGAACAATTAACCCTAGAGGACAGGCAGTAAAACAAAGGATGAGGAAAAGAATAAAAAGTACACCTGGGCTTCAGTTTACTGAAAGAGGAAGGAAAGAGAGCAGAATATAGCCCAACTAATTTTGAGAAGTTTTAAAAAACTTTTTATATTATATTATATTTTATTATTATTATTATTATTATTATTATTATTATTATTATTATTATTTTGGTACCAGGGATTGAACTCAGAGGCACTTGACTACTAAGCCACATCCCCAGCCCTATTTTGTATTTTATTTAGAGACAGGGTCTCATTGAGTTGTCTTAGCACCTCACCATTGCTGAGGCTGGCTTTGAACTCTTGTTTCTCCTCTCATCCTCCCAAGCTGCTGGAATTACAGGCATGCATCACTACACCTGGCCTAACAGTTTATATTTTTTAAAAATTTTAGGAATAGGATCATACATAAGAGGAAGTATTTGATTCAGTTCTGGTTGAGAATTCCTTGATGCTCCATAGCACCTTATTGCAAGCTTACCTGTAAGTGGTAAAACACAAGTTGGTTTTCATGATTTGGTTTTTGAGAATAGAAAAGTAGAGAATTTTGAAATCCCATAACACTTGTGATGTTAATCAATGTATCAAGGGAAAGGTTAATCTGGTGTATATAAATTATGTAAAATTAGGTATGACACTGTCTTTGGGTATTTTTTTCTTGATTAGTATATCTTATCTTTTTCCATACCAATTATTCCATCCATTTTTGCAGTTTCATAAAGTAAACATTTTTGGAAATAAACGTTTTAGGAAAAGAGATTCAAATATTGTTGCCTAAAAGTCTATATAGGTTTAATATACATAAGATTACTGATGGAACAAGGCTTATCTGAACCTAAGATTTTAAAAAACCCCACAATGATAATATAATTTTGAAAATAAAACATATAAACACAATATTATTGCATGGTATTCTTCAGTTGTTTTTCTCATGTGATACATTTGATATAAAATTATCTTCCAAATATTTTATTTGGACAAATGGAGTTCTCCTTCTACCCCCCTTTTTGGAATCCAGCTGGTAGGGGCATTTATTTACATAAAGTTTTAAAGGTGTTTTGTAAGTAAAAATAAATATAAGTGAATTAATCAATAAAAGTCCATAATAAATGGACAGATACATTAATATGAGTGGGAGTCATGTAATCACAGAGGAGAGATGTTAGGAAAGTAACAGTAAGTTATCCTTTTCACAGAAACAGTTTAAGCATAGGCCAGCATCCATCAACAACTCAGAGTTCAGAAGTCCTTTTAAAAATGAAAGAAAGAGAAAAGAGGGAGGGAAAAAGGGAAAAGAATGAATGACTTTCCTTAAAACACCTAATTTAGTAGAAAGTATACTCCTGGAATAAAGGATTTAGGCATCCAGGAAGGAAGCAATGGCTGATGTAGTCACTGAGGAAATAAATTCACAAAAGACATGAAATAAGAACTCAAGGCCCCATTTTACTATAAAAGCTGTACAATATAAGTAAATAAGAAAACTATAGACACAAAGGTTGATACAACTCAACTAAATCGTGTCACTTGTGGAAAATAAGATATTGAATATTGTTCATAATAAAGGTTATATCCACTTTTATGGGTCTCAATATTGCTCAAAATTCTAGTCAATTTTATTATTAAAATTCTCTTATTCAAATTACTAGCCAAGTGAGCGTTTAAAGACCCTGATGTACTTACATTCATCCTCTTCATATCATCCATTAATTCATTCATTTAATTACTTTTTCAACATTTATAAAACCATACAATACTAAGTAATCAGAGGATACAAAGTTGGTCCAGATACAGGTTACATAAGGGGCTTACATTCTATTAAGGGATAAAAGGTTCCCAAAGAATTTTACTAAGAAGTAAAAAGAAATTGACATTAGAAAGGAACACATGCAGTTAGTTAGGAAAGAGATCTTAGGAGAAGTGTGGTGCTTTTTACCTTGAGGTGTTGGGAGGAAGTTTCTGAAGAAAGTGACATTTGAACTGGAATATCAAGGATGTGATCACATAGAAACAGAGATTCCAGGAGAAGGAAAAAAAAAGTAAAAGAAATGGGGAAATTGTAACCATTCTATTAAGCAGCCCCATCAGTATACAAAAAAATATTGGGAGATGAAGGAAGAAGTAATAACAGAAATTTGAATTCATCACTTTTTTGTTAAAATGATAAATTACTATTCACAAAATAAATTTTAAAAACAAGTGTGAGCTCTCAGAAATGTAATGTGTCACTAATATCAACAGTGCAAGGTGGTATACAGGAAAGAGCACATTCTTAAGGAGACTGATAGACCTGGATTACATCTGCATTCTACTTTTCATTAGTATGTAACCTGCATATACCACCCAAACCCTCTGAGTTTTAGTATTTTCATTAGTAAAGTGAATACAAATTATATTCCAGAGTCATTGTGAGCCGAGAGATAATACATATGATGTGACTGATAGATAATTGGTCTTCAGAAAATGGTAGCTAACAAGATAATTCTGTAAGAACTGGGATTCTTTGGATTGCAAGTATATAAACCAGCCCAAACTGATTTAAGCCAAAGGGACTTTCTAGGCTTATGTTGCAGGAAAGTCCAAGAGCAGAGCTGGGCTTCTTAGGACAAGAGTCATCATGGTGCATGGGCACCCTGTCTTTCCTTAACTTTTCTAGTAATTTTCCTCTTAACTGGCACCATTCTCTTCTCATCCAGGATCTCTTCATGTGATGACTATAAGGGACATTGGTAGTTCAGAGATTATAACTTACCTGTTTAGCAACTCTAGCAAAAAAAAAAAAAAAAAAAAAGAAAGAAAGAAAAAGAAAAAAGATGCTCCTTTCCCAATAGCTTAAACAAGTAAAGTGATTCCTTTTGATGCTTGTCATTGGCCTTTCTTGAGTAATGAGCCCATTTTGGAACCAATAACTACAGCCAGATGGTTGAGGTAATTTTGATGGTCAGAATTTTGGTCACAGAGCCCTGTGGGGGCAGAGATGAGGACCAGTCCCTGAAATTTAAGAATGCAAAGGAAGGCATATCATAGGTTTAGAGAAAAAGATATGGCTAATATAGGCAGTGACTCAGCCATTGCTAGATTTCCAATTTCATTGACCCACCATTTCTACAGTGGAGTTTAAGCAGTAGGTGGCAGTTTGAATGTCTTCAGATACAAGTAACATAAAATCTGGCCCAAATGATAAGGAAATTTATTACTTAATATCAATAGCAAGTCTCCAAGTAGAGAAGGCTTCAAAATTGTTTGACTCATTGGCTTAAGATGTTCTTAAGGGCATGAATTCTTCCGTTTCTCTCCTCTGGCATCTTGGTGAAGCTTTCTTCCTCAAGCTGGAAGATAGCTGTGATTTCACACTCACATCCAGACCTGACAGCATCCAGAGGTAAAAAACAGAGACTCTCTCTTGTTGTATCTTTGTTAGAAGGAACACATCTCTTAGAAGATCCCTCTAGCAGCTCCAGCAAACTTCTCTCACATCTCACTGGCTAGAATTGGATTATACACCCCTCCCTAAGCCAATTGTTGACCTGGATTAGGATAATAATAAAAAAAAATGGATTGAAAGTCAGGAAGGCAATTCAATGTTTACTTCACATTGTGTGTAGTATGTGAACTGGATGTAAACAATGAGCTTCAGAATGTTGGTTGAGTGTGAGCACAATACTCACAATGGAAGAATGATTCTTGAAGACTAGGCTTGTAGTCTTCTAGAAGTTGAAGCTCTTTTGAGTGCTAAAAAAAAATAGATGAAAATGGGCTCTACCTTCCCAAGTTCTGCAGAGACATGAGTTACAGAATATGTAATTATGCCACTTAATGTGTTGATAAGACTGCCTAGCACCCCCTGAGCCCAGTAGAAAATTTCTGCCACTTATATGAAGAACAGTCTAAGATCAAGTAGTGATTATTCACAATACAGAGAACTAATAGCCCTACATATTACAAATCCTCCTTAGCTATTTCTTTATTTGAAAAAGTTAAAGCATGCCCCAAATTTATAGTAGACATCTCAAGATGGCACTATAGCAGCTAATACGTATGTGGGGAGTAAATGGAGCTCCCCCAGCCCCGTCCTCTCCAGAGAAGCAGACCTAATGTGTGAGTGAATTGGATAGGGGGAACCAGACTCCATTTATCCTGGCTGAAAATTAGGATTAGTGGACTTTCCATTAACTCTCCTGATGGTAGCTTCTAATTTCCCCCATGAATCTGCCTGCCTCAAATGGCTCATGTGCTATTTATCTTCATCTGCATTTGCACCACATTTCTGAATTCATGAATTACAATTACTTTATTTGACTTTGAAGGGATTCTATGGAATGTTAAATTCATAAAACCAACCCAAGGCTTCTTTGTCATCCCCCCCCTATGAAATTTTTTTTTTTTTTTTTAGTTCAAAAAAACCTTTCTCCTTATTTTAGCCAAGGCTTGGGTAAATCAAATAGAAATTGGTGTGTGCAGTTATTCAATTATCTGACTTCCTAATTTCTTCCTGTAGTATATTTTAATATATGTGCTGAAATTCAACAATGCAGTCTTAATTTGTTCCATACTTGCAGGTCTTAAATTCTTGATTTGTAAATACTTTTACACAAAAACATTATAGATTTAGTACATTATGAAGACAATCTTTATCTCATTTTAATAAGCACTTATTGAATTTCCTACTATCTGCTAGGCAGAGACATAAAAATAGAACAGCTGCTTGCCCCCCCCCCAAAAAAAAAAAATCTTTACAACACAAAGTCAGAAAAGTACACAATTTCAGAACAGTGTCATTTCTGCAGTAAGAAGCACAGAACAGAAGTACAAAGAAAGACCACCAACACATTGAAGAATGGTACTGGGGAAGAAAGCAGGAGGTGGCAATATCCAAGCATAGCACTGGTATTTGCTTCCTGTGGCCGCCATAACAAAAACCCACTTAAAATAAAAGGAACTTTTTTCCTCACAGTCCTGAAGATTGGAAGAATGGAATTGAGATGTTGGCTGGGCTGTTCTCCAGGAAAAGCTCTAGACAGGAGTTCTCTCTTGCCTTTTCCTAGCCTCTGGCAGCTGCTGGCAATCTTTGGTATTCTTTGGCTTGCAACTGTATCACTCTAATCTTTGCCTCTGTTGACATGTAGAATTCTCCCATCTGTTTCCACATCTCCCTGTTCTTGTGAAGAGTCCAGTCATTGGATTTAGAGCCCACCTAATCCAACATGATCTCCTTTTAACTTAACCTCATCTGAAAATTCCCAATTTCCAAATAAGGGTACATTCACAGTACCTGGGGTGAGGACTTCAATGTATCTTTCATGGTGGAACAATCCAACCCATAACAGTATTGTAAAGAGAAAAAGGAGTTATCAGAGGATGAAAGTGTCCATGGTCAAAGGCACAAGATAAGAGAAAGTTTAGACCTGTAATGAGATGAAACAGGTCAGGCTTCTGGGCATCCAGGAACCTCTATCTATTACATCTTCTATCATTTTTTCTCTTTTGCCTTAAACACCATCAGGAGTTATTTGTCCTTGAAATTTCCTCTTCAGGAACTTTGAAGGCGATTATTGGCTCTTATTGCCTAGATAGGGTATTGACTGATTAATCTGATTCTTGGTGATTGTATCTTAAAATAGCTGCTAGAGGATTAATATCCTCCCTAGGAGGTGGTGTGGGTCTCTTTTAACAGTACTTTCTGGTCTGTTTCACGGAATAAAAAGTGTGATCATATTAAATAACAGGGGAGAAAATTTTTATTAAAAAATTGCTACTGTGTTTCTTAAACCATTTCCTCTGCCAATCATTTCTCCTGCCCCTGCACTCCTTCTCAGAGAATCCCCCCCCCAATCCCTGCTGAGTGGCTCGCCAACCAGAGGGTGTCAGGCTGATGGACACTTAACCCAGGATGTACCTAGGCTCTTAGGTGCCTTCTTATAATAATGTGGATTTGGGACATAAAGGCTCCAGGGAGCCTATGAAAGCTGTAGAATTGGAAAAGAGGTAGAATTGAATCTGGTAGCCATGTTTGGTCTATGCATTTCCAAATATGGAAAGTCAGTCTATGGAAAAAAAAAATCAGAACTCTGAGATGAGCAAAGATGAAAGGCCATGTGGTCTGGAAAGACAAAGATCTTTTCTTTTGCAGAGGTAGTTCTATTCTTCTGTGAGACCAAGAATGTTTCTTGCCTTTGAATCTTTAGACGCTCCTCCCTCAACTTATTTTACGCTCACTGGGACAAGTTTCTGCCTCTGTAACCAAGTGATCCTTAACTAGAAGAGTCCTGCACCTCTTTATCTATCTGTATCTAGAAAAGGCTCTGAATAGACTCCAAAATCCTGAAATCTTCAGCTATCTTTCAGTTTGGGAACATTAGCCCTCTTCAGCTGCTGTCCATCAACTTTCTTTTACACATTGCCTCCTCAGAATAAATTGTAGTTTTTGTCAGACAAATTGTAACCATGATTTACTCAATTTTTCACCACTGTGTGAAAATATTCAACTTGAGCAAGCAATGTACCTGACTTAGAAGTAGGAACTTTCCGATTATATAAAGGTCTCCATAGGAGAATCGAATATATTATATCAGCATCACAAGTATCATGTATATACTTTTCTTTCTTTCAAGAAAACAGTTCTCCTTATTGTTCAAATGACAAATGACTTCAAGGTTCAAAACCAAAGACTTTAGAGTAAATTATCATCTGACTGTATACCTCCCATAAATGAAGCTTGCAAGATTAATTGCTGCTCTGAATGTTATTATATTGAAGCATATTCACTTTTCTTTGGCCTAGAAATATGACATAAGTCATGCCCTACAAACTTAAACCTAAAAGGAAATGTGGTGAAGTGGTAAATATACAGCATCTAAAAGAGCAGTAATTTATACAGAAATTTGTGTAAGGTTATAGGGGCTTCTCACCTGAATCAAGAGCATTTTGACAATAGTAAGAACAAATTGAGTTTGAACTGATGGAGTTGGCTGTCTCCTGTCTTAAAACTGCAGCAGAGTGGTTAGAGTAAATCATGGTTACAATCTGTCTGACAAAACTACAATTTATTCTAAGGAGGCAGCATGATTAAACTGTCGACCTGTGGAGAAGAGTTTGGGTCCAAAATACATCTTAATTTGCAGCATATTATCCACTTCCAGGTCCCTTTTTCTCAGCTTAAACATTCTTCTCCAAATTTACAGGCCTGAAAATCCAATTTGATTCATTGCCGACTGTCTCCTTGCAGAAGTCCAACATAAGTTAGGCTGTATCCAATTGGACAACTTTTTTCTGTCCCCTCTGTCACCTCACTTTCTCAGCTCAGTCCTTAAATAGATTTGTTCCCAATCCCTGTAGGGCTGGATATAAGAGGCAGCAAGGGAAGACATGCTGGTTGACCTTACAGTGGTCGTTTTCCTTACTGATCTCCAGCCACAAGGGGGATTCAGCTCCAGACAGCTACAACTCCAAGACCTGTGACTGGGTGGGGACTCTAGTTCTATGTCTATTCTAGTAATACTCTTCACTCTGTCTTAATCTATCCCCATTTCATGCCCAAGACGCAAATAAAATAGAAACGCCTCATGACACTACATGGTGCTAATCTCACATTCACTCCCTATTTATTCCCAGGAATTAACACATAAGAGGAATTCAGTTGTTTGCTGGATTTGTAAATTATTTTTCTATTAATTCTTGTGTCCAGACTCATCCTCCACTTTTCTGACCATTTTTAAACACAGGCACCTTTCAGACTCCACTCATAATGCTCTAACCTTGACCATCTTTGCATAGCTTCTACTTTGACTCAGTCCACAATCCTGACTACTATTTCCTTAGTGGAGTCCCTACTATTGCTTGTGACTTCACTGAATCCCTTCCTAGTTAAAAGAAATCCCACAGCCAATTTCTCAAGAGCCTTTGTATTATCAGGGGTTTAGTTCAGAGACAATTTGTAATTTTGGATTAAGATAAAATTAGATCAGCCTTCAGGCTCAGAGATGGAGAATATGAGCATATGGTTATTCTATTCTATTCATTTCCATGCTGTTCTTCCATTCTGAATTGATTAGATGGATGTAGTAACCAAGAACAGAAACCAACCATATGATGGAAAGGCATGCAAATGAATTTAATATTTTTAAGTCTTTCTTTTGAAAAGTATACATTTTGGAGAAATTATAATAGGAGTTAATGTATATTGAAGGCTTACTATATCCAGGCTCTATGCTAACTACTTTACTACAATATTCTCCCTTGTAATTCTCATAACAGCCTGGTAAGTTAAGTACTATTATCACTCTCCAGTTTTACAAATTTGGAAGCTGAGGCTTAGAGATTACATAACATGCCGGTATCCTGGGAAGCTGTCTTGTACAGCATCAGGAGGTAAGTGGTTCTACACTTACACTAAGTGATGATGGGCTCTAATCCAGGAGGCACACTTGTGATGATTCTGCTGTGAACGTGTTCCTGGAGTTGAACAAGGCAGCCGCCCTGTCCACAACAGCAAGGAGCAAAATGAACCTAGGTCTGCTTGGCTTCAAAACCCAGGCTCATCACCACTAACCTACACTGAAATAAACATTTGTAGTTTAGAAATACGATCTGTCCTTTCATCAAGCAATTAGAAGGATAAATGAGGATGTATTCTATTACAGTTGCAGGTGTTTGCCATTTTTTTGTGTATGCAACACTTAACACAAAGGATCCCAGATCTCTTGGAGCAGAGCCATTTCAGGCTTAATGACACTCAGTGGAGAAAAAGTGTCACTATTGTAGGATAGAGAAGATCAGTGTCTGCATGCAAATAATGGTCCATAAGTGGATTTGGGCTTATGTTTATATAGGATTTATAAGGATGAGACCTTTTCCCGCTGGAGAAAACAACAGCATCATGCATTTTATCAATCATACATTTTTAAAAGCCTATGTTTGTAATGAAAACAAGAAGAAATTTAAATATAAAACCAGGGGAAATTTTAAGAAGCCAAAATATATCTAATGAGATGGAATTGTATGCTATCACTATGTAAAATACATGCATATGAAAAAATACTGGAAGGGAATATACACACACACACAAATGATAATAGTTGGGCTGGGGATATGGGGATGCAGCTTAGTTGGTAGAGTACTTGCCTCACATGCATAGGGCCTGGGTTCAATCCCCACCACCATCACCACCAAAAAAAAAAAAAAGGTAATAGTTATTGTGTTGGAGTATGTTATTTGTTTTGCTCTGTACTGTTACACCAATGTTAATATTTGTATATGAAAGAAATATAGTTTAGCTTTAAACATTTATTTAGCAGCCCAATTTTCCTCTAAAAAAAAAGAAAAAAAAATTCAATCAGAATTGTTCATTACATAGACTCATCCCACGCTGCAGTTTTAAATAATCTAGGTGGTGTAATGACCAGTTCTTCTAAAGATTGCTGCCTTCATAAGCACATTATAAACCATAAATTATTGTAATTTATGAAACGCAATCGAACAGGAAGATTATGTTTGCTTTCCTAAGCATCCATCAGGGAAAATATTGGTAATTATTTTGTACTCAATTTGTAATTTGATTTTTAAAATGGGTGCTTCATTCAACCTTTGTTTTTTTTTTGTTTTTTGATGTTCTATTTTGTTAAACTACCACTTTGAAAATATTTTATTCTACAGCCCATCATATTCTAAAACAAAGGGAATTACCAAGAATTATACCTCATGTTTTATTCCATTTAGATTGCTATAACAAAATGCCATAAACTCAGTAGCTTATAAACGACAAAAAGTTATTTCTCACAGTTCTAGAGGCTGGAAAGTTCAGGATCAAGGTGCCAGCAGATTTAGTATCTAGGGAAATCCCATTTCCTGGTTCATAAATGGTGCCTTCTTCCTGTGCCCTCACATGGTAAAAGGGGCAGGGCAGCTTTCTGGGGCCCTTTCAGAAATGTACCTTCCAAATGCCCCTACTTCCTAATAGCCTCACAGGAGCAGAAGGGATGTGTGTTAGAACTTCAATATATGAATTTTAGAGGAACTCAGACGTAGCACCTCATAACAAAGATGACCATTTTTAAGATTCATATTGAAGACCAAAGAACATTTTCTCTTTTCTTTTGTGATGATTGTCTTTGGTGCTGAAAGCTTTTGCCTTTTGATTGTTTTTGTTGTGTTGCTGTTTTTTTTTTTTTAACCTGAATGATAAAAGTAGTCAGCCCAAGGCAAAATGAATTAATCTTAGCTCTATGAGTAGTATGTCAGCCTCTCTTCTCTGTTCCTTTCTGCTTGCTTTTTATGCAAAGAAATGTTATTGAGAAATGAAAGGGCCCACTGAAGTTAAATGTTTGTCTTCACTTGCCATCAAAAACAGAGATGCAGGTGGAAGAGAGCAGGAAAAAAAATCGCATCAAAACAGGGGGTGCAAGTGTGGTTAAAATATGTCATTTTAGGGGCCACAATTATGTCACCTTTATTTGGAATGTCCTAAACTTGGATCAAGTGCAAGTGCAGAGATGGATTAGACCTAAATTCAGTGGCCTGGGTTAGAGATCAGGTTCCCTTGACCTCCATCTCTAGCATGGGATATGCTTCACTTCTTTTTTTTTTTTTTTTAGGGAGAGAAGTGGGTATCTTTTTTTTTTTTTTTTTGAGAATTTTAATATTTATTTTTTAGTTTTTGGCGGACACAACATCTTTGTATGTGGTGCTGAGGATCGAACCCGGGCCACACGCATACCAGGCGAGCGCGCTACCGCTTGAGCCACATCCCCAGCCCTTCACTTCTTAATTCCTAATCTCTGTAACAGTTTTATTTCTCAAGAGAAATGAAAGTGTTTTTTTTTTTAAGTAAACATTCCATCTTGGTTTATTGTAAGCATGTATTAGATGATCATGTATTTCCACCATGTATTTATTACTCACTCCCACAATTCCCAATGGAAAACTTTCAAAAGCCGAGGCAGGATTGCCATTAGAATGAGGCACAATGGCAGCACTAACATGCATCTCTGTCAATATCTGCCCACTACCCAGGATGATCAAAGTCAGAGAGTCACCCAACACAGAGGGTACTCCAGCAAACAAGGATGGAAAACAGTGCTTTATGTCACACAACAGTGTCCCAGCCCTGCCCCCTCTTGTAAGAGCAACACGTCCATTCGTCCTTTTTTATCACTAGGGTTTCTTCCCAAATAAAATACCACTATCCTTATTTTAGACATACATACTTATGTGGAAATAACTTTGGGGGCAAAAATATCACAGCTTTGTACTCTCTTCCATCAGTAGCAAATGTAGTAATCATATTTCAATGTTATTCCCTGTACACAATTATAGTACACACTGGTCTGTCTCAGTTCACTGTGCCTTTTCCAAGTAATTTTCTCAGACTTCCTATCTTGGTCTCATTCTCCAGACACTCAGACTTATGGATTTGAGTCCAGTTGATTCTGGTATCCAGCCGGACTCCCTGCTTCTGGCCCACAGTGTTCATCTCCCACTTGGCTATTAGCTGTGCACCTGACCCTGATAGAGGTGTCTGCATTGGCCTCATTAGACTTGTCTTCTAGGCTTGTGCCTGGATCTAGGAGGCCCTTCTCTCCTCCTTGCAGCCATGTTAATCCTACCAATGGAGGGATGTGTGGAATAGCATCAAGGTGAGGAAATCAAGAAGAGCAGGTTTTTATAAAGAGAAGACTGAAAAATATCTAAACATGTGTAGGCCATATTGAGTTGGATATTAGGAGGCTGTTGGGCTAGAAAATATGGATTGAGATATCATAAACCTCTTAGATGTTTAGCCCAGAGTGTGACTGAGACTGCCCAAGGAGGGTGTCAAATGAGAAGAGAAAGGAGAGCATAAGGGAGATGCCAAATAGATTAAGCTTCAAAATATATTCATTAGATTGACACAGCAAGGTCATGAGTAACCCTGGCAAGAGCAATGTCCAAGGAGAAATAAGAATAGATGCATCCAGATCACAATAGGAATCAGTTGACTTGGGGAAGAGAGTATCTTTAGAGTCATTTTTCTACTGCTGTCTGAAGGTTTTATGTGCTAGCTAACTAGTCATAGTGGGAGGGGTAGGAAAGATGCATTTCACATAAAATGAAAAATAATGGTGATAGGACTTAGGAAATTTGGAAAAATCTCCCCTTGAGATTTGAAGAAAATTTATAATACCTGCATTATTTGTTTAAATTCTAAATCATAGCAAGTCTATTGTATGTTCAGTGATTTTTCAAACTTATTTACAAGACTCAAATGATTTGAGCAAAGAAAATATTTATAGGACACTATTTTGAATTCATCACTCATCAGAAAATGAGAAGATCTTAACTTTCCCATGATTTTCATAAAACAGCAGAGGTGTGTGTGTGTGTGTGTGTGTGTGTGTGTTTAGGGGATGGTGTGGGTGGACAATAGAGACACAGAGAGGGAAAGTATAACTACTTGCTAACTCTTTTGAGTCCAGTGGGAGTGCTAATAATATGACATTTCCAAAGCAGCAAGAAACAATATGGGAATACAGAGAAGAATTTGCTATAATACCCGAGAATATCTGAACAAAAGGTTTTATGGTTTAGCTAGTAAGTGTCCCCCAAAGCTCATGTGTGAGACAATGCAAGAATATGCAGAAGTGATATGATTGGGTTACGAAAACCTTAACACAATTGGTGAATTAATCCCCTGATAGGGATTAACTGAGAGGTAATTGAAGGCGTGTTGGATGTGACTGGAGGAGGTAGGTATTGGGGGTGTGCCGTTGGGTATATATTTTATATTTGGTGAGTAGGGTCTGCTTCCTGGAGTGACATCTTGAAATAAATTCACATTGCCAATAATTGTCTCTTTTCCTATATCTCAATGTGGTTTTCCTTAGTTATCTCTCTTGGAAATCATCAAAACAAGGATGTTGATTCTTAATCCTTAACAGTTCAGAAGATCTTCCCAGAGCTGGAGTTTCTTACTAATTAAAAAGGGAGG
The DNA here is from genome assembly GCF_001458135.2 of Marmota marmota marmota. Taxonomy (NCBI): domain Eukaryota; kingdom Metazoa; phylum Chordata; class Mammalia; order Rodentia; family Sciuridae; genus Marmota; species Marmota marmota. Next base: position 5,331,014 of record NW_025999842.1, on the reverse strand, counting down.
ACTTAGGAGGTTGAAGGTAGTAGCTGAGTTTTCTTTAACAAAACATTTATATATATATATATATATATATATACACACACAATATATATATATGTGTATACATGCTGAGAGCCATAGCCCAGTCGGAATGGCCCCTGGCATTTTGCCAATAGTATTGGTTGAGAGGCAAGCCATTAAGATGATGCTGGATTGATTCAATTGTATATTAGACCTTTACTGTCCGCCTCAGCCTGCTACTTTGGAGTTCTCGCGGGAATTCCCGAGAGTTCCCATTGGTTGGGGAAGTGCGGGAGGAGGGATTTCCCGAGGAGGGAGTTCCGGTTGGTGTGTGGTGTGTCCCGGGAGAAGGCCACGTGCGTGGCGTTCACGGGAGTGCGGAGAATAAAGGAGTTCCTGTTTTGAACCTACAAGGCTGTGTGGTGGCTTGGTTATTTTGTGCCCAGTCAGACTGCGGCATATATATATGTGTATATATACATATACACGTTTATATATATTCATAATATATATAAATTATATATACATATATATGTATATATATACATAAAATATCTAAATGTGTATATATATACATAATATATGTGTATATACATATATATGTGTATATATAAAATATATATATACATATATTTATATTATGTATATATACATATATAATGTATATTATATATTATTATGTTTATATACACATATACGTGTGTGTGTGTGTATATATATATATATATATATATATATATATATATATATATAAAATTTTAATTGTAGGTGAACATAATACCTTTGTCATGCCTTACATATGCTAGGCAAGTGCAGCCCTATAACAAAACCATTTCTAAAGGTAAAATAAGGGATTGGATTCCTTGTTTCCAAAACTCTGGATATCAATTGTTGCAATGTTACATTTAGGGGTTCAGTAAAAGCAATTATTGAGCTCTTTCCTGTAAAGCAGGTCTTGGTTTTTGCAGAGTGCTGCCTAATCAGGTTGGTGAAGAAATTTATGCTTATTTAATAAAGGACCAAACAAGTTTCCTAAATAAATTGTATAATGGAGACATCATTAATTGCCATCCTAGCTCAAAGGACTTGAAGTTGCTCCACCCAAACACTTTGTTGTTGTTGTAGGGATGTCCTGAGATTTTAACAAGGAAGCTGCCCCCTCAATGTGAAGTCTTATAAAGTCTGGGCACACAGACAAACATCAGTCCTGGTAGGCAGCCTCTGTGGAGGTGCTGGGTAATTACAGGTCAAAAAAAGAACATCAAACAGGATCCCCAGGAATGGATTGCCCATGCCCATGCTTGCAAGAACGAAGGGTGGTCCTAAGGATAGTAGAGTGCTTCCTTCCAACATGGGCATTTGGACCTACCCCTCAGGGTGTATTCTGGGGCTTTCATACCCTACTTGGAGTGCATGAGTCCTTCTACCAACATGGTTTTTTGTTTGTTTGTTTGTTTGTTTTTGTTTTGTTTTGTTTTTGTAGTCCTCTTTTCTCTGGGTGTTGTAGCCTCCTACTTGTCTTCTTCCTGACCCCAGCCAAAAGGAATATTTCCCTCCTGACTTCAGCCTGAGGCAGGAGCCCTCCTCTTTCTGGATTGCTTTCGAAAAACATGGGTTTTGTTTTTCCTATAGAAAGATCTTTCTTTCTTTCTTTTATTCCTTGCAGTGCTGGGGATCAAACCCAGGGCCTCATGCATGCATGCCTGCTAAGTAAATGCTCTACCTCTGAGCTACATCCTGAGCTCCCAGATCTTTCTTTTAGGTTCTCTGCTCTAAGAAGAGGCTGAACACCCAAGGAATTTTCAGGAATCAGATTTATTGGCTGCAGCCAGCCAGTCCAGCATGTGCCTCATATTCTCTGAGATATTCTCTGGACAAAGATTTTGGTAATTCTTTCATCTTTATACCCAGTGGGGGTTGGGGGGATTGGAAGTTCATATGACAAGTGGTCTCTGTTTCAATCCCTAGACCAGACACAGGTTTCACAATTTTTTTTTAACCAAGAAAATAGAGATAATATCTTTTTGTACAACAAGTTTGCAGACTCTATCATACCTTTTGTGTAATCTTTCTGATGAGAGAAGATGCTTAATTATGGCAAGGGTCTTCTGGGTGGGGGGACTCTGTCCTGCTTCAAAACAAAATTTAAAAAAATACTTCTTATTATAATACCTACTACTTAATCAAAAGCCAGTTGTCCTTTTTATAGAGGGCAAAGACAGCTTATACTTTAAACCCTTCAAGGGTTTGGGATTGGGAAAGGGAATTAAAAAATAAAAACAGCTAATTGCCATTTTAAACAATTAATGTTAATATCCTTCCAAGATGGCAAAAATTTTAATTTTTGTGTTTTATCAGAGCTTAAGCTTATAAAACACCCAAAAAAATCAAACATTTAAGAAAAAAATAAAATTTTCACTGGAGAGTATACCTAAATTGGTTTTCTGCAGGCAAATGTGCAGGCTACGAATTCAGCTTTTTTCTCCATAACCCACAGGTAAGCACCGTGATGATAGTCTTGTTTTTGTGAATTGGAAATAAAGGTCTCTATTTGAGTCACCCCTGATTTTTTTTTACAGCAAAATGTTAAAAATTTGGGGTTACTACAGCTTGGCACATCTGTTTTATTCCCCACAGAGTAAAAAGGTTTTTCAGGAAGGATTAAGTGCCATTTAGACTAAAGTATGAAATATGAGTGTTTGATGGAAGAGACCTCATCCTGGTGTACCACTTGCTTTAATACTGATTCAACAGTAACATTCATCTTTAATTTTTAAAGTGTCAACATGTAATTCTGATAGTAGAAGCAGTTTGGAGCCCAGTGTGCACTTGATCTGTGCTCTGCTTGCAACGGACACAATTTCCTTTCATAGGCCAATTTTGGTTTTGGCAGGCATTAAGGAAGAAAGAAACAACACATATCCCTTTCATTGTGTCAAGGATTTTTATCAAGAACATTTTCACAATATTGAGCAGAATAGAAAGAAGAGTATTTCTCAAAACTCAGGGAAGGGTATTTTCTTCATGAATGCTCTTGCTGTTTGATGTTATTTTTATCTTTCTTGACCTTTCTACCTCCCATCAAAATACTTCTTCCAGGTATATCCATGCTTAGCTCAAATATCAATTTGGCAGTCATGCTTTCTTTGACTCCCCCAGAGTTAAGTCAAGGAATTAACTTAGGAAACTATTAAACTAGTCCTGTCAGATGTATTGGGTAACATGACTAGGATGGTAGCAGTAAAGGTGAAGTGGAAAGAATCAAAGAACAGACTACAATTTCCATTTGTTGAGCATTTACTAGGTGTCAGACATGGTGTTGTTTACATCTTACCTCATTTACCCTTATATTGAACTTAAGAAGAGATATGGCATCTCCATTGTATGAATGAGGAAACTGACCTATTTGGGGTTCTATAACATGCCACAAGTCACACTTAATCATTGGGGCAGAGATTTGGATTCAAGTCTGTTTGTCAAAAGAAAGAAAAAACAACATGTATACACATAAGTCTCTCTATAGGTATGATGGTTAATTTTATGAGTCAAATTGGAGGGTGTTTTGGATGAGACTAACATTTTAATTGATAAACTTTGGGTAAAGCAGATTGCCTTCCATAACTAATCTATTTTAGTCAGCTTTTTTGTTGCTGTGACCAAAAGAATTGACAGAAACAATTTTAGAGGAGGAAAAGTTTATTTGGGGACTCACAGTATCAGAGGTTTTAATCCATAGATGGCCAACTCCATTCCTTGGGACCTGAGATGAGGCAGAACATCATGGCAGAAGTGTGTGGTGGAAGAAAGCAGGTATGCATGATATAATGGTTAGAAAGGAAAGAGAATGAGAGCAAGAACGAGAGTGAGAAAGGACTCCACTATTCAGGGACAAAGTATATACTCCCCTAATGACCCACCTCCTCTACTTGCTTACAGTTACCACCCAGTTAATTCCTATCAAGGGATTAGTGCACTCTTTAGGTTAAAGCTCTCAAAACCTAATCATTTCACCTCTCAGCTTTCTTGCATAGTCTCACACATGAGCTTTTTGGGGACATCTAATATTTAAAACACAATACATCCAATCAAAGGCCTTTAATAGAACAAAAAAGATTGACTTCCCTGAATAAGAGGGAATTATCCAGAAGACTATTATGTACTTTATCTCTTAGATCTCCAGGCTGCCTGCCCACAGTGTACAGGTGGACTTGCCAATTTCTGTAACAGTGTGAGACAATTCCTTATAATAAATCTCTCTCTTTCTCTCCCTGTTTATATAAACACACATATCTTATTTTTTCTATATCTCTGGAGAACCCTAAGACATTATCTATCTATGTAGACAAAAATAAGCAATTGAGAGACCTATGACTAAGAGATAACAATGACATTGAGATTATAAGGAACCAATCCTGGACATAACTATTGTAATGAAGTATGAAGAAAATGGCCAATTAAAATGTTTATCTTCCATTTGAGTACGTTCTTTCCTGAACATAGGTGGTTTTCAATTTTGAACATGGTTCTGTATGATACATTAGATACCTTACATAATAGATATTTTTTGAGATAAATGGCACATATACACATGCATCTGTGTATGTGTGCATACACACACACACACACACACACACACACACACTTGATAAGGATACCCATAAATATCTACAGGAGAGATGTAGACTTGGGCATATTGCTGTCCTTTATTATATCTAGGGTGACATGGAATGAGTTTGGCAGTTCAACTGAGAACTTACAGATAGGTAAACATTTCTTTACTGTAGACACCAAGGCAAAGGGAACATTTTCTTATTTCACAACAGGCTGCATCTTTGTTCTAGTGGCAGGGGCAGTAAGATGCCTCCCTCTAAGAACCTGGGGACTTATATTGTGAAGGCCTAGCCAGCTAGGCAAAACAGAACCTGGTGAACAGCAAAAATGTGCTACAGCTCTTCTAGCTCAAGTGGCTCTAGTTCTAGAATGATACCAAAGGGACTAAATAAAAGGATATTAAAAGACTGAAAATGTCATGGTGACATTATCTTTTGGAAATACCAGACCATCAGTTAAAGTGTTGCTTCCCAATGGTACAGTTTGCAGGATTTGTAGCTGGAATTTGTGGGTTGTCTATCGCAGTTCTCAGAAGATGCTTTATTGAGAGTTTTATGGGTAAAACTCCTCCTCCCAGAATCCAACTCAGCAGGAATTATATCAAATTGTGCATTCTCTGCACATCTTAGCACAATTTTTAGTGTTGGTAAATGGCCATAAATCAGGCACATGTGACAGCTAATTGCATTTAGTTACAGAAAGAAGTTTTAGAGTAAAAACACATGTGCCTAAGGCTCCATGTTTCCTGTGAAGAGCACAATTGATTTTTATAGGACTATAGAGAATACTTGAAGTAGCAAAGATTTTTATTTCTTTTTTTTTTGAGATTTATAAGAATTTTATCAATAGTGTAGATCCCCTAGCCACATCCAGAGTGTGGAAACACAGGTATATTTTTGCTAAATGGTATAGATTCCTTGCAGCAAATTCAGCTTTAAAGCTTATTCCATTTCCCTTTGATGTCCTTTGAAAGTTTGAGATGATTTCCCAAAGGGTCAAAATCTCCTAATAATCTAAATTGCAAACTTTCAGTGAAACAATGGGTAGCCCTGCATTTAGGGTCCATTAAATATTTTATTGGTCGATCACAAGCTCAAACTCAGGTACTCAATCTTCACTTGCATATCTTTCTAGCTTTTTTTTTTAAGTTGGTATTATTTCTAACTGAAGCTGTAGTGGGTTTCTTCATAAAACAAGAGCGAGAGGAGACCACCCGTCTTGTTTTATACAAACTGAAAAATTCAAGAATTGATGATTGTTTATTTCTTTGGCAAATACATTAGACTTGTAACATTTCTTTTTTGGCCAATATCATTCCTTCCCTGTGTTTAATACATTTTCTCCAATACTACAGATATTTCCACTAGTTGTCAATATCAACCATATTGTTGTCATTATTTATTTTACATAGAGTTATTGGCAGACAAGCAAAGGCCAGATACTGCTGGATACTGGGGTAATGTAGATAAAGAAACAGTTCCCTACTCTCCAGGAACTTTCAGTTTACAATTAATAACATTTCATTTCTCATTAATACTAAAATCTGTATGGCACTTCACAATTTACAAAACACATTATATAAATTATCTCTTTTAAGATTTCAACAACCATTTCAACAGTAAGTAGGTTAAGTATTTTAAACCTCTCAGAGAAGTGAAGTAACTTTCCCAGTCCTTGCCCATGTCCTCAATGGAACATGCTGGTTCAAATCCTACATTCTTTTCATATATAGCACACCTTTTTTTTTCTTATATTAAACAAGACTTTATCTTTCTCTTTTGGTCTAGTCTGTGCCTAATGGAGCGGTCATTAATTTCAAATATAGCAAATAGGTGCTACTATACCTAGAATATAAAGGTTCTCAGCCACCTGTGATGGCTTCTGTTATATAAAAGTGTAATGACAATTAAACAGAATAGATTCTAGGTTTTCTCTGTGACTCATTATTTCAACATCCCATAGTAAAAAGAGAGATGGAGTTGTAGCCAAAAGATATAAACCTAGCTTAAGCATGTGGAAAGATAAACAATAATGTCGTCTCTCAATGTAGTGTAGCAAAATAAGTGTTGAGAACCATTATATTATATGATAATTTCCTCCTTCAGCTCTCAGATTTTAGAATGCAAATGATATGCAATGAATTAGTTCCCTACTTGCTCAGTGTAGAGAAAATTGAGGTTGTTTCAACGACATCCATTCTAACTTTCCCCTGCCTTGTGATCTAGATAAGTTTAGATAGGACTGACCTCTCTGCTCACCCCTATGAAGATGTGTTCTGATAGACTTAGACAAACAAAGAACGTGCCAGTGTGATTGATAAAGGATGATTCAGCTAAGCAAAGGTTAAGACACTTATAGAACTGTTAGTGGAGAAAAGATTCTTATTTCTCCAGTTTCCCTGTCCTTTCTCCACAAAGCCAGAGCTGATATGAAGAAGGAAGCACGAAAGACACGGGTGCTGGAAGTCGTAATGAAAGCATGAAGGTAGCCAGTGTGGGATGATGCCAACATGAAGCAGTGTACATAGAGCTGAGGAAACTGCAAATGAGGCCCAGAGTCCTGGCTGAACTGTGACTGATGAAGTTCACCCTCCATTTGGATGGGTTTTTTATTGTTGTTGTTACTACGTCAATAAATTGCTCTAATTATTTAACTCCCTATTTTGGGTTTTGTTATTTGCAATTAATAGTATCCTTACTGAAACCATTCAGAATCTGTAGTTGGAAATGAAGAATGTCAGAGCTGAATATCATTTATAAATTTGAACTCAACTGAGATAAATCATCCTGTGTGCTCATTTTTAAAGAAACAAATAAAAAAGATATAGAAATTATTTATGGACCTTCAAAAATGAAAAATTCAAGGGGATTTTAACTAGGTTCAGTTTCCTTTAAAACTAAAAAGTTTCTCTCTACGATAACAAGATTTTACCCAGTAGGTGGCCTTATTGCTCAGCATTAGTACATCAATCCCACTGAAAAATGAATGTTTAGGTCCATCTCAGTAGCCTAATCACTGTACAAATTGGTATACTTACAGAATGATTGATTTCCTGCCACCTTTGGGATAGCATTCTGAAATAGTTATTCATAAACTAATGCTCCTACACACAATGTTTAGCTTTCTTATAAAGACAGCCACCCATTAGGTTAAGTAAGAATTACAATTTTCTTGAGAGCTATCATTATATTAAGATCTTGATCATAGATCTTTGATTAAAAATTCAAGAAATGAACAAATCCCACAAGTAATATTCAAGCTTAATATATTGCTAAAGTACAAATGATTCAAATGAAATAAGAAAAATCTAAGTCTAATAAAAACTGTCTTTCACTCATAATAGAAGTGAAAACAATTGATAAATATTTACAAATTGTGTTCTGATGACCTGCAATACCATATGATTGATTAGGAGGGTCACCAAGCCATTGTCTATCCAAAATATTTCTACAGGCTATGAATGATATAACTATAAGGAAAACAATTCACTACATCCTACCATCCGCACCTTACTCTATCATTCCAGAAATGGATTTGTTCTGTGCTTCACTACTATGTTTATGTCTTGGATCACAAAGACATAAGGGTAGAGATATCTTCTGGAGAAATTTGTTCAGCTCTCTATTCCTGATAATCTTTCTAAATAGAAAATACATCCTAAACTGCAAATTTAAGCAACAATTTCTGTATGTAAATAATTTCTGTAAGTATGTATAAGCCAATTTGTAACAAATTTTAACCATATTCTAAACTAATGCATTAAGTTATACATACTTATATATATTCAAAGACAATATTCTCAGATACAATTAAGTTTTATCCATTTATAAGAAGTCAGGATTTTTGTTTGGTGAAATTTTTGATGGTTTGCATTATAATAAGAATTTCAAATTGACAATGGATAAGTCTTAAATTCTTTGGACCTCAGTTGTTTTTTATCTAAAAAAGTGGAATGTTTAGAATAATGATCACACAAAAACAACTAGGGTTGTTTTTATTAAAAATTACAAAGATAATTATAATACTATCAACAATAAAATCTAATCTTGATGATTCAACTAAACACAGTGGTAAAATATATAAAGACTGGTATTCATTATTGCCATAACTACATTCAGTAGCTTTGTGATTATTAATAAGTTTAAATAGATTGATATTCCAGGATTTTACATATTCTTAATATTTTAGAAGTTATTTTAGGACCCACAGAATCTTTTCTCCTTCTTCAGAGACAAGACTCACAAAGGAACATTTCTCCTTGATTTTCCTGGAACAGAAAAAAGTGTCCAGGATAATTCAATAAGCAAATTGAAAAAAAAAAAAAAAAAAAAAAAAAAGAAGGCAGACTACATTCCCAATAGATCACTCTTGGTAAGATATAGCTCTTTAGTTGGCAATGGCAGCTCTATCCAAGTGGTGGGGGTTAAGGAAGAAAGCGTTCCAACAGAAAAAGGAAAACACATTTGGTGGGTTAGAAATGGTCTATTTATAGCCGTGAGCGTTCATTGCCACCAAATTGAAACCATCCAGATACTTTTTTTTTAAACTGAAGAATTATTTAGATTTCAAAGAATTAAATGGAAACTTGACTTTCAAGCAGTAACAAAATCAAAACCAGTACCAATTTCTGAATATATTGTTGCATTTCCTTTCACTACAAGGCCTCAGTGCTCAATCATGGAGGAGAGGAGAGAAGAGAGAAAACTTATTTCTTTAACTGGATTTGATTTCATATAAATAAATAAACAGAGTCCTGGTTTATTCAATTCCTCTACATTTATGCATATTGGATATTTGATTATTGCTTTACTATTTTTCTAAATACCTCCATAAAAGTCATCTTCCATGCTTACAGAAAATACTTAAAAACAGAATACATTTTACATTTTGAAAAAAAAAATCTAATATATCAAGCTTTCTAAAAGTGGAATGGTATTATTGTTTGTTCATCTAACAAGTATTTATTGAGTACCAACTCTGGGCCAAGCACAGTGCTGGGCATGGGAGATAAAGATTAATAACACAGACTAGGTCCCCATTCTCATGGAGCTTACAGTCTAAAAAGGAAGACAAACAAGTGATTCCACAACAATATGACAGGGATTGGGTAGTAAACAGAGTACTACAGGAGCACCTGTACTCCAATCTTTTATCAAGGAGGCTTCTCTAAAGAAGTGATATTCAGGCTTAAGAAATTATTTGGGGTTTTAACTAACAGTAGTTTCTTTCTGATAGCAGATGACTCAAACATAAACATAGTGAGTTTTTACTATTTGCCAGACACTGCTCTATGTGCTTTATAAACTTTATTTCATTTAATTATCACAAGATGTCTACTATTATTCTTATTAATCTCTCTCTCTGGCTTAGAGAGATTGATTTGTCCAGTGTCATATGGCTTAATAAGTAGAAAACCCAGTATTAAAATAGTCTGATTTCAAAACTTCTATTTCTAGTATGTTTAGTTGCATGAAAGAAAACTTTAAGCTAAAATATGGGGGGAAATTTAAGTTGATTTACTCCTTAACATAGCATGGTAGTTGTCATCAGAAATCTTATATTGACTTATTATTGAAGATTGTAGGCTGATCACAAACAATTGCTTCCTGTCTCTGTAGAGACAATATTAAAAGTCTTAGGGAAAAGTCTCTCTAGCAACCTACAATGATTAATTATATTATATTATATATTATATTATATATTAATTATATTTATATATATTTCCACTTAATTCTTTGAAATCTAAATAATTCTTCAGTTTAAAAACCATCACCCATGAACCACAGATTTCAATGAGTTTCTGAAGAACAAAATATCATGATCACAGCTGAAGTAGGGAGAAGTTGAAACCTTACAAAGTACAGAAGTGAACAACCTACATGGATCAGATTTGCCTCTGGGAACTCAAGGGAGCTCAAGTGTGGAGTGAGAATGAGAGTGGAAAAGTAGAACTGAGGACTAGCAGTGGGAAAATGGGGTTGATTGAAAATATGTACTTGTAACAGTTGGACAAACCCTTCTGATATAGAGATTTACCTATAATCAGGAATTTAACTCTAAAGCAGAAGTAGAATATCTTTCTTTGGAGATGCTGACTGCCTCTAAAAACAAGACATTCTAGCATCCTCTAATGAAAGGCCTCGCTCTTGGTCCAATCTACCTACTTTAAAGCTTGTCAACAAACCAAATCAGATTTTGGTGGTTATTTTTAAATATGAGGAATCGACTAGAACTCAGACACTTTAGATAAACTTCCAACATGAACAAACAGTGGGGGAAACAAGCAAGAAAGAGTGAAAAAAGAAAAAAAAAAGCTAAACCAGGAGCAAGAAAGAAAGAAGTGAGGAAGGGACGGAGGAGGAATGGACAGATAGTGGGAGAAAGAGTATGTGTAGTGGAGAGAGAGAGAGAGAAAATGTGTGTGTGTGTGAGAGAGAGAAAGAACACTATAATTAGCATTTTTTGAAATGCAAGAACAGATACTGCATCCATAAAACACAATCATCTAACATAATAAGAAAATTAACAGATGATGTCTAAAATTGATAGATCAAGAAACAAATCACATATTACTTGAAGATTTGGGAATAACTCCCGAAAGAAGCAAATAAAAGAATTACAAAATGATTGCCTCTAGAAAGATAGACTTGAGAGTAAGAAGGGCTTTGGGCCTAAAATTATTATTTTGTCACTATAAAGATGTGGATGTTATTCTTTTTAAATATGTGCACGTTATTTTTAGTCGGTTTTTTTCACTAATGTGACTAAAAGATCCCACCAGAACAATTTTAGGAGGAAAAGTTTATTTGGGGGCTCAAAGTTTCAGAGATCTCAATCCACAGACAGCAGGCTCCATTCCTCAGGGCTCAAGGTGAGGTCGAACATCATGGCAGAAGAGTGTGGTAGAGGGAAGTGGCTCACATGATGATTAGAACACAGAGATTCCACTCACCAGATACAAAATATTACCCCAAGGCCACTCACGCCCCCAGGGACCCACCTTCTCCAGCCACACCCTGCCTACCTTCAGTTACCACTCAGTTAATCCCCATCAGGGGATTAATTCAATGATTAGATAAGAGTTTTCATAATTCTATTGTTTCTTCTCTAAACCTTCTTGCATTTTCTTAAATAAGCTTTTGGAGGACACCTCATATACAAACCATAACAATGTTTGATTTAGGTCATGTAAATCCCTAAATGTAATTCATTACATAAATAGAATCAAGAACAAAAATCACATAACCATTCCAATAGATGCAGAAAAAACCTTTGATACAAGCTAGCACCTGATTTTGTTAAAAACACAAGAAACTAGGTATAGAAGGAATATACCTGAATACCATAAAGATTACATATGACAAACCCAAAGCCAACATCACACTGAATGGAGAAAAACTTAAAATCAGGAACAAGACTAAGATGTCTACTCTCACCACTCTTATTCAATACAGTTATTGAGATTTAAGCCAGAGCAATTAGGCATTAGAAGGAAATTAATGAGATACAAATAGGAAAAGAAGTCAAAACTATATGTGTTTGCTGACACCATGATCTGCTAGTTAGAAAGCACCCAAAACTCCTGAGACTTTTAGAGCTGATAAACAAATTCAGTGAAGTTGCAGAAACAAAATCAGTACACAAAATCAATAGTACTCCTATACTCCAATAATGAATCCCTTGAGGAAGAAATCAAGAAAATTATTTTGCTTACTATAGCCTAAAAAACACTTGCAAATAAATCTCACTAAGGAAATTCTACAATGAAATTTATACGGTAAAATTTATACAATGAAAATTATAAAACACTGAAGAAACAAATTAAATAAAACCTTAGGGTATAGAAAGCCCTACCATTTCATAGATGAGTAGAATTAAGATCATCAAAATGGCTGTATTACCAAGAGCAAACTATAGTTTCAATACAATACCCAGCAAAATACCAATAATATTCTTAATAGAATCAGAAACAGTCCTAAAATTTATTTAGAAGAATAACGACACAGAATAACCAAAAAAACCCCTGAGCAACAGGAATGGAACTGGAGGCTTCACAATATCTGATCTCAATTTGTACTCTAGAGCTGTAGTCACTAAAACTGCTTGGTGTTGGCATAAAAACAAATATGAAGACTAATGGAATGGAAACAGAAAACACAGACAAATCAACACATGTACAGTCATCTGATCCTTGACAAAGATGCCAAAAGCCTAAGTTGGAGAAAAGATAGCCTCTTTAACAAATGGTGCTGGGAACACCGGAGAGACATGTAGAAGAATGAAACTAGATCCCTCCCTACATTTCACCCTGCGCAAAAATCAACTCAAAGTGGATCAAAGACCTAGGAATTAGACCAGAAACAGTGAAACTGTTAGAAGAAAACATAGGGACAAATCCTATAATGCACTGGTGAGGGCACTGACTTCCTTAATAAGCTTAATATAGCTCAAGAAACAAAACCAAGAATCAGTGCATGCAATAGCATTAAATTAAGAACTTCTGCATAGCAAAGGAAATAAGAACATGAAATGAAAGTCTCCAGAAAGGGAGAAAAATCTTTTCCAGCTACTCTTCTGATAAGAGGTTAATAACCAGATATCTAAATAATTCAAAACACTTAACACCAAGAAAACTAAGAATCCAATCAATAAATGGGCAAATGATCTAAAGAGATATTTCTCAAAAGAAGAAATACAAATGTCCAACAAATACCTGGAAAAAAAGTTCAATATCTTTAGTAATCAGGGAGATGCAAATCAAAACTACACTGAGATTTTATTTCATGGCAGTCAGAACGGCAATCATCAAGAATTACAAATAATAATAAATGCTGGTGCGGATGTGGAGAAAAGGTATACTCACATATTCTTGGTGGGACTGCAAATTAGTACAACCACGTTGGAAAGCAGTATGGAGATTTCTTAAAAGATTAGGACTGAAACCACCGTATGACCCAACTATTCCACTCCTTGGTATTCATCCAAAACATCTAAAATTAGAATACTATAGTGATACATGCATACCAATGTTTGTAGCAGCATAACCTACAATATCCAAGTTATGGACAAGCCTAGATGCCCATCAATAGATAAATAGATAAAGAAAATGTGATACACACACACACACACAATGGAGTTCTACTTAGCCATAAAGAATGAAATTATGCCATTTTCAGATAAATGAATGGAACTGGAGAACATTATGCTGAATGAAATAAGACAGATGCAGAAAGTCAAGGGTTTATGTTTTCTCTTGTATGTGGAAATTAAATAGAATAAGTAATAATAAAAGGGGGATGTTGTGAAAATAAGAGACAGTAGAATAGAAACAGGTGACCAAGGGAGAGAAACAAGGGGAGGCAAAGGGAGGAGCTGGGGAATAAAGTTAACCAAATTATGTGATGTGCATGTATGTATATATCACAATGCATTCCAATTTTATATATAACTAGAATGCATCAATTTAAAAAAATAAATAAAAGGAAGATCAACAGACTAGAGGGAGGAGGGAAGTGAAGGGGATAGTACTGGGGATGGAATGAAGAAAACTATGTTATATTCATTTATGAATATGTCAAAGTTAGTCCTACTATTTTGTATAATTACAATGCACTAAAAATAAAAAATGAAAATATGTGCATGTTACTAACATAAATTGAAAAGTTTGTAAAAGAACAAACATCACCTGTTCAAATCACTGTTAAAAAATCAACATAGGTTTTTCTTTAAATTTGTTGCATGCTTCTGGTCCTACAATTCAGAGTAAGAATCAAGGACAAAAAGACAACTCCAATAAGCAGTTTCAACTCCTTGCCCACCATTCCATTCTTATAGGATTGTGTAGCTCATTATTTGTTTTGATTCAAATCTCAGAATTCAGATTCAAATTCATAAATTTCAGATTTAAGATCTTAAATTGGAATTATGTGAATAATTAAACACAGATTGTGTATGTATGAGACAGAAAAATAAACAAAATGTACCTAACTGCATGTGCAAGTGTTGAAGACTGTTTACCAGAGCTGGTAATTCTATGCAACTGGTTTAAACTAAAAATTACATAAATGAATAGTCAGGGAATAAAGTCTTAGAAAAATTGAAAATCCTTTTTGCCTCTTTACTCTGTGTTGATTTTCTCAGATTTGTTTGTACGTTTTACATGACATTTTTTTTCCTCAGCCCTGTAAATTGTTTAAACTAAGAAAAATTAAGACATAGAATAATACTTCCTAGATCAGAAAACAAGTTATAGATATAGTCCTATCACCTACCTCTGAGGGCAATATTGTATTCTGTTTTTGATAAAAATAGAATAAACATCATAATTATTATTTGATATGAATTAATGTAATTATTCACTGCCACCTGTATATGTTCTACTAATATCATTCAACTTGCCTCTGAGATATAAAGAATGTGTGTGGCGAACAACTTGGCCTATTGGTTCTGTTCTGGGGATGCATTTTCATTAATGATAAAATGGTGCTTGTTTTACTAGTCAGGTGACCATTTCTCTCCAGCTCTGGAGTTAAACTTGAATTTGAATCTTGGCCCAGGTGTTTATCAGATAAGTGATAAGTACATTTTCTACTCTTCAAGAAGAATGTGGTTAGTTATGGCAACTAATTGAAGAGTTGTTAAAACTATTTAAGAAATATTGCTAACAAATTACTACATTTTTTACTTTAATCTTAGCAAAGTGCCTGGAGCATAGTAAATTCGCAATGATTGATAGCTGTTATTCTTAACATTTTTATAGCATTACATAATTAAAAACTAATGGACCAAATATCAGAAATATACACCCTAATCCTCAGTTATTGTATATGGGTTCTCTTTTCATTGTCATCTCATTATTTCATCCCTAAGGTAAGATTTTGTAGTATATGATTCCTAAGGCCTCTTCTAGGTATGACATTCCATAGGCCATGATTTAGTTGTCAATATCCATGATTTGCAATCGTATGTGGTATATTTCAGTAACATGGAATGTGAGTTATTAATGAGTTACAATAAATACTTATGTGTCACAAAATACTAGATTAAGGAGAAAAGTATGAGTGAGAAGAAGACTTGAAACAAGACCATTGTTTATTCTTCGGGAAATAGACAATGTGCTATAGGACTTAAAGAAAAGAAGGTAGAACAAGTTATTGAATCATTGTTACTGAAATCATATTTGCATTTCACAAAGATGTCACTTTTGTATTTTAAAAACTTAGATTAAAATGTGACAAATTTAATTCAGTTCAACAAACATTAATTGAGGGCTTATAGTTTTTTTTCACGAGAACTTATGGACTAGTCCCACAGAGAAAGACTAATTTTCATGACAAAAGTCATACTAAATTCTTAGGCCTCCAGGTCTAAACAAAATGAGAGTGAGTTTCTAACCTATAAGGCATTGGAGGGTTCAACCACTGTAGTTTTGAGGTGAATAGACTGCTGTCATCATTTACTGTTGTAGTTGGTTTGGACTCAAAGGCATCCTTCATTTTCTTCTTTAATATTATTTAAATACCCCATTGACCACATTAAGCTTGAAATGGTTTTATATTCCATTCAGCAGTGTTTGTGTTTGACAGACTTGTCAAACTCTCTTACAAATCTTCTTACAGCAGATGCTGAGGTAGCGTTTAGCATGGTATGACTCAAGTTTGGGGTCATGATCCATGTTTCCTCAGTTTGGGAAATCCATGACTTTTGTAGCTTACATCCTCTGTGGACGTTTGCTTTAGCTAGTAAGGGACTAGAAAACAGTCCCAAGTGGAAGTAGCAGGTGTTCTCCTAATCTTAAAAATGATCTAGGGCTGGGGTTGTGGCTCAGTGGTAGAGATCTTGCTGGGTTCGATCCTCAGCACCACATAAAAATAAATAAATAACAATAAAGATATTATGTCCAAAACCTACAACTAAAAAATATATTTAAAAAAAAAACAATGATCTTATCAATGACCATCAAACTGACCTTAAAATATGTAATTTAAGTAGAGAATCCCAGTTTCTCTTTCTAAAAATAAACAAAGTATAAGGAGATCTAACTTCTTGGAACAGTGCTGTCAGATAAAAATTTCTATTATGATGGAGACTTATACCTACACTAAATATTAGCTATGGGTGGATTGAGCATTTGAAATACATTACTCAAAAATTGCTTTTTTAAGATTTTATTCCAGTTAATTAGCTTAAAAGCCCTAGATATTCATATTCACATGCATGCTTGTACAGTAAGGAAAAGGAAATTGGACTTACCAATAGGCTTTATTTTAATAATTGTTATTTATATGTACAGAAATAGTAATTTATTGATGGCCACAAGATAGTTTATGATGTGCAATTTGAGTCCTTTTATATAGGTAAATGAAAAGTAGGTTTAGTAAGAAATGAATTATATTAGATGTGATAATTATTTTGAAGTAAGAAATGGTTTACATACAAAAGGCTGATTTATTGTGTGGATTTCTGGAGGATAAAAATAGTTTATTCTACCACCCACTAAGACCTTGGAGGCTAAGCAGTGAGACAACTACTTGGGCCTGATCCTCTCTTACATATTGCAGTCCTATTGTTCACTTTCATAATAAATTCATGCAAGGAGAAAATTGTGCTCTACGTAGTAAAACACATTGTCTGTGATTGGAGGTGATAGAAGCCTAGTTATAGGAACTCTGGGCAGAAATTAAAGTGTCATGAAGGGAAGAGACTGTAGATTTCTAATTTTTGGTTGGTTAATCTAATGGTTTGAGAAAGTTGGGTTCTTGATTAAGAACTAGTAAGATTTACTGGTGCTTATATCTCATAGATCTGCACTAATATTTATTTGTCCTCAATGTGTTTGAGGATCATGTATATTTTCTTCTGAGTATATTTATAAGAATAATGAAAATAATTTTACTACAATGAGATACCACCTCACATCCATCAAGATGGCCACTATAAAAAAAAAACAAAACAGAAAACAACAAGCATTAGTAAGGATACGGAGAAATTGGTGCTGGTTAAAATGATACACCCACAGATGGAAAACAATATGGTGGTTACTCAGAAAATTAAAAATAGCATTACTGTATGATCCAGCAAACCATTTCTGGGAATATACAAAAAATAATTGAAAACAGGGTCTCTGAGTTGGGAATAAAGCTCACCTAGCGTTCTTAAGGCCCTGGGTTATCTGTGTACTGGAAAGAAGAAGAAAAAAAAAAGAAAACAGGGTCTCAAAGAGACATTTATATACCCATGTCCATAGAAGCATTATTCATAATAGCTAATATGTAGAAGTAATCCAGGATGGATAAGGAAAATGTGGTATATACACATAACAGAATGCTAGTCAGCCTTAAAAAGAAAGGAAATTCTGACATATGCTATAAATGAATGAGCCTTATGGACACTACACTAAGTGAAATAAGCCAGTAACAAAAAGACAAAGATGGATTCCACTTATATGAAGTGCTTACAGTAGTCAAAGTCATGGAGACAGTGAAGTGGTGCTTGACAGGGGTTGGAGAAAGGAGGCAACAAGCCGTTATTGTTTAATAAGTATAGAGTTTCAGTATTACAAGATGAAAAGTTGTGGAGTTGGATGATGGTTATAGTTGCTCAATACTGGGAATATATTTAATATGGTTGAACTATATATATAATAATGGTCAATTGTCTCGACCCCTCGCCGGCAAGGGAAACACGACACAGGATTCTTCTTTCAACAGTTTATTCAGGCCTTGAGTCATGTATCATCTTCTAGCACCCGCCCGCGACACACCCAAGCACAGCTTAATAAAGCCCCCCGCATCCCAATCCCAAGCCGCCACGTGGATCTCTCTCATAGGGTGGTAAGGGATTGCGCGCCAACTCTCCATAAAAGGAGTTGTTTATCACAGGCCACAGTGGAAGCCGGCGCCATCTTCTAATGGTGGCCACGGTCTATAAGAATGGCTTACCACAGTCAATGGCAGAGTCTATACATGAATGTCTATTTTTTTAATTTATGTAATTAAATAGAAAAAAACACAACATAGTTTGATATACTTAAGATTTCTTTCATTTGACTTATTTTTTTTTTTCATTTGACTTATATTTGGGAAGATATGCTCTATTTTTAGAACTGGAGGAAAATGTTTTTCAGGTCATATTCCCTCCATTAAAACATGTTTACTACGTATTCCATCATCCATCTCATAATTATTACTATTAATTTCACCTTATGAAACATAAAATATTTCACAGAGGCTGAGAACAGAACCTTTTTTTGTTGTTGTTGTCATCTTGTTGACTTGTATCCTCCATGCCTAGAATAAAGTCTGATATATGGTAGGCATCCAGTGAATATTTGATGAATAAATAAGCAAATTCACCACAGCATCTTCTTTTAAAACAGTGTTGGTTTCTGGTATCTTCTTGTTACTTTGATGTTTTTTTTTTGTTGTTGTTGGCAGGGAGCAAGGAAACAACTAGACAAACATGAGCTTGGCTAGACAACTGAAAACTGATTACTTCCCTGTGACTCAGATCAGCCCATGCTATTTCTTAGGCATCTGAAGGCTGGTTGTAGTTTGCTCAAAAATGTGTGTGCTCATTGTGTACAGAGGGATTTTTATCTACAGCCATAAAACCTCAAACGGCCTCTCCTCTTTTTGTTTTAAGACTTGGAGCCAAACCATGTTAAAGACTAGAAGAAATTAGCAACTGCCTAACATCTGAAGGCAAAAGAGTTCATAACTGAGAGAAATACAAAGTGAGTTCTGGGGTCACATTTTCTCCTTTACCTTCCCTGCTCATTGCTGGGGGTGCTCTGGCCAGTTAACAAGTGGAATTTATCAAGATAGACTTGACACAGTACATGATTTCCACTGTGTATAACTCGACAACAGGGGGATATGATGGATAATTTTTCCATTTAGCTTAGGAGAATGTTCCATTTGTCACTTGGAATACTTTCGGTGGCTTTCCTCTACAAGTATGTTCTGCAGATGGGGTAATAAGAAGCATGACAGGCTGGAGAAGAGTGTTGTAGCAAGAATTACCCAAACTGTATCTGGGGGATGAACATACGCTCCTGTCTGCAAGGAATTAAATCCTGAGGTGATTGGCCCCACTGAAGAGTCCTGTGAGCCACATGAGAAGATTGAGTGAAGTAACAGCTGGTGTGAAAATACTTTTCTTCTGCTGAGGTTAAGTCTCAGTCAGAATGTGAACGAGAGCTATTTCAGTTTTGCAGCAGGTTTTTAAAAAGGTAAATGGACAAGAGAAGAAAGGTAATCCTAAAAAAAAAGCCAAGCACAGTGACTATCCAATTGTAGAAATTATAACCCAACCCCTTTGTTGGCCAGTTGGCTTTACAAGCACAAAACCTTCAAGATTGATTTATTTGGATGCCTTCAGGAGATCACAATTTCCAAGAATACTGTGGAAAGCACCAGCAGAGATTTTTGCTTTCTATAAAAATAGGGTGGGGGTTCTCACAATGACTAGAAACAATATTATTTTTTTTCTATCTTCTTCTGTTATGTTACCTGAGATTTGGTAGATATGGTCATTCCAGCCAACAATGACCCCAGTTTTATTACAATGAACTTAAGTCCCTTTGTTTTTCACTATGGCAAGAATCTGCTCTCCTAATTTTGATTTGTGTTAGAAATTGTGACCATGAAATAACACACACTTAGAAAAGTCTAACTATTATGACTTCCTTTATAAAAGAACAGCTTTGCATATTTCTGGATCTGTATTTTTAATAAATAGTACAAGAGATTCTTATGCACACTGAAGTTTGAGAAACACTAACCTGAGGTTTTAAGAATAAAATAAAACAGAAATCACTGATCTCTAGACCCTTTAAAAAAAAAAAGCACAAAAGTCATGTGTATGCATCGATCTATAGTGTTGTGATCATAAATCACTATTTTTTTATTTCATCATGAAATGCCTGCAAGAAAATAAAATACATCTTGGTATCTGGACTAATATTAATTCAAATATCAGGCAAGTTCACCTGAAGCTAGACACTAAAACTCCTATTATCATAAATAGACCATGATGCATCCTGGACTCAGGGTGTACCTTCATTTGCATGTGCAGGAAATTCATATTTGAGTCATATTTTTCCCTTGTTAGCTATGGTCTATTCTCCTTATAAATTCTAAATCTGTCATTTTTGGTCTCTTGGGTAAACTTCATGGTTTATTGTATCATAATTTTAATACTGAATTCAATTTTATCAGGTTTTAGGAGGTGGTACATTTTTCAATGATTGTAAATATAAAAATAGGAACTTTCCATATCCATTTTTCATGGTTTATAAGATTTTATTTTTCATTGAATAAGAAAATAATATTTGGCTTTACTCTGGCCACCTTTCTCTATCCTTTTAGCAATATCATGTAATACCATACAATAATTCTAGAACACTGTCAAACAGTCCTTTTTGACTTTGTAAACCAACTTTTAATGATCTGTTTACTGGAACCTATTCATAGCTTCTCAACTAGCTGTGATGACTCTATGTATTTAGGTATTCCCTGGAAAGTCTGAGAATATTCGTTGAAATCAATATTTTTCTAATTAATTCTACTTTTGAATAAGGCTTCTTTAAGTTTCATGGAACTCCCACAGTGGGTAGCAATGGATGCAAGCACTCCCAGGAGTGTCTGTGGAGTGGTGTTTGATAGTGTTTCTCATGTCCCTAAGTGATTATCCAAGTCTTTTAATTACCTAAAGTCCCCATTAACATGTTTCTACAAAGAAGGCAAGCTTCCATGGATATCAGTGACCAGAGTTAAGAATCATCAAATCAATTCAAAGAAAAGTCCACTTCCACTCTGACTGATTTCAACAGTCTTTGTGATACATTCAAATGCTGTAAGTCAGGCCATGGAATCTGTGCTATCATAATGACAGGGACTGAAAATTTTGCACAAACAATTTACGTTTCATTCCTCCCAATTAAATATTATAAAGCAAAACTGTGACTTAATGAGGGTGGAATTACTAATGCTAAAACCCATATATGGATGGGGCACCTGCATATCTTTATAAACATTTCTATTCATTTATGAGAAGCATAATTTATATTATGATGGACATAGCAATTTGGTTCTATTAATTACACCCTCCTTTTGTGTAATAGCATGAAGCTAAGAGGAAGAAAGCTGGTGCCCGCAACTTTCCCAGTAACTAAAGCTTGATTTTATATTTTCAAATATGTAAATAATGTGGGTTATTATACAAATACAAAAAATACAGAAAAATAGTAAAAAAAAATCCCACCCTATTCAACCACCCATGGACAGCAGCCATTGCCATTGTGATGTGCTGCCTTTTAGGCTTTTCCTCTATGCATTTTTTTTTTGTGGTCCTGGGGATTGAACCCAGGGCCTTGTGCATGCCAGGCAGGCCCTCTGCCACCTGAGCTATATCTCTAGCAATTTTGACTTGGTTGTTATCACTTGGTAAACTGCTGATTTTGTTTGCTATTTATCATGATCCTCCCCATTTTACTAAAACACTTCATAGACAATTTTTAATTATTCCACATTGTGTTAATATAACAGCTGAATTTACAATTTGTTTAACTTTGAACAGTTTGCCTATATCAAAATTTTTACTGCTATAAATAAAAGTATGATGAACGTCTTTGTTAATAAAATTTACTTTTTATGACTATTTCCTTAGAGAGGATATCATGAAGAATTAAGGTAAGTTAAAGGGAATTATCATTCTAATATACCTATTACCATATTTTTTTACCCAAAAAGTTACATCAAATGACAAAACTGTGACACAAAACATCCTTTATATGTCTATTGTTGATTCAATCCGGAAAACCCAACCTTAGCTAGCTCATGTCTAGAATCCTTATACATGAAAGTAGTTATATTCTCCTTCTGACCAGCCTCAACTGCCAAAGAAATCAGATGGAGAAGATTTTAAAAGGGGGAAAAATAAAGGAGGGAAGAAAGAATGGAAGGAAGAAAAAGGAGGGAGGAAAAGTGGAGAGAAGGAAGTGAGGGAGAAACACAGGCTTGCAGGAAGACAGGAAGGATGGACTTTCATTAAAAGAAACTGAATCTGCAAAGTTTCCCCTGTGCAAAAGATAGAGTTTACATAAGGCAGTTCTTGCCAACATCCTTCTTCTGGTTCAGGACTGGGAATTTTTTTTTTTTCATAAAACAGGTTCCAAATCCTCTCCTTCCTAAACAGTGCTCTTTTCTCCTTAATTCTAAACTTGTAAAAACAGAAATACATTTTAGATTAGCCTCTCTCTCATTTTTCCAGGCTACCTGCATTTTCACATGCGCCATCTTATTTGTTTCTGCAGTCAATTGTGACTATTATGAAGTAGAGATTATTACTTCAAATCTACAAACCAAAGAACAAACTTCATAACTAGTAAATGCTAGAGCCAGTCCTCACATCCAGGGTTTGTGACTCTGATTTTACTCTGCTTCAAGCCTTCTGTGGCTTCTTGATTTCTATTCACTTATCTGATTTCTCACGTGGGCATTCTTGGAGTTTTGCCTGGGCTTTGCTTTTCCCTTCTGGGCTTCTTGCCTAACTCCTTCAAACTGCTACTGCCCACATTTCAACCTGTCAATTTGCCAACTTTGTATCATTCAATAGTATGTTCATTTAAGACCCTTCTTATTAATATATTTTAGCCAATGAGAAGACTTTATTAGAATTTCTAGTGGGGATGTTTCCCTTTAATGTAGCTCACTGGCTTCATGTTCATTTGCAGTTCTGAGCTATTTCTTTATCAATAATCTTTGTAACATCTATGTCATCATGCTGGGCACAGGAAATAAGTTCTTCCCTGTTGCCTCCATACTGTCAATGAATTCCCCATGTAATCTAGTTGCAATACTATTATGGAAAATATTGCTAATTGCTCACCAACCTCATGTCTTCTCTACCTGGATACACAGATTTACATTTCTCATATACGTGGATTCTGGCCATTGGAATGGAAGTGAAAGTCACATGTGCCACTTCTAGCCTGGAAAAAAACTTGCATGTGCAATCAACCCTTCATATTAATTTTCCTTTCACTGGCTTAAAGCCACATGTTGAGGATGGCAGAACCACAGACAGAGAGAACTTGGGTTCCTGAATCAATGCTTGGAAGAAGAGCCAATGGTTAATGAGGAAAACTATTTTGGACTTGGTGTGAGCAAGAAATTAACTTCTGTCTTGATTATGTCAGGACACATTTTGGGATTTATGTTTCACCAGTTAGCTTGCTAATACAGCCATGAACATTTCTGTATAAAATGATTGTTAAATTAAAGATTGATGAGATTTGACAATAGAGCAGAAATACAAACACTAATTTTTAAATGGAAAATTTCATAAAAGAGTGTGTATATGTGACTGTGCACTGTGTGTATATGACGGGGAGAAGGAGACATGGAGAGAGAGAGGAATGTTTTTAGAAGCTAGGACCATTGCAATTCCTGCAAACTTTTAATCTATAAAACAAAGGCCTGCCTTTCCAATTTGCTTTCTAAAATGGCATGTAGCTCATATATTTGTTGATTGATTGTATATCATCTTCTGAGAAGTGTCTGTTTAGGTCCTTGGCCCATTTATTGATTAGGTTATTATTATGTTTTTGATGCTTAGCTTTTTGAGTTCTTTATATACCCTACAGATTAGTGCTCTATATGATGTGTGAGGGTTAAAGATTTGCTCCCCAGATGTAGGCTCTCTATTCCTCCCACAGATTGTTTCTTTTGCCGAGACAAAACTTTTTAGCTTGAGTCCATCTCATTTATTGATTCATGATTTTAATTGTTGCACCAAAGGAGTCTTATTGAGGAATTTGGGGCCTAATCCCACATGATGAAGATTAGGGCCTACTTTTTCTTCCAATAGATGCAGCATCTGTGGTTTTATTCCTAAGTCCTTGATCCATTTTGAGTTAAGTTTTGTGCATGGTGAGAGATAGGGATTTAATTTCATTTTGTTGCATATGGTTTTCTAGTTTTCCCAGCACCATTGTTGAAGAGCTATCTTTTCTCACTAGCAATTAGGGAAATGCAAATCAAAACTACTCTAAGATTTCATCTCACTCCAGTCAGAATGGCAGCTATTATGCATAGAAACAGCAATAAGTGTTGGCAAGGATGTGGGGGAAAAAGGTACACTCATACACTGCTGGTGTGACTGCAAATTGATGCAGCCAATATGGAAAGCAGTATGGAGATTTCTTGTAAATCTGGGAATGGAACCACCATTTGACTCAGCTATCCCTCTCCTTGGTCTATACCCAAAGGACTTAAAATCAGCATATTACAGGGACACAGCCACATCAATGCTTATAGCAGCACAATTCACAATAGCTAAACTGTGGAACCAACCTAGATGCCCTTCAATAGATGAATGGATTAAAAAAATGTGGCATATATACACAATGGAATATTACTCAGCAATAAAAGAGAATAAAATCAGGCATTTGTAGGTAAATGGATGGAGTTAGAGAAGATAATGCTAAGTGAAGTTAGCCAATCCCCAAAAACCAAATGCCAAATGTTTTCTCTGATATAAGGAGGCTGATTCATAGTTGGGTAGGGAGGGGGAGCATGGGAGGAATAGATGAACTCTAGATAGGGCAGAAGGGTGGGAAGGGAAGGGAAGGGGCATGGGTTAGAAATGATGGTGGAATGTGATGAACATTATTATCCAAAGTACATGTATGAAGACACTAATTGGTGTGAATATACTTTGTATACCACCACAGATATGAAAAAATGTGCTCTATATGTGTAATCAGAATTGTAATGCAATCCGATGTCATATATAAATAAAAAATTAATTAAAAATATAAAATAAAATGGCATATAGTTGCACTGCATTTAACATAATCTTATACTAGGCGTGGCACGGAGCAGAATTTTTAGAGTCAATTCTCAAAACCCAAGACACAGAAGCACTCCCAGAGTAATTCGCAGCAGTCTCAAAGAAAATCCACATGTCCATCCATAGTAGTTTGGACATCTAAGGCAGAATGGCCTTGCAACCTGTTCCCATTGTTACTGTCAAAGGCAGTGTGTTATAAGCCTGACAAGATATTCTTTCGGTTGTTGGAAATATGATAAAGGATTATTAAGAGGCCTTGGTGACTTCTGAGATGTGTACAGGACTTACAAGAACAACAGAGGCAAGAAAGAAATGACTTCCAATATCTAAGTTCAGCAGACTAGAGGAGTAGGGGTCCATTAGCAGGAATAAGGAAGTCAGAAAGAGGAGTTTGTTCCTGGAGGACAAGACAGAGTTTCATGTTCAGGCTGTTGACCTTGGGGCCAGCAGCCACTCATGTTTCAGTTAGTAAGTGTCCTCTTCTCTCTTCTCCTTAGACCCATCCATCCTCTGCTATCTGTCTTTAGCCAAAATTCCCTCATCTCTGCTTTTGACATGTGTTTAGCACATCATCAAGTGATCCTTCATGCATTTCTAAGTGTGAACTTCTTGCCAGAAACTAAAATTTTAAAAAAAAAGCAAGGAGAAAGCAGCCAAGTAAAACTTACTCACATTTTATTTAAGCTTATTCTTAAAAAAAAAAAAAAAAGCTCCAATCAAATATCTGCCTGGTTATAGGCCTGAAATACAGTCTTTATCATTTCTTCTATCTTGGTTAGACCAGATACATTTTGGAGGTCTATCTATTGTTATGGTTTGGACCTGGAATGACCCTCTAGAAGCTCATGTTAGGTAATGGAGCAGTATTCAGAGGTGAAATGACTGGATCATGAGGACTATAACCTCATCAGTAGATTAATCTACTTGATGGATTAATAATTTGAATAAACTATTGGGTGTTGAATTTAAGCAGGTGAAATGTAGCTGGAGGAAACAGATCACTGGGGATGTGGCCTTGAGGGACTTTATCTCGTCACTGGCTTCTTCTACAACTCTTTCTGGCTCTCTCTCCCTCTCTCTAAGTCTTAGCTTCCATAGCTGAGCCTTGCCCTTCCACCATGATGTTCTTCCTCACTTCAGACCCAGAGCAATGGAGTCAACTGACCATGGACTGAGACCTCTGAAACTGAACCAAAATAAACTTTTCCTCCTCTAAGTTGTTCTTCTTGGGAATTTTGGTCACAGTGAAGAAAAGCTGACTAACATCTGTTTTACCAGTTAGCCATCCCAACTAAAAACAACCATGAACTCTTGTGCATAATGACATTGTTGATTAAAAAACACCTAAAGGTCAAAGTTAACTATCAAGAGATGCCAAAGTCATTCCACTATAGCTGAGTTGTGGGAAGAAACAAACCCTCATGACTCTGGATAAAGGAAAAATCCACTTAAAAGGTGATTTTAGTATGTTCAGTTTCAGACCTAAATAGTCCTGAGACATCCCAACTCTTGAGTTTCTTTTCTCCAGCAACCTTTGCTTTTGATAAAGGTTACTTAAATCACCCCATTCCCAGTGTCTTAACCTGAGTCATCTCACCTAAAACAGATTCAGTATCCCACTGATCACAGCTCTCGTTCTTCCAAAAATCTCACTCCATTGCTCTTGGTATCTGGTATCTGATTACCTTTGAAGACACTGAAGTTTCCAACATTCTGACCACATCTATTTCCTCACAGGCCATCATCCATTCTCCCCTCTCAGCTTCAGTCACATCTGTCCCCCTTCCCTCTGATCCAGCCTAGGATTTATGGTACATTGTTTCAACAAATTTCTTGTCAGAATCAATTCCCTTGCCTCTTCTCCAGCCAGCCCTGCTAATTGGAGACCTTTCCCAGCTCTATCATTTTCCCTGTCTGCTGCCATGTCCAGACTCCTAAAGACTAACGTAGAAAGTTATGCTAAATATACACTTGCCTCTCACCTCAGCTGGGCTCCCTGGGCTCCGTGGGTCATGAGGCACCCTCTGGTTAGCTGTCTTTCCCATTACCCAGGTTCAGTTCCCAACCTCCATCATTCTCTCCATCCCTAACCTCTTCTCCCTCAGCAGATGGTACTTCTTCTTATTTCACAGAAAGAAAAAAAAAGTGTCTTTCAGGAAAGATCTTTTCTCACTCCCTTTCCCACAGGGAGGTACTTATTTATAACTATGCCATCTTTTCTTCATGTCCTACCTAAGGCTGGTCTTTCCTGTTCTTTAGACGCTCTCTGCTCTCAATTACTCAAGATCTTTGCACTATCAATGATCTCTTCTCTTTCTGCACCATCAGCTTCCCCTCAACTAGATCCTTCCTTCAACACCATGTAAATAATTTCAAGTTTCTCCCGTTCTAAAAGTGAATCTACCATTGACCTACCTTTCCTCCTTCCCCTTTCAATCACCATCCCTCATAATATTCATTGTGTTTCCTATTTCTACATCTTTTTATTAATCCCTCAGCATTTTACAATTTGTTTCTATTTCAACTATACTATCAAAATTACTATTACTAAGATAATTTCAATGGTCTTCAAGTTTATAAATTTAAAGTCCAGTTTTTCATTCTCTTACAGTATTTGATGCTCCTGGCCATTCCCACCCTTTTCAAGTGCCCTGTCTTAGATTCTAGAATAATATTCTTCCTTGTTTGTCCTCTTACTTCTCTAACCAGTCTTTTCCAGGACTCCTTTTCCTATCCATATTTTAAATATGTTCCAAAACAAAACAATATAAGTGAAATAAACCAGGTACTGAAAGACAAATACTGAATGATCTCACTCATATGAGGAATCTAAAGAAGGTAATCTCATAGAAGTAGAGAGTAGAAGGGGGACTACCAGAGCAGGGGAGAAAAAAGTGGGGCTGGGGGAGAGAATGATCAGTAGCCACAAAGTTACAGTCAAATAGGAGGAATAAGTTCTGATGCTCTGTTGCCCAGTAGGGTGACTATGACTAACAATATTCTATTGAATGTTTCAAAATAGCTAGAAGAGAGGATTTTAGATGTTCTTACCACAAAGAAACGATAAGTGTATAAGGTGATATATATGCTAAATATCTTGACTTGATTATTTCACCATGTATACATCTATCAAAACATCACACCATATTCCATAGATAGATAGAATTAATATGTCAATTAAAAACAAAAGGTTAAAAAAAGAGAGAGAATTCTACATTTGGTTCCATTCTCTTCTCCGTCTTTGCATACTTTCTGGGTCACTCAGTCACAGATCTGACTTCTGCTGTCAATGCTTCACCTCAGGTGATACCAATATAATGCTGGGTTCAGGAACCACTCACTTGCAGCATGAAGTCCTTAATCTTCAATGTGACTCCAAGTTCCCTCAAGGCCTGGCTTTTTAGGGTCTTTCCAGTATCCTTTGACTTCTCCCTTCCTTAAACTCCAGAAGGGAAAAAAAAAAAAAAGATGAGCAGGAGTAGTTATTGTTTTTATTTTTTTTATTATTAGTTCTTTTTAGTTATACATGATAGCAGAATCCATTTGGGAATAGATCTTATTGTAGTTAGGATCCCAAAGTTATGGATATACTTGATGACGGGATTCACTGTGTTGTTTTCATATAAGTACAAGGGAAAATTATGTCAGATTCATTCCACTGTCAAGAGTATTTATTGTTTATAAATATTTACCATATACAGTAAAAGTGAGTGGTTAAGAGCTGACTTAAGACCCAGGTTTAAATCCTGAATATATCCCATAGTACCTATGGGCCCATGAGCTCATTAAAAAGACCTCTTTGTGCTCTACTTCTTCATTTACAAAGTAGAAATGATAACAGTAGCTACCTCATAGAGTATGGTGAATGTCCATAAAGTGACTGGAACTGTAGATGACATGTAGAAAGTATTCAACAAATGTTAATAGCTACCTGGTCATTATATCAGGGAGCAAACAAAGGTTTACCCCCAGGATTGCATGACATCATGAGGGCCACTTGCCTGGGGTAGAAGCCCCAAACTTGCTTTTCCCTTGAAGATAAGCAGGTAACAAAGACAAGATGCAAGACTGATTCCCAAGAGAGCAATGTGGGGACCCAGGCACCATGTGGAATCTGATTTTTGATGAGGATGAACAGTGAAAGGCACTTGGATTTAAACATTGAACCTGTGACGGTTGCTTAATGCCCAGTCTCAGGCTGTGTGGTATGAAGTCTGCCCAGAGGGGGCAATGTAGTTTTGCTGGAGCAGCCCTGCAGCACAATCTGGACATTTTAACTTCTGGACCTTGATTTCTGCCTCCCCAGCTCCCTCAGAGAGTCTGGTGGATTATCCAGATATATTTAAGGGTTCATTTTATGGTTTAAATTAAACATGATGGGATTTATTGTTGGCAACTAAGAGGCCTGGTTGCTATTTTATTATTTAATGATAGGTACATCAATATATGTATACCAATATATGTTCATTTTACATAGGTTCTGTTGTCTCTAAAACCAACCAAACCAACCAACCAACCAACCAAAAAAAGAAGTTCTATAACAGAAGTTGCCTTTCTCTGCATTACTCTGGGCTGGAACGCTGCCATCTGTTTCTCAGACTCCTTTGCCAAGTGGCTACAGTTAGTCCCATCAATGGGAAGAGCTGGCAGGAGATGTTAGGTGGCACGAAGGCATAAGCCACTTTTCCTTTTCTGTTTCTAAAGTAGCCTAGGCAGTAGCAGCAGCAGTAGGTGTGTGTGAACATGGCTTCAGAGGTGGCAGGAGCAGTGCAAACTCTGGCATCCTTGGATCTGGTTCCAAAGAAAACTGTGGTGGGGGCAGATGACTACAGGCTTCTGGGTTCCTGGATTACTGCTTAGTAGTTGCTGTGATCCCAAAGGCCCCACAGTATTGGTGAGTGCTTAAGTAACTCCAGCTAGTGAAGACGAGCCCAGAGAAAAGTATCTCTCTCCCAACTCCCAGCAGTCTGTGGTAGTGACTTCATGCAGTCACTAATCTCTGGTAACCTCTTTTTGCATCTCCAGTCCTTCTAATATCTTGCAACCAATTCTTTGTATTCAACCCTGTGTTTAAAATACCTAGATTGGTTTCTGTTTCCATGGTTGACACAAGAACCCAAGTGTATAAAATTCATTTTTTAATTCCTGGCAAAAATATAAGCGGTTATACTTCTTCAAGGGAAAACTGTTTTTAAGTGGTCCTTGAATAATCATTAATTGAATCGAAGTGCTAATCCTTACCATGTATATAACTCATATAAAATTCACACAACATGATTTATAAAGTTGAAAGGCTTTGACTTCATCAGATAATGAGAGTTGGAGACAGATTGCGTAGGCTCACAACTTGGCTTTGGCACTTGTGTGAACTTTGAAGATGTCATCTAAGTCTCTCAGCCTATTTCTTCATCTATAATATGGAGATAACTTTAGCCTTAGTTGCATGATTGTTCTGACAACTAAACATGTCAATATATATATATATATAATGTGCTCAAAAAGATTAAATTCTAATATAAACCATGAACTGTGAGTAAGGATGATGTCAATATCAGCTCCTCAGTTGTAATAAATGTTCCTCTCTGGCAGAAAATGTGGATAGTGGGAAGGCTGTGTGTGTGTGTGTGTGTGTGAAGGCAGGATATATGTGGGGATCCTATGTACCTTCCTATTTTGTTGTGAACATAAAATTGCTCTAAAAAATAAAATCTTTTAATATTTCAAAAAGTTATAAAAAGTATTTGAAAAAATGATCTTTGAATGAAAAATTTGAACTATAAATACAACTTTTATATTTATAGGTGAATATTTGTCAAAAAAAAAAAAACTATTAAAGGGGTCTAAACACTATGAGAACTCCAGGATATAGAAATAAAAAAAAATCCAGGAATTAAAAAAAAAATCTGTCTTCATTAAATGCATCCAGTATCCTCTCAAAAATAGTCCAACAGAAAGGGATGAGATACATTGCTGGTGGGACTACAAATTGGTGCAACCACTATGGGAAGCAATATGGAGATTCCTGAGGAAATGTGGAATGGAAACATCATTTGACAGTTATCCCACTCCTTGCCATATACCCAAAGAACTTAAAATCAGCATACTATTATGATGTGCCCACATCAATGTTCACAGCAGCTCAATTTATAATAGCTAAGCTATGGAACCAACCTAGGTGCCCTTCAACCGATGGATAAAGAAAATATGGTACATATACACAATGGAATATTACTCAGCCTTAGAGAAAAATGAAATCACGGCATTTGCAGGTAAATGGATGGAACTGGAGAATATCATGCTAAGTTAAATAAGCCAAATAAGCCAAATTAAAAAAAAAAAAAACTAAAGGCCAAATGTTCTCTCTGGTATGCAGACACTGATTCACAATAGGTGGGAGGTTCATCGGATTGGAGCAGGGAGAATGGGTGGAAAGGGAAAGGGGATGGGAATGGGAAAGACAGTAGAATGAATCAGATATAACTTTTCTATGTTCATATATAAATATACAGCCAGTGTAACTTCACATCATGTACAACCACAAGAATGGGAAATTATACTCCATGTATGTATGATATTTCAAACACATTCTACTCTCATGTATAACTAAAAAGAATAAATAAAAAAAAAGAGATGAGAAAAAAGAGCAAATTTATATTTTGAATGTATCAATTTAATTATTCCTTCCTGGGTTCTTTTCTATTTTTGAAGATAAATGACATATCTTTAGTCCAATTTATGAGCATCAATGACAACAAATATATTTATTTGTACTTATTGAATGTCTAATTATTGAAAGAACTTGGGTGAGCACTGTGAGCAAGAGAGACAATCTCTGCTCACAGGCTTAAAGTCTAAAGTAGTTCTTTAAAAAGAGATCTAATGCTATTTTATAAGTTATTGTTATTATCTATTTTCATATATTAACTTAGCATATTAAATTAAAATTGTCATTTTGAAGTTTAGTCTACTGTAGTATTCATGTTAAATTCTTGAATTATGGCTAAAATTAGATTTCTTTGTATATTTAAAAGTGTATCAAATGCCTAGTCTGTGCTAGAAAATATGAAATGCTGCTTCAGAGAGCTTATTTTATTTTTCAAAATCAGCAAACAGAATGCTCTTACCATTATAGATCTTGTTGGACAGTTTTAACAAATGGCTTTTTTGGGTTTTTCAAGAATTTAAATGTATCACTCTCATATTTGGGGCCAATGGAACATAAAAACATCTTAAAATAACTTAAAATACTAGAAATTATCCCAGGTAAAATCTTTGCACATAGAATTTTTTTTTAAAAAATGTATATTTCATGTTTTAACATGCATATAGTTTTTAACTTAAGTAGAATAAATAAAATTTTGACATTTATCCGAGAGATGAGTTACAAATAAAATTACTAACTCCTGTACTTCCAACACATCTACCACAGCATTATATGTAACACCTAATAAGTCAAAATGTCATTATTAATCACAGCTATATGTAATGTCACAATCATCATCATAAATAATTAAATATTTGATTCTAATACTGGTCTGATATAAACTATATCTATTCCCTTATTCTATACAACAAGCTAAAAGAGAAGTATTTTCAACATGATGTATTGTATAAAAATAACTAACTTATCTTACTTGTGTCAACTCATTTCATTTTAATAAGCCTCAATAGATGATGCTTTTACCCTCATTTTAAGATGAGAAAACTGAGACACAGAGAGCTGAGTAACTCACCCAAGGTGACACCTCTACCTCTCAATAGGAAAAGGCAGAGTAGAGATTTGAACCCAGTATGGTTAGGTCAAGGTCCCTTCTCTACATTGCCTGCCCTATATTTTAAGATACCAGTTTCCTTCTCAAAATGATTTGCTGCTGTCTCTTATTTGTTAAAACAAGAGATTTTTTCCATCACTTTTTAAATCCTAAAACAAATGTTCAAAGCTAAAACCTTCTTCTCTTTCATATTAAGTAATAATGGTTCTGGTGTTCTGGACATTGATTTAGATGCCTCCTTTTATCTCTGTTCTTTGGAAATGTCTATCATTATAATGCCTACGCACTCAGACAAATATATGAGACATACTTAACAAGAGAGAGATAAATTTTCCCCCTGGTCTCTATTACATTTTAATAGTGTGAAGAATAATGCTGAGGACAGATAATGGGGCAAGGAGAGGAACTATGGGAACAAGCTTCTTTGATGTTTTATGGCTGAATCACCAGACAATAAGTCAGACCCTGTCAATCCTGACCTAGATTTCTGAATCTTGGACCAAAAGTTGGAGAAATAATACTAACACTGAGGTGTAATAGCACAAACCATATGATATACAGTACATCTACTCTGTGCATTATCATAGTGGGGTAGTGGAGTACTGTGTTGAACTGCTATAGTGTTTTTTATTAGGATTTCTTGTGCTTCCAATAATAAATGTCCTTGGGCAAGATACACAATGTGTCTGCCTTATAATAATCCCACAGTATAAAACAATTAGAGCACTTATTGCTCAGAGCAATGAGCTAAGTTGTTTACATATTAGATACTATTAGCATAAATAATTAGTGAAACAAAAATGCCATGTATAAAGATACTAGAACCACACTAAGATACATGGTGGGGTAAAATCTAGCTGTTTTCATGGTTTGACATTCTTTGGGATATAAGTGCTTTCCTTTTCTAGTTTATTTACTTTTCAGATAATCTAATAAGACAATTTTAGTTTTATTGAGTTCTATCTTCTTAGTGAGAAGTATAATGGAGACAGGATTGGCTCCATGCTCAGGCACTATCTTTGTGGGAGCTCTCTGGGATAGCAGGTAAAGGCCATTTGTCATTCTCATTTATCTTTGTAGGACTTTAAGTCAGCAGGCAGAGGGTGAGACAAGTGACAAAGCCAGGCCTTTCCAGACATTCTGAGACTGTTCATACTAGTGCAATGTGCAGGAGGGCTTGGTGCCCTGGAGCAAAGCAGGGAGCTTCCTACCCATTTAGAAATAACTCTATGGATCACCCCCAAAGCTGTCCTTCTCCCTGAGGTCTCCATGGTGAGCATGGATAGAAAACAAGGAAATCTGTTTAAATCCACTGTTTGTTCCAAATGTCACTGGTGATATAATTTTGAACAAAGAAATTTCACTATAATGCAAGTTCAATAACAAGGAGAAATACAACAGATCATAAAGAAGTGGGAAAATTTACCTTACAAAATATCTCTAACATTCATAACTTAAAGCACTTTTCAATCTTGAAGTGAGTGCAGTTCCTATTTACCAAAGACAGATATGTATCTTGCTGGTTCTAAACTGTATCTTAATTATGCAAAGTGAAATGCATAGTATTTTATTTAAAGAAAAGAAATACATGTGCATACACACACACATGCATACGCACACACACTTGCAAAGTGAAATGCACAGTATTTGATTTAAAAAATACATGTATACACACACACACACATACACCATACACATGTACACATATACAACATATACTCATTAGTTCCTGATTATTTTTCTACATATTACTATTACCTATGCTTTAAGATATTTACATGTCTTGAGTCTGTGTGGTAGAAATACTATAAAAACAATGCTTTGTTCAAGGAAAATATATTGAAAGCTTGAACATGGAATGGTGGAGTAATATACTACAGAAATGTCAAGTATTCCAACATTTATTTGTATATGCCATAATATGTAAACAGAAATTTTTCACAAACCTTTCTTGAAAAAAATTCTTTAAAAAATTGAATTAATGATATATTTACAGTGAAACTTCCTATAAGGTGAATCTTTCACTTTTAAACCCATTTTCATTGTTCTTACAAGGTGCCTTAATTATAATTATAATCTTTTATTGTTATTTAGTATCTTTATTCTCTTACAAGATTTGTATCAAGCATTTTCATGTAATATTATTGATATTATATTAAACAATATTCAAACCCATTGCAAAGAATCTGTTAATTTTGACAGAAGTTAGCTCATTTTATATTGACATAAGTTTAAAAAGTAGGTTATTTATCTTAAATAAATGATTCACCTTAGACATTATTTAATTGAATACTTGTCTCTAAATTGACCATCAGTCCTAATAGTATTGAGTTTTAAAAAATAATTAATTTCTGTATTATTATATTCTTCACCCATCATTGTATCTAACTACTCAACAATGTAAATGCTGTACTATGTGGGGAATGCTGACAATATCTACTCTATGATACACTTCTCTCTATTCTGCTTAGCCTTATTTTTAGCTAATCTTTACAATTATTAAAAATTTAAAAACAGTATCTCTATTTATAAAATCTGATATAGTCATAATTACCCACTATTTATATTTTTAAAAATTTTAAATCCATATCCATATTCAAAAGTAGTGTTTTAAAATAGCACATAGTTCATGACAGTATCTTGTGTCTGATCTGATTACCTCTGTTGTTCTACCATGGTTCATTTGGAATGTGTAGTTCATGTGGAAACTACAGGGCAAGAGATATTGGTATAAACAAAAGAAAGAATCCTGAGAGCCAGGGACCTGCATTTTGATTTTAGAACTTAATTGCATTGTGATATTTGGAAAATTCTGGTTTTTGAATCTGGAAATTGGAATAATACTTCTTGTCTCACTGAGTTGTTCTGAGTGTTATGAGTTACGACTTATTAAGTGTCTAACACTGTGCATGGCCTCAAACAGGTTTGAGCCCTTTTCCTTATCCCCATGTTATTGCTATAAATCTGTAAAAATACCACTATATACTACTGAAACTGGCTTGAACTAGCTCATGAGAGCCAACTGTTAAATTTTTAAGAACATGGTGAGCCTATTTAAAAACACAGTTGATAATAAAAATTAAATTATGAAAACTTACAGTTAAATAAATTATGTTAAAACAGTAGCAATAACTATTCAAAATTCATTACTTCCTGATTATTTGACTATTTATTACTATGATCTATGTTTTTAAGATATTTACATGTCTTGTGTCTGTGTGGTGGAAATACTATAAAAACAATACTATGTTCAGGGAAGATATCATGTTAAAATCTTAAAATTGACATGGTAGAGGGATTCATATCACGAAATTGTCAAATTATTTAAATCAAGGCTTTTTCCCTTGGAAAGCTGGTTGATAAGTATTTATCAGTGCTCATTGTATCTAACTGATTTTGAAATGAAAAAGCACTCTAAACATATAATTTTAGAAGTTCCTTCTAAGTTTACAATTCTAATATCCCTATAATTTCATGCTGAAATATTGTGCAATAAGAGCAATAGATACTATTAATGTTCATGGAACATCAATAGTTAACTATAATGCTGACCATAGCTTTGGGACAGGTGATCCTTAAGATGGGTATAAAAAAATAATTGGAACTTGGATTTAAATAAATATTAAACATGTAATTATAAACATTGTACATGTGTGTTTCAGTAAATAAGCCCTGAAAATGGCCCTAAATACAATTTTGACTTTCATTCCAAAGATAATCTGTAATTCATAACTCCACTTTTAGAATAGACTTGATAATACTTGGATATCTATTGTTTATGATGTCATAATGTGTATTTATAAGGTTCCTGTTATGGTTTGGATGTGAGGCGTCCCCCAAAAGTTCATGTGTGAGGCAATGCAAGAAGATTTAGAGGGGTTATGAGAGCCTTAACCCAATCAGTGAATTCATTCCTTAATGGGATTAACTGAGTGGTAATTGAAGGTGGGTAGGGTTTGGCTGGAGGAGGTGTGACAGTGGGGTATATATTTTGTATCCAGGGAGTGAGTTTCTCTCTCTTGCTTTCTGATCATTGTGTGAGTGGCTTCCCTTCCTCACACTCTTCAGCCATAATGTTCTGCCTCACTTAATTAAAGCCCTGGGGAATGGAGCTGGCTGTCTATTGCCTGAGGCTTCTGAAACTGTGAGCCTGCAAATAAACGTTTCCCCTTTAAAATTGTTCTGGTTGGGTCTTTTATTCACAACGGCAAAAAAGTTGACTAAAACAGTGCCTTGTTTATAAAGAGAGGTCAGTTATCTTTGTAAGTGACTCTTTCTAGTCAGGTATGGTGGTATACACCTGTAATCCCAGCAATTTAGGAGGCCAAGGCAAAAGAATTTCAATTTTGAGGCCAGCCTGGTCAATTTAGTGAATCCCTGTCTCAAAACTTAAAAAATAATAATAATGTAGCTCCGTGGTAGAGAACCCTTGGGTTCAATGCCCAGTATTGGGGGTGGGGAATTCTTTCCCAATACCCACAGCCTTAAAACTGAATTCCACTAAACATAAATGTTCAAGTGAAATCAAAGGTTTTTACCCCTAAACACATCTTTAAAAATTTTCTAAGACTATGTTATCCACAAAGAAAGAATTGGTTATTTACCCCCAGGTTATTTACCTCAAAGTTCCAAGGGAAGAAAAAACTGTATATAGACTATAAAACATGTACTAGAGATGGGGTATCTCTATATGTTTTTCAATTATTATTTGGAGTACTTTTTCTTCCTAGTTCTATTTTAAAAAGCTCTTAAATCCAATAAACCTCTACTTTGGAACAGAAGTTTACAACTAAATCTTTTTTCATTTGTAAGTAACAATAGATTGACTGATAAAAAAGCAATCTTGGCATGCCAACTTTGAAATAATAAAAAAATGATGAATTGCAACATTTGCAAGAAATACCATAAATTACCATTTGAAAACAGAATCAGGAAAATATAAAGAACAAGTTAACATTCAATTATTCCACCCCCCCCCCC
>NW_025999842.1:5271799-5292773 GCF_001458135.2 Marmota marmota marmota | reverse complement strand
GCAATGACTGTGTTTTATCTCTGCTAGTCTAAAATTTACTTTATCTATCACATAAACTAGTCTATATTACAAATTACTTTATTACAAGGAAAATTATTCTAATCTATGTAACTTTGGAAAATCTAATTGATAATTTTTATTTCTAAATTTTATACCTTGCCTTTAAATTATTAAACCATTTTCACATCCACATTTTTTCTTATATTAGTGCATAGTGTTCTTTTTAACATTTAGTAATTATGAGACTGGATTTCAACTCTATTGCTTACTGATCATGAATAAATTAATATCATTCTTCTGATTAGTTTCCTGCACCCACAGAAATGAGGAGTAACAGAATCTTAGAATCAATTTTACAAATGTTCTTATCAAGAAAATTTGACTTCCACACATATTCCTAACTGAAAATGATAAAGCACTTATTTTCAGACTATGAAGCATGGTATGGAGAACTATTATGCCAGTAACCATTCAAGAGTTTAAAATGCCATCAAGAGATCAGTCCCTGTTGAGACCATTTTAACTTTTTATTGAAACAAAGAACATAGAAACAAATGAAACTTCACAGCACCAAAAGAAAAAATAAATGAGATTAGATGTATTATCCACATCAGACTCTGCAAAGAATCTATTGAATTATAAAAATAATGAGCTGGGTTGAGAAAAACAGCTGATAAAACTTTTGTATGCAATGAAGAATATCTAGAAAATGGTACAAGATACTTAAAATGCTCAATCGCACCTCATTTGTCACTGGTCACAAAGAATCAGGATGTTCACATATTGGAAAATCAGGCAGTCAGCTCTCCTTTTCCTTCCACGCAGTTTTCTCTTCCCTGCCCCTGACACCTGTGTACTCCAATAAGGACAGATATCAGTGCACAGATGTTCTACTATTTGTCCTTGGGAAAGCCAATTCTGCAGTGCATTTTATACATTTATCTAAAGGTCTCCAATGATATAAACCTCAGTTGTCCACAGCTGTAATGAGTTCAATAATACAACTTTACTCCCTTTCTCTTCTTTCCTCTGCCCCACATTCTCTTACTCCACCTTCCTGGGCCCATGCTGCAGATTACCAGCATCTGAATTCTTACCACAGGCTCTGCTTTCAGAGAAACTCAAACTAAAACAAATTCCCTACTCCTCCCTTCTTTGGCTTCTTTGTATCTTTACTCACCCTTTGGACTTAGCTTAAATGTTACCTCCTCAGAACAAGCTTACCTGACTGCCCCACCTGATTTAGATACTTCTTCATTATAGCATTATAATTGATAATTAAATGAAGTGTCCCCACACCATGAGATTATCAACCCTGAAGTATGAGGATGCATCCCTATTGCATTTTTACTCCAGTACCTGTTCCATGGTAGGTTCCCAATGTATATAAAATAGGTGATTAAAATGAATGGAGAGCTGGCCACAGTGGAACATGCCTGTAATCCTAGCAGCTTGGGAGGCTGAGGCAGGAGGATCTCGAGTTCAAAGCCAGAGGCCTTAAATTCAATCACTGGTACCAAAAAAAAAAAAAAAGAGAGAGAGAGAGAGAGAGAGATAAAAGGAGAGGAAAAAAGACACACTTCCCTTTCTAACATAAATTAGGAGGTTATTTCTGATCATCACAAATGTAGCTTCTCATAACCAAACTCTATTTCCTATTGTTGGCTTACATGCTTATCCCATGAAAATAGTCCTGAAAAGAGTTTCCACATCTGCATTTCTTAAATAAATGGAAGAGACTTGGTAAAAATAAAGGTAATCTAAGACTATTTCAGCAGGAGCAGGATAATAAAACTCCCTTCTTTTTTTAAATTTGTTCTAATTAATTATACATGACAATAGACTGTATTTTGACATATTATCATAAATGGAGTACAGCTTCTCAATCTTCTAGTTGTACACAGTCGTGTAATCACATATGCACGTAGGATAATAATGTCCAATTCATTCACCTATCCTTCTTACCCCCCAGACCCCTTCCCCTCTGTCTAATCCAAAGTACCTCTATTCTTCCCTAGTCCCCACCCCCTTATTATGCAAAACTCCCTTCTCAGTTAAATCCAACAATAAATCATTCAGAATATCCCCCTGCTAGATAGTCTCGGGAACAAAATGAAGTCACAGGTTTACACTTGGAAAGTTATTCATACCTCCAACAGAAGTGGTAGCGAACTCCTGTGGGGCAAATCCTATGCCAAAGGCTAAACAAATCTTATGTTGTGCTAAGTAGGAGTTGCATGAACAAAAGTGGGCCCTGTAGCCTGCCCCCCAAAGCTGAAGAGGAGAGGGCTCACCAATAGAGCACAGAGCTGTGGTTGCCGTGGCTAACATGTGGTGGAGTGTTAAGACATATGGAAACTAGGTGGAGCTTTAAGGCAAAAAGAAAAAGAAAAAGCCTGTTCTTTATGTCAGAACAAGGGACGATAAGGAGTAAATTAGTCTTGCCTGTAATAATCGAGCAAGCTAACTGAGGTGTGCAAGATTGACAACTGACTTCTGTCTCATGGATATGGAAACTTTTAAATCAGGAAAAAAATAAGAAGGCTTTTGATACAACTCTAAATCTTATAAATCAATATTTTATAAACTGCAGTTGTGACCCATCTACGGTATGTAGATCAATGTATGAACCAGTATTGTTTTAAAAATATTTCTAGTTGCAGACAGACACAACACCTTTATTTTGTTTATTTAGTTTTTTTTATGTGGTGCTGAGGATCGAACCCAGTGCCTTATGAATACTAGGCAAGCATTCTACCACTAAGCCACAACCCCAACCCCTGAACCAGTATCTTTAAAAATAAATACATTAGAGTATAATATTATTAAAATGCTCATATTTTTTGTTGACACACATATGTAAATGCTGGATCACAACACAAAATATTTCCTAATTCTAAATTGTGGTTAAAAACATTTGAAAGTCCCTTCTCTGGGATACTTGTTCTCCCAAATGACTTACCACATTAAATTACAACTCAGATAAAAGTGTGGCTTCTTGGCTCCACCTCAAGGATTGTGATTGAATGGCTTTGGGGCAAGGCCCAGGAGTTGACATATTAGAACTGCAAATGATCCTAATTTTTTACTAAAGCTTGAGGCATGAATAATGTGTTAGCTTTCTGGCACTATAACAAAATACCTGAGAAAATTAACTTATGAAAAGAAAAGATTCGTTTTGGCTTACAGTTCTGGAGATTCCAGTCCAAGACCAAGTGTTCCACTTGCTTTGGGCCTCTGACAAAGGCAGCACACCATGGCAGGAGCTGTGGCACAGCAAACTGCTTATCTTATGAGCCCAGAAAGCAAAGAGAGAAGGGACTGGGTTCCATAATTCCCTTCAAGGGCATACCTCTAAAGACCTGAGGATCTCTCACTAGGTTCTACTTCCTAAAGCTCCTACCACCTTCCAATAGCATTACCCTGGAGACCAAGTATTTAACGCATGGACCTTTAGGGGACATTCAACATCTGAACTATAGCAGATGATACCACTCTGGGGTTGTAATACATAGATGTAAATGATTGCTTGTTGTTTCATTTTTCTAGCATGGCAGAGGGCTTCCCCATGATTATCATTATAGAGGAGAACTTAATTCTTGATTAAAAAAAACAAAACTGTGGCATAGTAGTTAAAAGGATTTCTGTGAAGTGAGACAGGCTCAATTTTAATACTAGTTTGCTATTTGCTAGCTGTGAGATTTCTGGAATCTCATACATTTGTAATAAGTGTGGTTAATAACTATACCTACTGCTAGAATTAAAAGAATTAAATGAAGCACCTGGTGCATAGTAATACAGAATATTTTAGCTGTCGTCATCTTTAAGAATCCATCAACATCTTGAGAAAAATACTATTCAACTTAGTTTGACAGACATTAGCCAAGTATACAAAGAACAATGCTGAGTGCTTTTGGAAGTACAAAAATGAAAAACAGCCTCTATATCCATGGACTCAAAATCAAATGTGGTCATAAACTTTTACAGTAGAAAATAACCTTGGAGATTACTCAATACTTCCCTCATTGTACACAGTAAGAAACAGATTTGAGAATCTAAGAAAGTTGACCACAGTTGTCCAAATAGTTGAGGTATCAGAAATGGAACCTAGGTGCCTGGACCCAGCCAGGTTCCTCCACTAGAGTGAATCTCTGTCCCTGGGTGAAGGGGGCCCAGTCCAACAGTAGTGTACTGGCAAATGTTAACAACAATTATAAAATGTACAACTTTTTAATTATAAAATCCATATGGCCAACTGATTCTCCCTAAAGACTTTAGTTGATTTTTGCTCAATTCTTGCAACCATTG
This sequence comes from Marmota marmota marmota, assembly GCF_001458135.2. NCBI lineage: Eukaryota > Metazoa > Chordata > Mammalia > Rodentia > Sciuridae > Marmota > Marmota marmota. Next base: position 5,288,465 of record NW_025999842.1, on the reverse strand, counting down.
CCAAGCTGTGGTGGCAGTTAAACTGCAACTTGACAAATGGAGTTGTATCTCAATCCACTGACTCTTTTTTAAACTGGTAAAATACACACGACATAATAATAATCATCTGAACCATTTTAAGTGTGCAGTTCACTAGCATTAATTATCTTCACATTGTAGTACAACCAATCTTCAGAACTTTTTCATCTTGCAAACTTAAAACTCTATACCCACTAAACAATACCACCTTACTCTCTTCCCCTCAGCCCCAAAGAACCATTATTCTACTTTTTATTTCCATGTGTTTGACTACTGTAGTTACCCTACATTAGTGAAATCAGAGTGTCTTCATGACTGGTTTATTTTATTTAGTATAAAATCCTCAAGAGTCATCTATGTGAGAGCATGCCACAGGTTTCCTTCATTTTTAGGGATGGATAATAATACATTGTATGTATACACTGCATCTGTTGAACTATTGGTCTATTGACGGACACATGGGTTGCTTCTATTTCTTGGTTATTGTGGCAAATGTGATTATGGAGAAATATATAAATACATAAATATCTCTTTAAGGATTTTTTTTTCAATTCTTTTGACTATGGTATACACCCAGAACTGGGATTGCTAGGTTATCTAACTTCTCTGTTTTTAATTTTTTGAGGGACCACCATCTTGTTTCAGTGGAAATTTACATTATTTGCATTATTTACATTCTTTACTTCCATGCGTTAAGTGTTCCAATTTCACCTCATCCTAACATCCTTGGTAACACATCTGATTTTTTAACAATGATTTTTTTTGATAGAAGACATTCTAATGGGTGTGAATTGATCCACTAACTTTTCACAAAAAAGAAAAACTGACATTGAGTCTGAAATGTAATCTACTATTAAGCTATTTTTCATCCTCATTTGGATTATATTCATTAGAAGTAAAACCTCTTCAGTTCAGCACACTTATGTTAAAACTTCACTTATTCATCAATAATGTGAGAGATTATTTAGTTGAATCAGATAATCTTTCCAATATTCCCACTGATTGTTATGTAACAACGACTATAGCCTTATGAGTTTAAATTTAACACATAAAAAGTGTTGTATTTTTAATACTTTCCTCATTATATTTTTAAGTGTAGATGAAAGATAGAAAAATTTTGTCTGTAAAAAGTATCTTTACTTTTTTGTAAAACATAAAAACATTTTAGGCTTTGTGGGCCATTATGACTGTGTCAGAATTACTCAACTCTACCAGTGTAGCAAGGAAGCAGCCACAGACAATAAACGCCTCACCATATAATCATCACCACTGCGTATGTTTAGGAATATTCTGTGCATCCTAACCTTGCACTAAAGACAGTTTAGTAATAAGTGATTTTAAGTAATATTGACACAATTAAAATAAAAAGCTTCACATAATGGTTGCAACCCCCTGTTTTGCAAAAAAAAAAAAAAATTTGGCATAAAGTCTACAACAATTATGCAGCAAAATGTGGTGAATGGATGTGGCTAAGATCCAATCAAACTTTATTCGGAACAACAGATGGCAGACAGACCCTAGTTTGTTGAACCCTGCTCTAGACAATCAACAAAACAAAAAATCAAGTTCCACTGCTTGCCAATTTCTCTTGTATAAATACTCCCACCATGATCACATAAAGTTACTTGAAGTGGAGTTAGGAAGAAATGCACAGCAACATGCCATTTATATAACATTCTACCATATGGATACAAATAGACATAAATACTCTCAATGGCACAAATAATATTAAAAAGTAATTGAATTATTAGGAAATCATAAGTTGTATTTCTTATTTTTATTTGTAATAATATATTTAATTCTAAACTAATATAATTTAATTTTTAATCAATGGCTGAAATTAAAAACTGGCTCACAAAATCCCTGAAAATTTAACAACTGGCTTGTCACAGCCAGTGTGGGCCAGCTCCAGCTGCCAGTGTTCCAGACTCTAGTCTCCTGCCAGTTCTCTCAGAGATCTGAGAACCAACCCAGGCTTTGCTCCTTGCACCTTTTCAAACTTTAAGAAAATATTCTCTTCTGAGAAAGGTGAAAACCTGATTTCTTGGTATGTATCTTATTTCTTCATAACTTAATTTTTGTAAAAAAAACACCTCCTCTTCCAGTTATTATTTAGGTGGTCTAGCCCACCTAAATAATCAAATTTCTGACCAAACCTGTGCTGTCTTGGAACTTACAGAATTAAACAAGTATTCGTGTGTTTGTACTGTGAATCACATTTGATCTAAAAAATTTGTGTATTCTTTAGAATTTCTAAGATTACAGCATTTTCCAATCTGGGAACCAATAACTTCGGGTAGAAAGTAAGATGTATGTAAGAGAGCATATGTGAGCAGAAGTGGAGGATCTATATTTTAACTCTGCTCCAATATATACCATGTAGTCTTCGACAACTGATTCCACTTATTTAAGTCTCAGTTTTCTCTCTTCTACAGTCTAAGGGTGGTAATAATATTTGGTGCTCTTAAAGTTTGTAAGGACTGATATTGCTACACAGTGATTTGAGAACATGGGCTAATGGAGTGTTGGAAATGTAGGTCATCATTTATCATCCAGACATGAATTTGAGGCATTAAAGACTGTAATTCCATGAACCTGACATTAACACTTTAAGCTTTGAAAAATGTACTGAGATTGTTAAGGCAAATTGAATCTACCAGCTGAAATTAGCTTTTCAATTTTTATCTGCATTTGCCTTAGCCATGTTCTCCCTTTATCCCTATGCCATAAGGAATTTAGAGGCAAGGCTTATTGAGACCTGTTTTTCTTTGCATATCTTTGGATCTGGAATACCCCAGTCTATGGAAACAAAGCCACTGCTTCCAGTTTTTTTCCTTTCTTAGTCTACATTTCTCATTTTCCTTTTTTCTTTCACTTATCTTTAACTCTTGTTCACTAGAATAGATGTTTACCAAACATCTCAGCCTGGTATGACCCTTGAATCATTTTGAGGCCATAAAGTTGCATTAAAATGTATAGGGTTCTCCTTCAAATGGAAAGCAACTTGGATTCTAATGTTTATTGCATGTATATCTCTCGGTCCATTATATTACATCATTCTTTTTCTGCTTCCAGATTCTACCTCCAAACTTGCTATGGATATGTATTTCCAAAACAGCCCTCCTAAACACTGATGTAACTTTTTAACGACAAAACATGGAGAAGGACACAGTACATAGGTACTGAAGTACATTCTAGTAAAATTTGCATGATATCTATTCTATGTATTCTATAGTGGTCTCTGATTCCTGCTATAGTCTCATGAGAAGATCAGCCTACCCATGAGTCCTTCCACTGCCTGACTTCTCTCCCTATTATAAAGAACCAGTATGAAATCTTTATGCCTAACATACCAGATCTAATTATTGTTTACTACCATTGTATGTAAATGTAACTGATAATAGCTATGTCAAGTTGAGAAGCATATTTTGTATTTTAGTAGAATACCATATTTATACTAAAAAGTTGTGTTTATGAACATTTTGTTGAGGACAATAGTTGTGAAAGGGTTATCCAACCCAAAGTTTTATTTGCCCTTTGTATAAGCATATAGATATGAAGGAGAAAAATGCTTGCTTTTATATCTGCTAAGATTAGCTGAATGTAATTGTGGTTAGCTTTGCTGAAATTCCTCATCCTAATGATGCAAACGAAAATCACAAAGCACAGAGCTTTAGGTTTCAGAGGTGACTCACAAAGTCTAGCAATCCATCTTGGAAGTCTTAGCAGGCCTATTTTTGGGCTGTTCTCCACACATGGCAAGACTGAAGAATCCCAGGTGTTCTTGCTGAGCGCAAAGTGAGAGCATGAGGATTGCCCTGAGAAGCAAGAACATGCTCATTACAGCAGGTTTCTGGTGGGAGACGATTCCGACCAGCAGTTCTGCAGTTCTCCTTGGCTGACCCCCTTTGCTTGTTAGAGAAGGGGTCTGATGTCCCTGTGAGTCTGGGTTTAATGAGCTGCAGTTCACTGGGGATCCAGAGAGGGCAAAAGAGTGCTTGCTCTGTGAACCAAGAACAGTACATTGTTTATTTCATGGATAATACACTGTCTAAATAATGTAAAGTGTTTTTTTTTCTTTTATGAGATTCTCTCCTTGCCTTGGGTCTTAAATGGCACTTGTGACTATAGGAAAATTACAGCTATGGTATGAACGGACTAATCAAGTGTGTAGATTAATGATTCTCTTATGATAAAATCCCTAAACTCTAAAAATGATTCACATATTCATCTCTCTATCACAAATGAACATGGAATAATTAGAGAAGCTCTTTTTATTCTTTAGATGTAGGATGGTTAATCAGGAAAAAAGGTCTTTGAATAGACCAGGGAATTAGTCCATCATATTGTTTTAATTGTAAGATACTTATAAATAGCAAGAATTCTTTGTCTTACAGGGTGTGTTTGAATGAAATGGCAAATAATTGTGTATCTCTGTAAAACCAAAAGTGAATAATCATATATGATTGTGAATATCAAAGTGGTAATTTATATATGATCAGAGAATAAAGCTGAAAACAACATATAAAGGTGTGATGTTTGCAATAAGAAAATGCATGACAACTACTACAGTGTCAAAGCCCTTAAGAAATACCAAATATGTATCTTAAGCTAAGCTCAGCATTATCTTGGCATTAAATGTCATGAAAAGGGTATTTTTCCCTTTGGCTTGATACCTTGAAAGACTTTGCCATCACTCAAAAGTAAGTTATTTTTCTTTTCTTTTCTTTTCCTGCCAGTACTCTAGAAATAAATCCAAATGTAGTTAATTTGCAGGAAAAACTTTTCACTATTATTAGAATAAAAATCAACTGCAAAGGAAAACTGTGCTTTCCAAATCAATGTCTAAAATGTCCTCTTTACAGAATCAATTACATCAACTGCTTCATGATATAAATTTGTTTCTTACTGTTCAAATTAATGCTAATGCTATATATTGTGCAACTCTGGTCAAGTCCATTAATTTTTATTTGTTTTGGTTTATCAACTGAAAAGTGAGGATCATAATATCTTTCTACCTCCTTATCATACTTTACAGGGTTAAGTTAAACTGAGCACAAGTAAAAACTACTTTTATATAATAAAAGTGTTACATTACATAAAGAAATTAAAATTCATATAATTTTTAATTAATTTTAAAAATGCACACTTTTCTTAATAGATGAAATGTAAATATATGATCTAAATCATCACTGAGCTTATCAGGTGGACAAGGGAAGAAATTGATACAGCAGATGTATTTATTGACCACTTTCTACATGCCAAACTCTTAACATGCACTATTTAACTGTGGTGACACTTCCAAGGTAAACACTATTATGAGATTTACTTTATAAATGGGAAAATTGGGACTCACAGAAGCCCTGAGCCTATGCTAAATTCATGCACATGAGAAGTGGGAAAGACCAAGATTTGAACCTAGTACTGTTTAATTCCATAATCTAAGTCCTTAGTTACACTACTCTCTCTGCCTTTCCAAACTCCAGCTTTCTGGATTACAAAATACTACATAAAGTCCTATTTCAAAGGATATACAGGAGTTAAAGTCAACTTACAATTTCTGAGATCTTAATCCATTCAAAACTTCCACTGAAATACATGCCTTCTGTCATACAAATAAAAATAAATTTAAGAGACTCCTATCATACAAGCTAGCAGGTAGGAGACATGGAATTATTACATCTTATGCTTTGTTAATTACGTGAGTCTGATAAGAAAATGCATTTTCTTGGGAGATGAGCAAAGTTTCAATTCATGAAAACTTAAAAATTTATGCAAATATTAATTTGCCACTAAATGGAAAAAATGTAATCATGGATTATTTAAATTTTTACCTAGAGAATGATATTAGACAATTTTCACCTCTTCTGTGCAGAAAAAAAAATGTTATCATGGACCTAGAAAATGACATATTAGATACATAAGGATTAGAAATAAATAAGCTACTCACTGACCTCATTGGTACTTAGTAAATTTTTCATCTAACTAAATATTTTAATTTTGCTAATTTTTACATAATAGTTTTTAAGGTAGACATATAAATTACATTTTTAGAAAAATAAAAACAAATATATTATACAAATAGGGAAGAATGATATATAGTGGTCATTTTTAAATGTTTATTTTCTTAAAATATGTTTTTTTAAGAGAAAAAGCAAATTTTAAAATTTATAATAATATAAATGGCTATGGCTTCAGCTAGAAAAAAAAATCATTTTCCCCAACAAGCTAGCTCAGTTTTGTTTTGAATATGCATATTTTTCTTAATGATATACATTATAAACAATCGGTGTCACAATGGGTTCAACTCACTTTTGAAAGTTCTAGTGGAGTACAAAATGGAGAGTTATTTAAACATGAGAGAAGAGACCAAATTATTCAGAAACAATCATTCAGAAGCTTCATTCAAATGAAGATTTTTATGTAGTGTAAATGAACTTTTACTAAAAGTAGACATTTAACATTATGATTAAAACTTTATCCTTAGAGGATACAATTTCCCAGAAAGTTACAGAACAATTTTTCTTCCTAGGGGAAAAAAAATCCCAAACCCTGATATATTCAATTAGTCTTTATTCTATTATTTTGCAAAAACAATAGAACCCAAAGAAAAATATGGCATGTAAAGTTATATTCTGCATACAAGTGGGCTTCAGAAAGAACTGTTTTCCAGTCTGCCAGACAGTTTCCTCCTTTATTTTAAGTTAACAGTAGTATATATCAAGAATTGAGGAATTCACAAATGTATTGTCTCCTCCTGATTTGTCTATAAGCATCTTATTCACTTGCAAAAAGGAAAATGTATTAAAGTTTGCACTTAGCATCTCCCAATTAGAAAAGTTAAATTAGTCCTATAATTTTTCAGTTCCTTTTAAGTGACCCCTGAAAGAATTAAGATAAAGAAAAGTGTGAACAGAGCGTGGTGAGTGGTGACACAAGAGGGAACTATGGGGGCAGAAAATCTCAGTCCCAAGGCTGCTCAGTGAGTAGTTCAGGAGCAGGAGAGTTAGAGGTGAAAGCAGGCACAACTATGTGTCCTCTCACGCTTCCTCACACTTCCCTTCTCTCTCTCTCTCTCTCTCTCTCTCTCTCTCTCCCTCCTCCTCCTCCTCCTTCTTCTCCCTCTCTCTCTCTCTCTCTCATACACACACACACACACACACACACACTCCTGCCCACAGGTGCACACCCATGTCACAGGCATGCATGCACATTCATATTCAAAGGTACACTTGCACACATGAACATATACCCAGAATATACCTCCAGCCAGATTGCCCTAGTGTTATTTGGAATGCCTTGAACAGACATCATGCTATACCAAAATGTGGCTAAATCAGGTACATTCAGAAGAGAAGCAGAGACCAATATCTTTCCTGGACAAAGTCCAGGGACAGAAGCCTGTTGTCGTCCTGGTGTAATAAGGAATAACTACATCTGAGGTTCTACTGCTCACTCCTGCCAAGAATGTGTGTCCCTTAAACATTTGGAACCTGTTTCTCCTTCTCAAAATGGGGCTAATGGCAGTCCCAAGCCTCCATGTTGGTTTTACACAGCAAACACCTCTAACTGCTATATAGTCATATGGGAGGAACCAGTAACATGAGCATTACGAGAGGTGCTAAAAACTCAGAAAATCAGTGGATATAAGAAGACAGTACATACTCAATACAAACTTGATCCCTTGGTCAGTTCCATAAATATACTAAAAGATATATTTATGTCAAATTAAATCTAAGGCAAACTCCCCATATCTTCTTAATAAAAAAGGTTAAAGCTTCTAACAAAATATAAGCACAATTTTAATATCCCTAATGGCTTTTCTTTTACTCTGGCTTATTTTAGGAGGTTTTGATGCTGTCTTAATTATTACCACAGCTTTATAAAGTTTAATTGATGTTTTAAATTTTATACTTTTATCTTGAGGCAATTTTATAAAATAAACAATTTTGAACAAATAAAAAAAAATATTACCCTAGCAGTTTGTTCTTCAGCTTATCCCATCCTCAGGTGTAATTGAGCATTTTCCACAGTCACATTTACCCTTGGGCATCCTGCAAATACTTGTTATGAAGTGTGGTCAGGAGCAATAACTTCAGGGATGGCAGTGAATGACAGAAGTCCTCTGGCTTGGGAGCATCCCTTCATATCTGTGTAGCACTAGCCACTAAAAGCTGGCTGAGATGTCCTGTGACACAGAGCCACAGGGTTGAAAGGGAAGAGCCCGATGAGGGTTCTATGCCAGAGCAGGCCAGAGGGAAAGTTCAGTGAGGTACTGTTCTGGAGAATGCCTGGTATAAAGTAGACACTCATTAAACACTCAATTTAGATTAAATCAGTTTGATACTGGCAGAAGGGGAGAAAGAGAAAAAGTTAGAGAGCTGAGGTTAAAAATTCTGAGTGCTGCTGTGCACAGCGGCGCATGCCTGTAATCCCAGAGGCTCAGGAGCTGAGGCAGGAAGATCACGAGTTCAAAGCCAGCCTCAGCAAAAGTGAGGTGCTAAGCAACTCAGTGAGACCCTGTCTCTAAATAAAATACAAAATAGGGCTCAGTGGCCAAGTGCTCCTGAGTTCAATCCCACCCCCTCCCCCCAAAAAATTCTGAGTTCTAAAGTATTATGAAATGTTTTTTATTATTTAATGATCACTCAGCTGGACATCTAATGCCACAGAACCTAGACCATAACATCTGTTTAAGTTGTGTGGCTTGCTACATAAGTGCACTTCTTTCTTTCTTGGAAGTTTATTTTTAAATTATTTTTATTTTGTAGTTAGGGGATTTTTCCTACCATAGAAACTGAGATCTACATGCTAATAAGGAAACGATGGAAATCTGAGAATCTGAAGTGAAATGAAAGTCTCTTTAGGCCAGTAACTGACTGATCAGATTCTGGTACCCTTGTAGCTTATAATAAAGGCATCACTTCCACTTAAGATTTGTGACATCAGATTTGATCTTTAAAGAACTCGAAACATGACAAATGAACACTGACAGAAACATATTAATGAGTGGTTTGCTGACATCCTAGGTGAGGCAGAGAAAACAGCCAGTCCTCAAAAAAAAAAAAAAAAATCATTTTGCATCTAGCTCTGCCTGCTTTGGAGCTGCCTGCGGGTGGGGGTGAGTTCCCACTTACCAAAAGGAAGCCTGCAGGATGAACCCTGCACCCATGCCTGGAAACCCTGTACCATCTATGTGGAGCCAACACAATGGGCCAGAGGAGTCTGCTCCTCACTTGTTAAAATGCACTGTTTGTAACCACTGAGATAAATATTTACTTCCCTTAAACTTTACTTGTGTTAGATGATTTTTTACTCAAAGAATGGAAAAAATTCTGCCTTGGAGAAATATCCTGAAGCTTTGTGTTCTCAATGTTCAACATTTTAGAAAGGAAAGAAATAAAAACAAACAAGCAAACAACAACAAAAACCTCTATATAATGAGCATCACATGTCTTATTAGTTATAGGATTAGTTCTGTTTTAAGTTTTTTCCCTTCCTCACTTTGGTGTGCTTATGAAAGGCCAGTAACTAGCCTACAAGTCTGCAAAAGGGTATCAAACACAAGCCCAGCATTTGAAAGACATGAGTTCCCAAGAAACTCTCCAAACAGTATTTATTATTTGTTAAGAGTAATTAATGAAAATGACTACATTTAAATATCTTCAAAGACTTGGGAAAGACCCATTCCAAGTTTCCTTTCTAGCACAAATCCAAAATATGAATTTATACTTCATGTTTGATGTCTGCAGTGTAGACTCCAGTTTAAACTTGTTGTGTCAGACCAACAGGGCTAGATTTGAGGAAATGTAACTGAGTTAAGATCTCACACGTTTTTGCAGTTGTGAACAGTGTAGTATTGAATGATGGCCTTCCCCGGTCACAGCATTTCTGACTAATTTAAGCGTATTGAATTTGATCTATCAGTGATTGGAACACATTTTCTTACTTTGAAATGCTAGCAATTCTTTTTTTCTCTCTCTTCCTCTTTTTTTTTTTTCTCTCTCTTCCTCTTCCTTGTTATTTAAAGCATAGTCCCTGTGCCCGTGGCTTCAGTATTGACTTTATTAGAAAAGAAGAACCTCCGGCTCCATCTCAGACCTTTTCAATCAGAAACTGCATTTTAACAAGCACTGTGGATAATTTGTGTGCACACCACCACTTGGAGAGGCCAGTCCTAAAACACAGATGTGCATATTTCTTGTAAAGGAGAGAGAGGTTTGCTATTTTTGCAACTGATTATTAAAGTTAAGCCAAAATGTTTTTAAAAATTCTAAAAACTTTTCATATTTAGATCAATTCAATATAATGAACATGACAGACTTACATGACTTTAATAATTACATAAGTTATATATTTTTCTAAAAATACCTTCATAATAGTCCCAAATAAGATGTAATAAACAAATCCCAAGTTACAAACAAAAGAATACGTCTTGATGACAAATATAATAGCAATAGCTAGTTTTATGTGATATAATATTTATATATGGACCACATTTATTATTTCATCCACATTTATCAAATCCTTAGTTATCTTATATGCAGTGTTTTCCTGTATTTGTGATGTCAGAATTTTGCTGTAAATTCTCTGGAAAAGTTGTAAAAATCTGTGTTCAGAAAAACGTAGCCTCTACAGGATAGTGATTTTCTTTCTGAAAATCCAAAGTAAAATTGAGAACTTGATATTTTTACAGAAGAACTCTGCTCTGTTTACTGTGAGATAATCTGCCTTCATTTTCTGAAATAAACTAAAACTCCTAATGAATAATATGCTTGCATCCTGAAGAACACATTATCTAAGTGGTAATTTAGAGCTTTGATATAACATTTTACTGTCAAATCATGAAATCAGATTTATTTGGTTGAACTGCATGTGCTAGTGACATATTTTCTACTTAAATTTAAATATCTTAATGCATCATCTTCAATCCTTTAAAATTTAATTAGATTCAAGAAAAAAAATCTTAAAGGACAATAGTGGTCTGAGGGTAAGGGAACTATGTTGATTTATTTCTTGTTCCCATTTGTTGAATATCTCACAAGTTTCACAATGAATAATTTATTAGCTTGTAATGAAAAAAAAACTTACTTTAAAAGGAACAAAAAATTGCTTTGACTCTTGGTAAAAGTACAAATAATTGCATATTAAAATAGAATGAGCATCTCTGACAAGGGTTCTTCTTGTCTGCATATGTCCATTAAATCAAATCATTTGATTCTAAAGTTGCTTAAATGAGAGTTAATCAAAGGAAAACTACCTCAGGCAATCAAAATCATTAAGCAGTTACCTAAAGTTTAACCAGCAGTGGTATAAAATTCATAATATTCTGTCCCTCTTTTGGAAATTATATGTTCTTGTTGATTGGATGAAGAAAATTCCAAAGGAGATCAGTATAACCACAAGAAAGTATATGTGTAAAATATGATGTTCTTCAAAGAAGAAAGTAGAGTTTTGATTATATTTCTCTCTATTTAAAAATCCTTCAACTGCTTACTCTTGTTTCCTGTGGGATAAATTCTAAACTCTAAAGCATGGTTACAAAATTTTCCATGATCTTGTCTCAAATCTTACCAGTTACTTCCACTACTTGTTCTCTTCTTTTTATTCCAACCAAACGATTAGCTCTTTTGTATGATATAACTTTGTTTGTTTGTTTTTCCATGCCACACTTTGGAATGGGAAATGTTGACATGGTTTTTATTTATTTTCTCTCCCTAACACCACCTCGCTCTGCCCCAAACCCAACAATAACACCAAACTGTCTGGACACCTACTCTGTCAGGGAGCTTATACTATCCTATAACAGAACATTCTCAACTACTGTTCTTAGACAAAATACACATTTATGGCCTTATACAACAAGATGTAAGGAGCCATCATTTTAATTTGTTATCTTCAGCACATTGGTCATTGTTTTCGGTCTTGTTTCCTTACTGACATAAGACAGCTGCCATTGCACTAAGCATCACATTTTCATACAGCTATATCAAAAAGAAAGGGAATGAAATTTCTTCCCATATATTTATTTTTATAACTTATTTTTATAAAATAAGGAAATCTTTTCCAGCATGCTCTTAGCAGGCTTCTGCTAAACTGCAAAATGAAAAGAACCATCCAAAACAAAAAAAGAAAAGAACCTTCCATACCCATTTCTCTAGTTCCAAAGGTGACACAAAATATAAGCAAATAGCATTTTCAGTTTCTAAAATGGATAGCCTCTATAATCTTCAGAAGGAGGTTTGGGATGGGATGGCTGTTATGTAGGCAAGTTACCTGTAGTACCACTATCTTCTAATGCCCAAATTCAATGCCATTGGCTCCATGAAGTCTTCCCTAACTCATTCAGGTAAAAACAATCTCTCTTTTTGGGTTTGCACAACACTGTTTCTTTTTGCTTTTCAGTAAGGTTTTCTGTATATTTGTCTAATTTCCACTATAGGAATGAATCTGCTCGTTCATCTTTTATTCCACATATGCTCCAGCATAATCATTCATCTTTGGAAAATCCTGAGTAAGTGTTTACTGAACTAAAAACTTCCCTAAGTTTTAGCTACATAGGGGAGAAGATACCTAGCCCAAAAGGAAACTGAGGGCTTTCTCCACACTTGAATTTGAAACATAGTCTACTTTTCAATGAGGAAAGTACACCGTTAAGAATCAGAAACAGAATGTAAAATACAGAGAAGCTGAGCACATCCCCTCTACACACACACACACACACACACACACACACATAATGCATCCTGGCAAGAAGACTGGCCCACTTTCTACTAAAAGATGATTCGAGGCTCCCCAAGGACTCAGGCTAAAGAGATTCCAGACTCAAGACAATTTAGATCAAAAGGATTAGGGTTGCCAACTAGGCATGGAGAAGCAATCAGCTAGAAACATCCTCAGTTCCTGAGAATTTGGTAAGCAAAATTGCCATACCACTTCTGGACTTCAAATCTCCACTCTCTATAAGAAATTTACTTCAGTTCTGTTTTTTTCTGCCACTCAGTGCTGAATCTAATCCATATTAATGTAGTCAGTCTCCCTGGGAGAGTATCATACTATGACAGTCTCCAAAAACCATCGTTAGTAAGAAAGTCCTCTTGAGTCAAACCTCAATCCACTGTAACACTAGCCAAAACTAGTTCTATCCGGTCTAGTACCATCAGCTTTCTGCACTGGGTTCCATTGGCAAAATGCTGCCTGCGTATTAAACTTTTCAAACCAACAACAACAAAAGGACAGTAACAGATAGTCAAATACCTTAAACATTAACGTTGCTGATTATGTTTAGTTAAATGCCATTTTTTCCCTACTAGAGTCATAGAGCTGAATCAATTTGTCCAAATGCCAAAGCAACTTATTTTCAAACAAGAGGTAGATGAGATACAAGAAAAATAAGATTCAATAGTCCTTCACTTTTTATTTGTATTGCTACATCTTTTTCCAAAGATCCTCAGACTAATGCTATGGCAACCTACACAAGCAAATCAGTCAAGTTTAGGGGAAGAAAAGTCAAATCAAAAAAAAGAAAAGTCAAGTCAATCTTAAAATGCATTTTTATTTTATTCTAAAGGTCATGTTAATCGAAAGAAGTTGTCTCTTTGGACTGAGCAGCTATTTTACTGGCATGACCAATAAAGTAAGTTAAAATAATAAGAAGCTAATTTGAACATGAAAATGCAGGTTATTTGCAAAATATTTTAATTGCAGTACATATCCAGGACAGTTTACACAAGACACAGAGGAATCCTTAAAACTGGGCTTTGGCAATGACACAAGTATTAACACTTCGGAAGACACATGAGAGGGACTGGGCACTTGTTCTCAGCTTCTTCATCCAGAAGGTAAGTATCCAGCCAAGATTAAGCTAAAAAGACATGACAATGTTTCCTAAACCGTAAGGGGAGAATTTCACAAAGATCTGATTCATATGATAAATGACAGACCTCAGATCTGAGAGTTAAGATTTTCAAAATATCCAAGAGTTGGTTTGAAATGTCTGACTTATCTATACTGCTCTTACATTGATGGTCAAATTATTCAAAACTAAATTTCACTTTGTAGAAAGTGTTTTCTCAAAATTGGATGCTGCTAATGACATAAAACTGGTAATTTAATATCACAAAGAAAATCTATGAACCCATCTAGATAGATATTCAAAATAAAATAGCAATATTACTCCTAAGGAAAGTGCTTCTTTTTTAAGCTATCATGAGTTTTATTTTTAATTTCAGACATGCAAATGGCATCTTACAGGGCTATTTTCCATATACAGTATCTTATTCAGGGCTTTATACTATGATCTTCCTTCACATATATTAAATACCATCAGAATGCAGTGATTTTTGTGTTTATATTTTAAGATAAAAAACACAAGGGCTAGAGATATAGTTCAGTGGTAGAGCACTTGCCTAACATGCATGAGGTCCTGGATTTGATCCCTAGAACCACCAAAATAAAAAAAGCAAGAAAGCAAGAAAGCAAGAAAGAAAGAAAGAAAGAAAGAAAGAAAGAAAGAAAGAAAGAAAGATAAAGACTTTGAAACTGAAATTGAATTATTTAATTATTTGGATCACTCATCTTATATCAACTTGCTAAGAAAAAATATTTGTTTATATACACATACATTTATTTTATATTTATTTTCTAGATTTTTCTAAGCATCGCTAGCATTGTGATTACTATGCACATGCCAGAAGCAATATAGCACAGTAGTTGAGAATATGGACTTTGGAACAGAATCTGAATCCCTGGCTCTACCACTTACTAGCTGTGTAAATTTGGACAGCCTATTTAATCTCCAGTGTGCCTCAGTTTCCTCATCAGTGAAGTAGTCCCTACTATATATTCCCATTAAGAGGAAAAAATGAGTTACTACTTCAAGTCAAAATTTTGTGAGTAGTATAACGCCATGTATGTAGCATACAGTATTGCAAAGCATGTGCACATATTTTACAGTATGTCGTACAGAGTTTATAGCATAAAGCTAACTTAAAACTAACCTACCAATATGTGACCAATTTATTTAAGGACTGTGAGAACACACCATCACCCAATGTTTTACTTAATTAGTATTACATTGTTAGATTGCATAACTCTCTGGCGAAGTAATTTTTTATTAGCACAGCTCTCTCAAAGGATGGAAGTGAAAAAGAAGAGATACAAGTGAAACCCTCTGGCTATTAGATACAGCTGGTCTCCATTTATTCATTCTGAGGCTGCAATCAACCGGCCTTAAGAATGAATCTGCTAAACAATGGCAACATCTTTAGGCTTGACCAGGAAAGTCTTTTTCTTTTCCTTAACTGATAGTTAAAAAAAACTAGTATAAAGAACAATCTTACCTTAACTATTGAAATAGCCACTTAAGTCAATTGACTTGTCTCTCCCATCCTCACTAGCAGATTAGCTTTCCTGGAGCAAAATGGTAATGGAGTATGACTCCATTTCTGGAGTTACTTTACACTATTCACATAATTTTGACTTGAAGTAGTAACAATCTAATAATGTAATACTAATTACATTAATGTAATACTGGACCTCTGATGCTTTCAAACCCCACACCTTCCTTTTCCCCTCACCCCACATCTGCACAAGTCAATAAGTCCCTGGCCATCCCTTCCTTGGTATAGAGAGGGCAGGAGGAGGGGAAGGAGCAGGAAGGGATTTCAAACCAATCAAACATGGAACTCTTGCCTGGCCCTAATACCTAACCACAATCAAAACCAAAGCCACCCCCCTCTCAGCTCAAGCTATTCTAGATCAATGTGGATGTCTGTTCTGTTTCTGCAGAAAGTCCCACTATGGGAGTAATAGATTCTTCCAGACCTTCTTGGTGTGTGTGGTGGGGGACAGGGGACACTTGTGTGTATCAATCTCAAATTAAAGATGAACTTGAGGTGGGAAGATTGATCCTGCCAAGCATGGTATAAATGAAAACAACTAAGTAGTGTTGTCTAGTCATGGTCACCACCTAGGAATCTTTCTGATCTTGCTCTTGGCTTGCTCACTGGCTCTGATGACAAACAGATAGGCTTTATCTTAACCAACCAAACTATTACATACTAACCTAAAATATCCCACAGTAGAAATGGATGCTGTGACTTAACAAATAATAAATTGAAATAAATTATGTCTTTGGCATTTAAGATTGGCTTAACAAGAAGGGACCCATGGAGCACCCCACACAACTAAAATAGTTAACACTTTCTAATATAGATTAAGACATGGCCTCTAGAGATTAAAGGTCACCATTTAAAACCTATTTTAAAATAACCATCATTCCTGCTGTTTCTCTCTTTTAATTGCCCAATTTGGCCAAGGCTCAAACTTGTTTAAAATGAATGACATCTAACAGTGGATTATCACAATTTTCATGCCATGGTCCTCCAATTTAAGGCCCTCATATCCAAGATTACGGAAATTACTCTCATGAGTGAAGAAAGAAACTGAAGAAGACAAAAGATGGAAAGACCTCCCTTGTTCATGGATAGGCAAAATTAATATTGTTAAAATAGCAATATACAGAGTCAGTGTAATCCCTATCAAAACATCAATGACATTCTTCAAAGAACCAAGGGAAAAAAATCCTGGAAGAACAAAAGATCCAGAATAGTCAAAACAATTATAAGCAAAAAAAAAAAAAAAAAGG
>NW_025999842.1:5230299-5271774 GCF_001458135.2 Marmota marmota marmota | reverse complement strand
AAAAAAAAAAAAAAAAAAAAAGGTATCACAATATCTCAAATTATACTACAGAGGTATAGTTACAAAAATGTATGATACTGGCATAAAAACAGACATATAGACCAATGGAACAGAATAGAAGACATGGAGAAGAACTTACACAGATAAAGGAGTCATCTGATCCTTGACAAATGTGCTAAAAATATACATTGGAGAAAATCCAATTAGTAATTGAAAAATACTTTGCTGTTATATATTTGTCAAATATGTTCTATTTCAACAGCTTCTCAGCATGAATTTTCCTTTACCATTAAAAGGATACAACACAACTTTACCTCACAGTCTATGAGGTATCTCAGTCCTACCCTCCCACACAGTCTCTGAAAGCCAACATCTTTACTGTATCCATCTTTCTCCAGTCACATAGGTATATGACATTGATGCTATCCCTCTCACCCAAGATTCATTTGACACACTCACTCAAGAAATACAAATAACCATAAAGGAGTTCACAAAAAGGAATAGGCCATTGCCCTATTAAAATATATGTATACATAAGGCCTGCCTACCACCTTAGTTAAATTCCTAGGAATTATTTCGCTGGTCAAGAGCTACTCTTTCAACACTGTCAGAAAACAATTATTGACCCTTTAGCACCCGCAATGTTAAAACAAAACACAATTTTTTTTAGGATTTGTGGAGTTCTGAAGGCAACACTTACGAATTTTACTTAAGTTCACTTATGTTGTTACTTGCAAACCAGTACTCCTCAATGGGTTCCCTCCAGCCAAATGCTTGAGAATCTTTCCAAACTTGGCATTCCCTATAATGTACCATGGAGACTGCTTCCTGGAGTCTCTGGACCACCTATGGTGGCCATATGTTGCCTATAGGTTTCTGAAGTTCTCCTCTTCCCCATGTTACACACCATTTACACATCAACTGCTGTCTGCATGCTGGGCTTGTCAGGAGACACAGTCCTTCAGAGACCCTGAGCCTGTGACTCCACACCCACCTGCCTCATGGTCCTGGAACCAATGAAACAGCGCTCTGAAGACTTGGTACAGTTAACCGAGGCCTCCCTGTTAAAATGGAAGTAGTACTTACAGAGTAGAATTAAACTTGGGCCCTCTGGCACATCTAATCTACAGGAGGAAGTGACTTCTCCTGACTCCAGTCCCTTGTCTGACCCAATGTCGCTGTAGAAGGCCGTCCCTCTCATAGACCCCTGGCTATCTAGAGAGTCCCTTAAGATGAAATGAGTAATCTGAAAAGCCAATTCACATAGTTTCCTGATGGTAAGATCACCACATCACATGACAAAACCCTTTAGTGAGCCACTGTTAACCTTCCCCTAATTAAGACATCCCTAAACAAGGATGGATCAACACAACTGGCCAAATTTCATGCAGGCATCTTAGAACTAGAAGAAGCTTGGCCAATAATTGGTTCAATGTTTATATTTGTACAAACTCTTGGGATATCACCAATGATCTGGCCGATTACTCAACAATAACGACAATTTCTTAACCAAGGTTACCCTCTTTAGGCTAACCAACTAGAAATTTCTTGCCTCAAAGACACTCAAAATATGACCCAAGGTTAAATATGTCTGCCCTTACTAAAGCCAAAATAAAAGTTTTCACATATTGAGTGCTTACTGAGCCAGATATTAGGCAAAGCCCTTCACATATAAGGCCTTATTTCTTCTTACCTTCTTCAGAGTTTCTGACATTACTGGTGGTGACCAAAGCATGCATTTCACTTCTCAAACTAGTAGTAAAGAAGGCAGCCAATGTTACTTTCACCTTCCTAAATAGCCTCATGCTTTAATCTTCATAGT
Source organism: Marmota marmota marmota (assembly GCF_001458135.2). Taxonomy (NCBI): domain Eukaryota; kingdom Metazoa; phylum Chordata; class Mammalia; order Rodentia; family Sciuridae; genus Marmota; species Marmota marmota. The sequence continues at coordinate 5,269,952 of NW_025999842.1, read as the reverse complement.
GTACAATGATATCTTTTTTTTTTTTTTTTGGTGCTAAACTAAGCAATTTGTACATATTATTTCATTTTATGTTCATAAAACCCCCACAGAGATGGGTATTATAGAATTACCCAGTATTACAATATTGCCTTATTAGTGAGGAATTATTTTCCAGTGCTAGGGATTGAACCCAGGGGCGGGCACACTACCACTGAGCTACATCCCAAGCCCTTTTTCTTTGATTCTGAGACAAGTTCTCACTAAATTGCTGAGGCTGGCCTGCAACTTCTGACCTTCCTGAATAATGGCATATTTAAACAAGTTCAAAATCAACTAAATGATATGTGACATATTTCAGTCATCAAATATCAGTGGTGCACTGTAATAGAGTCTGGCTGCATTTCTGACATCCAACTACTAGTAAGTAGATTTTAAGCTCTGTCCCTCCTCCTCTTCCCACATAAAGAAGCCAATATTAAGCTTCAAATGTTACTGTTCCTAGAACATGACTGGTCGCCAATTGCCTTTCTCTTTGCTTATGCTATTCCTTCTGTCTTCGGTTTTCTTTTCCATCCACCATCTGAAGTTACCTCTTCTTCAAAATCTCTTAAAATATAACTCCTCCATGAGCCTTTTGCAGATTCTCCCAAGCAGATAAGATCTCTCCCTGTTTTGAACCCATATCACAGTTTGAACTACCAGTTGTGCTCATCATGTTCTTCTCTACAGCAAGTTCATTCACATCTTACTGCTCTTAAAGCTCAAGGGTTGAGAGCATGAGTCCTAAGGAGAGAAACCCCTCCAAACTACAAACAAATAAACAAAAAACCACTAATAGTTCAAATCCCACATCTGTTCCTACTAGTCCTTGGGCAAATCATCTATCCTCTCTAAACCTCAATTTCCTTTTCGAATGAGAAGAAATAAGGCCTTCTATGAAAGGATTTGCCTAGTGTCTAATAGTAAGCACTCAATAAAATGTTTTTATTGTTGCTTATCCTCACTACTAGATAATAAAGCAATTTTATGTTAGAAACTCATTTTGTAAAACCCAGTACAACAATGCCTGATACTTTGAAATCCTTTAGTAAATATCTATAGAATGACCTGGATAACTGGTTCATGGGACCTCACTGAAATTTAAAAGCAAATTAGCAGGAAGATTAAAACAATAAGATCACTTACATGGAATCTAAATTAATCCTCAGCACACACACACAAATCCTCTACAAAAGAAGAGAATTCAGGCAAAGACATGTTTGTCTTGAAAATTGCTTCCTAAAGTATAAGTAGTTAAAATAATTTTCCAGATGTTCCTCTATAGCCTGCAAACCTCTCCCTACCTTGCAGCGCTTGCCCGCCCGCTCTCTGTCTCTCTCTCAACTGAGCTATCAGCTTAGCTGCCTTCTAAATTTACTTTAATAAAGAATAGACATTTATGGATTTAAAAGTGACTAGTTCATTTGAAAACTGGTCAAACTTTCTTCCTGTTCAAATCCTGTCCACAATCATTTCATTACTATGTGAAGTTTGTTACAAAACTCTTAAAATATAAAGTGAACTATCTAATTTAAATAGACATCAAAATTATTTTTAGAGGTTAGAAAAATGCAATAATCCTCCTTCAAGCATCTACCATAAGGAAAAATTGTCAGATGTAGAAGCACAGGTAGGTACAACAATGTTCACTAGAACATTACTTAAGATTGCAAGAAGAGTCCTGTATGTATAAAATGGGATTATTTACAATACTCTAAAATAAGATATCAAAAGTTTTTAATGATGGTGAGGACTATAAATGAAAAGGCAAAACACATGTGCTATAAAGAGAAAGCGATTTCTCTCAATGATGGGGCATTTTTTTCCTTAGTAATAGGATTATTCGTGGCATTTCCCTGTCCTCTATATTTTTAAATACTTCACAAAATGTGAGTTAACTTAAAAATATGACTTTTAAGTGTTTTATAGCCATGTGTTTGAATGATCCATAAGAATAATCATAGAATGGGTTTAAATGAAAACTAAAGTCTTCTTTGAATACAGTTTACATATTTTAAAAGAGGGAAACTGTCAGAGGCATGTATATTTGAAAACTGACCCACCTAAAGTTTCAGTTATTCTGATCTTCACATTAAAATGTTCATCATAGTTTCCTCTGGGGGAAGAAAAGAAATAGTAAAAACAGAACTAAGGAACTATGGGGGTGGGGGTTGAAGGGAGTATGGAAATCTGTGAACTTCCATTACAGCTTGATAACATCCTCAGATTCTTTAAGATATATTATTTAATATTTAGTTTTCACAAAAAGTATTATAGCTGGTCATATCTTAAGCTTTTGTTTCCTTGAAACAAATGTTACTTTACAAGAACCAAATTAAACTGTAAACCCCAAGTAAGTCCTATTATCATAATAAGTCAGCTAAATATCAAAAGGATTTTTATAAACATTTACATGTAAGTTAGTGATATAATAATCATAATAGTTCATCTTAAATTACACTTTCATTTTAAATAGCTGAGAAAATCTAATTTCCCATGGAATCTATTAAAAGATACCCATAAAAGAGGGTTCTCAAAATTCACATAAATGACAAACTGCAATCTGTGACATGTATACCTACAGCGTGAGGTGACTAGGATTGCTGTATGGCCTACATGTGTGAAGACAGTAAACAGGCACATCAGCAGCAGAGCTGGCAAGTCTGCCTGGTCAGTCTGCTGATTTTCCAGGGTGATGATGAATTTGCATTGATTTAGCAACCCTGTCTGGTCTAGGCCTTTGGAGGATGGTAGCATGCACCTGCAGTGGGTGTGGGCCAGGGGAGCAGACCACAGCATGCAAAGTGGACTGTCTCACCTGGTGATTAGTTTCAGCCATGAACTTGGTTGATTTAATTTGGTTCTTTTCTCATCAGCTGAGTTAACTCATCTTTAAGATTGAATCATATAAGCTAGTACAGCATTCTAGAATTTTTAGCCTTCCTTTCAGAAGAAATATCACCACTACTTTTCCAAAATATTTCTTATCATGTCATAGACTCAGAGGGGCTTTATAGTAATAAGATTCTCAGAAAAAAAATATTTCAAAAACATTTAAGTATATTCAGGGGTCTAAAACAGTAAAACTTTCAAAATCTGGAAATCTGAAGTAAATTGAAATACTCAGTCAAAGCAAAAATGATAAAACAAATAAATTCACCAAAACAAATGCTTTTTTTGTTTTAACTAGACATAGGAATTTCAAAGGCCTTAAGGTAGGTTATTAGTAATATCAAGAGAGCTAGAAGGGGCACTGGAATCTTGTCCTGACTGTCATTATATAAGTCACAATTATCACTTTCTCATTTGTAGATGGAAAACTGGGTTTGACATGTCTAAGAGTCCTTCCTATTTTGAAATACTAAGAAATTCATATTCTTATAGATATATAAATCATATATTTAATATTATTTTTAAATCTATATATTTTTAAAACCCATGGATAAGATGGAGCTGCTAAAGTGATCTAAGGTAAGACATAAAATTTTAAAAAGCCTGTCTTTTTAAATTAAAAGTCTTTAAGGATTAGAATGAAAAGATAACTATACAAAACAACCTGAAGGAGCTGGGGTTTTTTTCCATCTGAAAGGAGACAGGTTCACCTGGACAATGAAGAATATATTTTCTTAAGCTAATTATTTCTAGTACAGTACTGCAGTATTGCTGATTTTTAAAAGACACTACCAAGTTATTTTTCAGGTTACCTAGAAATATAATTTCTTCCCTTTTCCTCTCCTTTACTGTTAAGGATCCTTGCACAAATGTAAACCTGAATTTCATCTAATAAATTTCTTCATTTTATGGTGCTGCTCTGAAGGCTGGATAACTGAATGGATTTCGGAGCAGGAAGAAAGCATGTGCCAAATTGTTTTTAGCCTTGCAAATCCTCACAGTGTCTCTTAACATAGTCTTTGGAGGAAAATTAAAAATGGAAAGTAGAAGAAATGGTATAAGAGATAAACTCTTGAAAACTAGAATTGCAAAGCCTATAATATCCTCAACAAGGGAACTCCTACATTAGAACATTAGGTCAAAAGGGACAGAGTAAAACAATTCATACAGAAACAATCATAGTTTATTTGACTCTTCTTTTTTACAGACACTTAATTAAAATGACAGAAAACTAAGAGATGTTATTTCTAATTAAATATTGAGGTGAGCACAATCCATATTCATTGTCAATCAAGATATTTCTAAAGAATTAATAATATTTCTAAAGAATCTAATTATAATTTGCTCATTTACTTCAACCCAGCCTTCCATACCACTCCTGCAAATGTGTACCTACTTGTAAAAAAAAAAAAAAAAAAAAAAAACTATCAAATATCTCCCTATTTTGTAAGAAAAAAATCTATCAGCTGCCTTAGGTCACCAATGAATCACACTCGTGACAGCAAAACTAATATTATAGAAACTAATGCTACAAACTTAGTGGTTACAATGGAAGAGAGGAGTTTCAATTCAAGGTCAAACAGCTATACTATTCTAAAATCTTTATTTTGTTGGACACTTTAATAGTTTTTTTTTTTTTAAAGGGATCATCTTTAAGGTATTTTTTCAACTTTTTTCAAACGAAACTTGTAATGGATAAAGGATGCTTTCTGCTCAACACTAAAACTCAGCAATAAAGTATAACACCAACCAAAATGAATTTTTTAAAATGGATTATTTGTAAGTGTTCATAAATAATAGTGCATAATGGTAAAAAACTGTCTACAAGTCTACTTGTTTTATTTTTAAATAATGTCACACTAATTTTGCTTTTATTTCATGTTTCCTATATCCTCTTATTGGATTTATATAACACTTATCTTCCAAGGATATAGATTGTGTATTATAACTGCACAAATATCAACTAGTTGTCAAACAACACTTTTACCTGAAAATTTTCTATTGCTATCTTTTGGAGAATAGCAAGGAGTGATGTGATAGGAAACAAAGCCGTGGTAAATTGGGAAGTCCGTACAAAGAAGGAGGAGGAGGTAAAAGAAGAAAGAAGTCATAACTTCAAAAAAGCCACCCACCTAACCGACGGAAACCCAGCTTCATTTGATCAGAGTCATCATCGCTTCAGGGAGGTGATGAGAAAAGCAGAACTTATGAATCTACTGCTTTCCTCAATTGTAGACAAGCTCAATTTTTAACAGAGAACCTTGTGATAAAGAAACAATTCCTCTGAATATAGTCTCTATCAATATTATAATTTGTTTTCTACAATATCAGCAGATGTACCAACTAAAGTTTATCAGCAGCTTACTCTTAAAATGCCATGCTGTTATTTATTAGACACTCACTATTTTTGATAGGCCAGAGTATCTTCATTGTTCTTAGGAAATAATAGCAGTCAGCCAGTTTATGAATCCCTGGTGAACACTTGAAATATTTAAAAGAATTATGGAATATTAAGAATCACATATTTAGTCTTTTCTCAGGTAATTATAGGATCTGAAATATAACTCATAAATAATAATGAATACTATCAAGTTTCATAAAATGAGTCTTGTTGAACTTAAGGTATTAAAATATCTGTTGTGATTATACTGTATAATCTAAACAAGAAATAGAGTCACATAGAATAGATAGCTCTATTCAGAAACTTCTGAATTTAATTTTAAAAAAAAGGAATTAGCAAACATTTCTGGGTCCTAAAGTACTAACACTATTGTATTTATACAAATATGGAAATATAAATTTTATTTCAAACATAAAGCACTGAAGAGCATAACTAATTTAAAGGGAATGCAGGCAGGCCCTAAGATTTATTGATGTATATTTACCCAATGCTTTAAGTTAGGGAATAAAGGCTAAATTTAAATCACTTAAAGTCTTGGAGATTGATTAATAAAATTTACTTTTCAGATTAAATGGCTGATGATAAGCTTAAAAAAAAACATTATCAATGCTATCAATTGATTATAGTTGCTTTTATTTATGTCTAAATATGACTTACTCCTTATGAAAGTGTATATGCCTATACAGAGCTTAGCTAACATAAAAAAAAATCCTCAAATTCTTAAATCCTGAACTGGACATTAATATCTCTTATTAGCTGAGATACTTTTACATAAACAGACTTTTATCTCTGGTTATTTCCTCAAGCTTAAATTCAATTATGACAATTTAAAAAATATATTAGCTGGGTCTCTGATGTATATTTCATTTAAATGCTTTTAAAAAATATTCTCAAGAAAATCCAAGTTGTAATTTACTTTATAACCTCAGAGAATCCTTTTTAAATTTACACTTTTAAATCTTTTATTTCTGAATACTGTGTCTTTATACTTTTAAATCTTTATTTCTGAATATTGTATCTTTATACTTTTCTATTATATTTGTTTTACCCTTTAAACATTCATACAACAATTTAATTCAGAGTTTTATTAAGTAAATAATATTGTTCTGCCCTAACAACTTCATTAGTCCAGAAAAAGCCCCAAACTGTGAACTGTTTATCATATAGAACTCTTCACTCTTACCAACTTCATAAAGCTCTTACAAAATTGTTTCATGAATAGCATTAACTTTGGGACCATGAGAAATGTAGTCACATAAATATTCAAATACTCTATTTAAATCCTAAAAGAATCCACCACTTCAAAACTATCTTCCAAGACTATTTATATAAGACCTTGCTCAGCTTGCTAACCAATAACTTAATTATCATCTGAACCAAGACCATTCAGTATTATTGCCCTTCATCCATTTTTCAAATACCAAACTTGAACACAGTGTAATTCTTTTAAGAATCTTTATTGAATTTTTCCAACAATTCAGTCTGTTCAATCTTGATGCAGTTTATAAAAAGAAAAAATTCAGTACAGTTTCATATAAACTGCAATCAAAAAAAGTAATTTACTTTGTGAAAGAAGTTATCTGAAGTTGCAAGTTATTTTTTGTAATATGCAGAACAGTAAAATGTAAGCATGCTCTTGGATGCAGGTGCTCCTGTGCACTACAGAGTTATTTTAAGAGCTTGCTAAGGTCTGCAGGCAGTTCATGGGATGCATGAGGATAAAACTGATATTTATGAATAAAGTATTTTTCTCAAAAAAAAGTTGAGGCAGTTTCTGTTGGATGCTATCTGTGTAGGTACACTTGCTACACCTTGATCTGTACTAAGAGAAACAGCAAGGAGTCCATGCTGAAACTTGAAAAATCACTCCACATGTGTTGAGGAGTTCCAAGAAAAGAAAGAGGGCAAAACACTATGCACAGTTGTTCATCGTCTTACATTCTTACATTAATAGAACACACCGAGAAAATTTACGTAACAAGAAGCAAAACCCCTTCACTGCTTTCAAAGTCAGTGGTGTCTATAGTGGAGGGTGGAAGTAGAGCAAGCCTAATACTGGATAAAGCTTAAGTCTACACCTCATGCAGAGTTGTCCTTTTTCCCCAGTCCTCTACTGTTCCTCAGACATCCGAATTAGAACTGAGGTTTGTTAACCTGGGGTCCGCATTGATTTCATATCTGTAATGATACCCTTCCATGTGATCCCTGCAGGCATCTCTGATGTTATGCATCCACTTTTTTATCCCCTTCCGGTTCAAATATAAAACAAGGAGGAAAATAGCGCCTATCAGGGCTAAAACAATACCCAGGAAGACATAAGAAGTCTGCAGGGATGGCGGGAGGATAGGGTCACAGTCCAGGTCAGAGCTGTTGAGTTCCAAGAGGACCCGATTCCTCATTTTTTCCGGGAATGCACAGGTGAGCCTGGCTTTGCCCTGAACTATCTCTGTCTCCTTGAGCCAGTCCACCATGTCCGCCATGTGGCAGTCGCAGACCCAGGGATTGTTGTCCAGGAATAACCTGACATGGGCCAGGCCTTGCAACTCCGCCAGGGTGCCATTGTGAAGGACCTTGAGAGCATTATCCTCCAGGTGGAGGCTTTCTAGGTATGTCAGGTTGCGGAAGGACACGTAGGTCAGGCTCACCAGCGAGTTGTTCCGCAGGTCCAGGTGCCTGAGGCTGGGCAGTTGAGCCAGCACGTCCCGAGGCAGGTAAAGGAACTGATTGCTGCCCAGGTCCAGGCTACGCAGCTCGCGTAGTGCGTGGCCCGTGCGCAGGGCCGCGGCCACCATGCCCTCGAAGCTTCGGTTCTGCTTCAGTAACTGGTCTGCAGGGGGCACGATGTGGTTCAGGATCAGTTCCTCCAGGGGGCTGGGAACAGAAGCACTGGTGTTGTTGCCCGAGAAGGCGAAGGGACTGATATGGGCGAGTGGGTTGTGGCTGAGGTCGAGCTGGCGCAGGCTGGGCAGATGATCGAAGGCGTCGGCGTGCACCTCCACCAAGCGGCTGCCACTGAGGTTGAGCGCGGCCAGCTCGGCCAGCGGCGGGCGGCGGGCAAAGGCGCCGGCGGGGAGCACGGCCAGATGATTACCGGTGAGGAAGAGGTTGCGCACATAGAGTGGCAGGTCCGCGGGCACCTCGGTCAGGTTGCGGTTCACGCACTTGACGGTGCGCGCGGCTTCGGAGCACTCGCACATCGGTGGGCATTGGCTCGACAGTGGAGGCTGAGCAGACACCGCCGAGCCCAGGAACGACACTGAAGAGGTGGAGGAGTACGCGGAGGACGTAGGAGAGGACGAGGAGACCCAGCCCAAGAGGACTAGCGCCAGCCGCGCCAGCCGCAGCCGCCCGTCCCCGGCGGCGGGGCCTCGGGAGCACCCCCCAGGCATCGCGGCTCGCGTCTTCTCGGAGCTGGGCTGGGACGGCGCCCGCTCCGAAGGCTCGGGAGGCTGGGCCCGGAGGGAGCGAGCCGGCCGGAAACGTCTGGAGAAAACTTTCCTCTTGTGGGAGCCGAGGGGGACCACCGTAGCCGGAACTTGGCTAATAACCCCCTCGCCACCAAGCGTCCCCCTCCCGGGGCTAATTCCCCCGCCCTTCCCTCCAGAAAGTACGCACGGCGGGTAGGGACGCAGGTCTCCGCGCTCCTCCTCCCGCTCCTCTTCCAGCGCTGCCCTGGGTGGCACCTCCTTGCCTCTTGATATTGGCGCCAGTCGGTGGATCCGCTGCGCGACCTGGGATAAGCGAGAGAGAAGCGTGAAGACCCGGGTGTACGCCCCTCCCCGAGAGAAGTAACCGGTCTCTGAGAGCCACGGTCTCCACTCTGTCCCAGAGACCTCCTTCCAACCGCCCGCACTGTCTTCTCCTCCCCCAACCGCATCGCACATCCTACCCCGGAGCCGAGCAGTATCTAGTTCCAAGACCCGGAGCGCCAAGTCTGGGCTCGCCCCGGCCCACACTATATATACCCATCTAGCCTCCCGCCCTCCTCCTTCCCCGATCTCACACATCTCCCGCCTCTAACTTCTCGCTTAATCCCCAGCGTCTTCCCAACTAAATTTCTCAATCTTCCAGTTCTTTTCTCCCACCGCCTCAGCGGACCACCTGCCTTCCGGGGTCTCCGCCTCCGCCCAGACCTCTCCTCCCGGTCCAGGTTAGGACCAAAGGGAAGTTTCAGGTTACAGGAGTCCTTTGATCTCTCTTTGAATCTTCTTGGATTAATAGGGAATGGAGGGGCGTAGAACTGTCGCCCCCCACCCCCAACCCGCGCCCCTCCAGTCTCTTCGATCCTAGAGGGGGTTCAAGACCTCTCCCAAGGAGAGAAACGGAGTCCGCGAACAAAGAGGCGGTGGGTCCCGGAGCTGGGTGGCAATCAGGACCAAAGCTACTCTCCTGCCGAGGACAGGGAGCGGCCCCGGCGCCACCTCTGGGTTCTTGCTCGGTTTCTGGCTCCCCACAGCTCACCTCCGTGCCCGCCACCTCCGAAGCCAACTCGGAGTCCCACCAGAGTCAGGGCGACTTCCGGGCTCCGCGCTGCAAGCGCCGACTCTCCTGGCACCCCAGCCCCTGGCCCAACCTCCACAGCTGGGAAAAACCAAGCCGGGGGGAGGGGGAGAGCCTGGCCTGCAGGAGGGATTTTGGCCGCGCAGCCAACCTTGGCAGCCCTAGGTAGGGTGGACTTAGGAAGGGAGATTGGGTGATCCGGCTGCGCGCCTCCTCCTGGTGGAAATCAACGAGGAACGTGCCGGAAAAGGTGAGGGAATCCCTCTCTCTTCCCCCTCCCCGGCATCCTTTGGTGGTTCTACACTTTGCATACAGTATTTACCTCGGACAGGAACGAAACCGCTGGGGAATCTCGTGGAATTTATCCTGCTTCGGGCTCCTTTGGCAGCGACGAGATAAAGGCGTGACGGAGCAGCGCAAAGCAGCAGCAGCAGCAGCAGCAGCAAAAAGAAATGAGCTGAAATGTACAGCGGCAATAGCAAACGCCGAGCAGTGTGTAAGGGAGCTTCCGAAAGTCTCCCCACCAAACTGGTACCTTTGGCTGTCAACTTCAGATTTAAGTGTTGTTAATGCGTTCCCACCTGTCCCGCCCCCGCACGTCTTGGGTACTTATGGGAACTTGTGAAGGGAGAGAACCAACTTCGGGGGAGGGGCGGTTGAGAAAGATTAGTGGAGTGGAGGGGAGACTTATTCTTGATTCATTAGGGTTTTCTCCTCCAAAAATTAAAAGCAGAAGAAAGAAAACGGCAGCCAAAGCATTTTAGAAACAAAAGGCAAATAGCAACCAAGTGAGTCACCCAGAAAGCGGACCTGCCCGCCCCACCCCCTGCAGATGTGGCGCCTTCTGTCAGAGCAAGTAACTTAAGCTGAGAGAACTTGGTGGGATGGGGAATAGACCAGGCTGATCCGGGAATGCAGAAGTTTATCCCAAAGTCCCTAGTCCCAGGGGGCACCCTGCAGGGAGCAGGACTATGGGGTTGGGGGAAAGAACTAATAAAGTGATTGATTACAGAAGGGATCTGTTATTATATTGGAGCGATTCTTGGGTCCTGAAAGCCTTGTCATTGCTCTCTCAAAAACTCTATATCCCCTTTGCCCCAATCAAATAACTTCCTCCACAGTATTAAGAAGGTCTTGGTTATTCCAGGTTTCTTCATATTAAAGAGGGGGATAAATGATATTAAGGAAAACGGTTGAGAAAATTAAGATCTGGTACAATAAAAAGGATCAAATAAGTAATGTTGAAGTTTGTTCCTGTAACATGTCTAGTGTGAGGGCCCCAGTGATGCATCTATTCATGGTTAGTAGAAAGGGTCTGCAGAAACAACAACAAAAATGGCCCAGACAAAAAAGCTGCAGAGATTGGAGACTGCAGAGATTTGTGCAAAAAGCCAGTTTCATTAATTTGCATCTTCAGCACATTTATCTAAATCCCTTTCTTTTATTTTTTGCAACATAAATGTGAAACATTTTTTGCAAAAAAGAATCTGAAAAACTGTAGTCATGTTCTGTATCCCAATTGTGGTGATGTTATATAAATCTATACATGTGTTAAAACTCATGATACTTTTTACACTATAAAGAGGCAGTTTGAATATATGATAATTTTAAAAATAAAATTAATTAAAACTGTAGTGACGCTGGGGCATTATTTAAATCTTTGATTTTATAAAATCTTTTGATTTTAGCAAAAGAGCAACTGCTCTGGTAGAAGAGTGAGACATTTTAGAATATAGAAAAACAATACATATTCTTATCTGATCTTCAAAACAGCTCAGAGGCAAGGGAGATATCATTAGTATTTATGTCTTGTGGAGGTTGTTATTGTTCTTTCTTTCTGTACTGGGGATTGAACACAAGGCCTGGAACGAGCTAGGCAAATTGTTCTACTACTAAGCTACATCCCCAGTCTCTAAATTTTGACACACAGTCTAGCTGAGTTGCCCAGGTAGGGCTGGAATTTGAGATACTCCTACCTAAGGACCTGCCAAGTAGCTGGGATTATAGGAATGCACCACCAGGACTGGTTTGTGTATTTCTTTTTCTTAATCTTTAAAATAGGACCACTAAATCTGGTGGAGTGACATGTGCTGAGGCAGGAGGATCTCCAGTTCAAGTAACATAGCGAAAACCAATCTCAAAAACAAAAAAACAAGATACCCTGCCCTAAAAAAAATTAGTACCACTAATAAAACTTTAAGGCATTTTTTTTTCGTGAGAATTGAAATAATGTATGAAACATATTTAGCAAAACCACCTGTTGTTACTGTTTTCTCCTTAATTACTTTCCCTCCTGTCATTTATGGTGACCTATTTTATCTCTGCAACTGTTAGTGACAGAAGTACAGGATGTTTAATTAAAGGTCTCCTTAAAGTAGAGTTTCCAAATTTAACAAATAAAAATTAGGAGACTCCTAGTTAAACTTGAATTTCAGATACACAATGAAAACATTTCAGTAAAAATATCTTTCATTCAATATGTGGGAAATTCTTTCACTAAAATACTTGTTTCTAATTGGAATTCAAATTTAGTTTGGCATCCTGCAATTGATCTAGCAACAAAGCAGCTCATAATCTGGTAAACAAACACAGAAATGTAAGTTCTTAGTGCAGACTTGGGGAAGTTTGGTGTATTCATCTTCACCCCTATTTTTTGTATATATTTTGCTTCTGTTTCTGTTATTTATTTTTTACTGAATGAGATCAGAATACATATATCATTCACAATCTTTCTTTTTTTAAAAACAGCCTTACATATTTTTTATGTCCATCCATATAGGTATGCTTTCTTTGAGATTGTAGACTAGTCCATATTGTGGATTGTTACTGTACAATTTTTTAACAGCCCTATTGAAAGACATTTAGATCAGTAACTACTTTTTAAAGAAGTTTTCTGCAAGTAAGAAAAACTTACGAGGATCAGTTCTATTTTGATTGTCTCAAGCATTTAATTATCCTAAATTATCATACTTTCTTTACTCCTGACAGCTTGAAATTTTTTGTGCATGATGCTATTTACATGCTAAAGCGGGACAGAGGATTTCAGAGCACATTTTTCCCCATTTATTCTTCCATTTCAAAATGAAATAAAGGAAAGAGCTGAATGTCCTGACAAATAAGAACCAATTTAGTGTATCTCAATAGGTCACATTGTAGCCTCCAGAAAAATGTCTCTATAGTATCATTTATGTAGATTATTTCTGCAGAAACTATTTTTCTAGTTACCCAAAGGAAAGTCATCCACACATTATTGAAATATTGCTGCTAAATCCTGAGAAGGCAAGGAATAAAGTAGATGAAAAAGGAAAAAAAGGCTGGGGGTGGGGGTGCTGGGGTTGTGGCTCAAAGTAGAGCACTCACCTAGAATGTGCCAGGCGCTGGGTTTAATCCTCAATGCCACATAAAAATAAGTAAATTAAATGAAGGTATAAAAGAAAAAAGGAGAAAAATGATGAATGATTATGGCCACTCTTATGATAGCTAGCAAAGCAACACCATAAAGCCCAGATATATAATAACCAAGATTCTTAAAACTAATTTATTTTCATCCTTGCTTAATTAGCAAAGGAGTTGAAAGAGGTGAACATTCTTAAATATGAGAAATACCCCAAAGTCAAGTCCTGGTGAACACCAAACATGTATGTTATAAAACCATGAACCAACACTAAAAACAACCAACATGAGAGTCACAGTGACAAAAAGAGAAATTATACATATGGAATAATACTTTTTTAAAAAACAGAATAGTTAAAAACAAATCCTATTCTCATGAGCTGATTTCAAATAACTTTAGAAAGAATAGTCATCTGAGATATATAGCCTTAATTAAGTAAAATAAAAATGAGAGAATGGACTTAAAAGGACATATTTGTCTCAGTCACTACAAGGAGGATGGAAGCTAGTAAAAAAAAGCATAATAAAGATGATTTGAAATTCATTGGGGATTAAATAACTATTAGGTAAAGAACAAACTAAAAGGCTGTGATCAAATGGAAAGAATAAACTAGCTAGCTAAAGGATGAGAAAATATTGAAAGACAAACAAAACAATTATATGGTAATATGCAGAGCTCTCTAAATACCTATCACTATCACTGAAATTTAGTCCAATAAATGCTTTTTTAGATGAGTGTGGAATCCCAGCTACTGAAAGCTGAGGCTGGAGAAACAAGCTTGAGAACAACCTGAGCAACTTAGACCCTGTCACAAAGTAAAAAAAAAATCAAATGCACTGGGAATATAGCTTAATGGTGGAGTACTTGTCTAGCATACATGAGTCCCTGGGTTCCATCCCCAGTACTACAAAAAGTAAACAAATAAATGTTTTTTTAAGACCTCCTCATAAACCTCTATCTATTTGATACACTAGATAGGATTAAAAATCCCTTCCCTCAGATAACTCACGATTTAAGGGAAGAGCAGACTAACAGTTACAAAACATAAAATTGATACAAAGCTCAGGATTAAGTGGGAGAATGACAAGAAATGGTTTTACTGGATGGTAATGCCTGAGTTGCCTTTTGAAGTATTAGTAAGAACTTGTCAGACAAAAAAAAAAAAAAAAAAAACAGCAAAGTTGGTGAAAAGACTGAGAATTTTTTTTTTAAATTCTGGAGACTACATGGGGAAGAGTACAGCTACATAGGAGAAGGTTGTATAGGTTAGATTTGAAATATGATAGGATCAGATTACTGACCTCCATCCAATCTGAAAAAAAAAAAAAAAATGAATGTGTTTTACCCTATAGTGCTGGGGAACCAATATAGATTTTCAGCAGGGGAATGACATGTAATTCAACATGTATGTTGAATTATAAGCAGAGAAGACTGAGAATAAGGAGAAAAGTTGGGAAGTCCAAGTGAAAGATGAGGAAACATACTGAGGCAGAAGTAAAAGATTACCATGCAAGAAGAGATTTTATTGACCAGTGACTCTCCACAGTGAGACACTGCCCCTAGTGGGCATTTCGTATTCTTCTGGAAGCATTTTCTGATTGTCAGCAATAATTGAGAAGAGCTTTTGACATTTAGTAGGTAGAGGCCAGGGATACTAGTCATCGTGTAGTTAGGGGAGCAATTCCCTCCAATCAAGAATTGTTCTGAATCGCACATAACTTTCAAATAGCCATTTAGGTATTCTCATAGATGAAACCCTGAAGTTTCAGCCTAGAATCAACTCCATTTTACATTTAAACTCCAAATACGTTTCATGTGTGTGTGTTTTTTTTTTTACACTGGAAATACAACTATGTTGTTTATTAATGGAAGAATGTATATTGTTTTGTTTGGAAATTTACCTAAACTTTATCTCCAGCAGCCACACCACTCATTCTATTTGAATCACCCACAAACCCTACCTGTGTCAGTTAGTTTGCATTTATAGTTATATTTACCATGATTTTTACTTCCAAATGTCTAATACTGAAAAATGCTATTCTCAGTAGCTTTACAATATCAGTCTAACATCTCTTAAATCCTAGCTTATTTATAGGGTGGAAATATATCACCACTTCCTTAAGGCTTCTAATGTACTTATTCCCAAACATTTCTCTGTCGTACCATATATATTATTTAATATGTGATTACTCTCCTTTTATTTCTCCTTTAGTATTATAGTTAATATATATGTATATTTAAAATTAATTGTGAAGTTACATTTATATAATTAAGGGACTTTATAAAATATTTGTTTTTGAAAGGAAACATTGGTTTTAGAAAATTTGAATATAACCTATGTAGATCTTTAAGAGAATCTACAAATCTTGGTGATTTATTTACTATGGCAGTGAGAATACAGACATTTATAATTCTAAAAATTGTAATACAGTTAACTTCTTTATTTTAAATGATGTACAAGAGAAATTCTAATGGTTTGCAACAAGAATTAGGTTTGATTGTGAGGAAGTTGAAATATACCGAGAGAAAGGATAAAATACTGTACTTATCTGTTTAAAGAAGAACCTGTCTTATTTGATTGAAATTGTTGTCCTTTAAAAAGAAGTTGTGGCAAATATTTAAATCAGCAATGTTATTTAATATCCATTTTAATGTAAATTAATTAAATTTTGAAGATGACATAGAAGAGTTTCTATTTCTTTAGTTATTCCCCAAGATGGTTCTAAACCCAAACTGGAATTCAGCCAAAAAAATGGAGCGGTGGCAACCGTAGCTACCATCCAAACTCAATTAATTTTAATTAAATTTAATTAAGTTCAGTAAATGTTTATTAATGTGCTTTCTTTTTTTGTAGCATTTACTTTGCTTTCCAAACAGAACCACTCCTAAAGCCAGCAATTCCCTTTAAAAAATGTCTAATTGACAATCTGTTGTGCATCCATGGTAGACATTCAGCAGATAGACTTAGGCCACAGTTTGAGTATGTGATTCCAACTTCAGTAATCTATTTTTATGTCTTACACAGCAAGCTACAGTACAACCTATAGATGACTAGTATCACTGCTTCAAATGTTCAAATCCAATAACTGAATATTTATCAGATCCCCTCTATAAAAGCTGAGGATGAGAATACCAAAAGATGTTATGTATTTTGGAATAGAAATTTCTCATACTATCTTGTCAGTGGAAAAAAAAAAACAACGGTTAAAGAGTTTAGAAAGATGGAAGTCAAGCCAGTGTCAAATTATATGGCTGAATGGTGTGTAGTGTGGATGATGGTAGAATAAAGCTGGGTTAGAGAACATGTCAAAGAATGTCTATGCTAAACTTGAATAAAGGCCTTCTGAAGGAATACATGACATCAGGAGGTACTTTAACTCAAGAAATAATAATGTCATAGTATTTACAAAGGGGTGATATTCAAAATAATATAGAACCAGAGTAACACAAACACTGACCAGTCAATGTTCAATAATCAGACAGGGTTTCACCTATAATTAATAGAGCTTGAATGAATCAGACATAAGTTTCCTACATTCATGTATGAATACACAATCAGTGAAACGCCATGTCACGTACAACTGCAAGAATGGGATCCTAATTACAATAAATTATATTCTATGTATACATAATATGTCAAAATACGCTGTACTGGCATGTACACCTAAAAAGAATAAAAAAAGAAATATAAAATAAAACTACTAGTTTATTGACAAAAATAATTTAATAGAACTATAAGAGAGAATCGAGAAATTGTCTAAATAAAAGGCCTGTAGATACGGAAAATACTGAAGACATTTAAAGGTTTTCTGGTCATGTCTACAACCATCCTCCATACCATGGGCAGTCACCCTAAAATTGTTCCATAATTTCCAAGCTTCGTGGTGATGAATTGGAAGCTTTCCAGAGAAAATGACTGGGATGTGACTCAGTGGTAGAAATACTTGCCTAGTGTGCTTGAAACCCTAGGATGGATCCCCATCACCAACAAAAACTAGCTATTGATAAACTGAGTTTATTCATTTATTAAATAAATGTTTTTGTAGTGTATGATGAGTGCTTCTAGATGCTCCCCTGAGAACTGAGAATGCAATGATGAATAAAAGACAAGGGCCCAATATTCAGGGAGTGTGCTGTTTCCACCAATTTATTAAATCAACTGATTCAAGTATGGAAATTTAGCTTTCTTTTTTTAAATGGAATTAAAATATTTTGACATTTAGTATAGAAATACTCAAAGCATAACAAAATACTGTGCACCTATTAAGTAACCTTACAAATTCTAACATTTGGTTTCTTTTTCAATTTTTTGTGTATAATTAAAATGTACAATTTGCTAACTTTCCACTTAGTAAACACTCTTGGAACCATCATACCAATAAAAAATGAACATATTCATCACTCTCAAATGTTTCCTCATACCCTTTTGTAATCCATATAACCATATGTCACTTGTACCCCATCCCATATGCAGACAACCATCAATTTGATTTACTACTATAATTAGTTTGAATTTTTTAGAATTTCACATAAATGGATTTATATCGTGTATATATATATTTTTTAACTTGGCAACTTTCACTCAGTAAAGTTAATTTGAGATTCATGCATGCTGCTACAAGCATCACACATTCATTCCTTTTTATTTGTTTTTGCTGTGTAGTACTCCATGGTATGGATAGGGGACATTTCATTTATCCTTTACCAACTGATGGACATAGGACTCTTTCCAATTTGGGGCTATCACATAAAAGGCTATGATTAACATTTACATCTGAGTCTTTGTATGGACATATGCTTTCATCTCTCTTGGATAAGTGCCAAGAGGTAGAAAGATTGGGTATTTTTGGTAGATTCATTTTTAACTTATTCAGATATTAACAAACTGGTTTCTAATGTGGTTTTCCAAAGTGATTGTACCATTTTTTATTACCACCAACAGTGCCTTTTATCCAGGCAGGCAGCTTCAACAAAGCTCTGCAGATATGGTCTAAATTTTTTTTAAGTTTTAGATATTTTACAAGGTATGTAATGACATCTCATTTTGCTTTTAATTGATTGATGTTGTTGAGCACCTTCTAATGTGCTTATTTTTCATCCATGTATCTTCTTTCATGAAATGTCTGATCAATTTATTTGCCCATTTTTAACAAATGGGCTGTTTTAATTGAGTTTTAAGTGTTCTTTACCTATATTTTCCAGCGATAAAGAAATAATAATAGAGTTCTACACCAGACAAAAACTACTGAAACTCCTGATTTTATGGTAAAAATTCTACAAGCAAAACAAACATCCGAATGGTACTTGTAAAGGAAGAAGAATCTAAGAATCTAACTGATTGAGGGTTGTGTTTTTTCCCCATACTCTATCAGACACCAGAAAAATTTGGAGCCCTATCCATAGCCTGAGTTCTAAAAAAAATTTAACTCCAGAAAATGATATGACACATTTAAACAGTTTAAAATTTTAAAGCAACAAAAACAGAACCAGGTGTGATTGTGTGTCAATAGGTAGTTCCAGGTACTCAGGAGTCTAAGGCAAAGAGTATCGCTTGAGCCCAGGAGTTCAAGGCCAACCTGGGCAAAAGACTTGGCTTCTTCATAATAAAAAAAAAAGTGACAGAAGAATGTATGGCAAAAAGTCATATCCACTTCTGTCCCTCAGCCACAAGCTTTTATCAGATATTTTGTATGTATCTTTGCATAAATATGCACATTTATGCAAATTCATTTTCAAAAATAGTCAAACACTACCCATGGCTCAGCATTTTGTTCAGTTTAGTAACTTTCAGAGATTTTTTTCTCATTAGTACAATAAAGACTTCTTTTGTGGGTAGTGTCCATTGGACAGTGTATTACCTATTTGCTGTACACCAAACCACCTGAAAACTCAGTGGCTTAAAACAGCTGATATTTATTTGGAAGTATGGCTTATGCGTCTATGGTTTGATTGAGGATATTATGATCTGATTTCGGTTAGCAAACTGCTAATCTGGATTTGCTCATCCTTCTGTATATAGATTGGAGGCTCTATTCTAGTCTGGATTTGACTAGAGCACCTTACTTGAAGACAGCTATGCTCTAAACAAACTCTTGATTCCTCCCAAGACCAGTGGAATAGCTGAAGCATATTATTCTCATGACAACAGTTTAAGCACAAGAGCAATCAAGCCTAATTCACTTCAGCCCTTTTTAAGATATTGCTTGTACCATGTCTGTATATGCTGTAAACAAGAACCACTCACATGCTAAAACCAAGGAGCAGGGCAATTATACCCCACTCAAAGTGGGTGGGTGCAGCAAAGTGACAATGGCAAAAGACTTATATTAAGGAAAGTCTGCAGAAATGGGTCTATAGATGCAATCTGCCACAGATTGATATACCATAATTTATTGTTTCCCTGTTAGGGTGTTTTGGGTCTTTTTCTATCCCAAGCAATGAAGTAATAATTGAGTACATTTGTCATCTTCTGTATATGCCAATATATCCATAGAATAAAATCTTGGAAGTGAAATTATTGATTAAGTGAAATGGTATGGGCTTTTGTAACTTTGAAAGCTGGTACCAAAGCACTGTTCAGAGATGATGGATAATAACACGTTATATCCCTACCAGCAATGTTTGGACCATGTTATCATTTTTGAATGTACTTGACACTTTACATATGAAAATATAATCTTTGCATAACTCTAAATTATATTATTCTTGTATTAGTGTGATAATCTTTTTATGTTTAAAATTCATTTATATTTTCTTTTTGTGATTCCATTTACTCTTATCTTTTGCCTATTTTGTTCCAGTAGGGTTTTAAAAAAACATTTTCCCAAATGACTTGTATACATTAGAGAAATTAGTACCTTATTTATTAAATTATTTCCAAATATTTCTTCATTTGTTTTTGGATTTGGGTTGAGAAAATTTTTCAATGGATTTTTTAAATTTTGATATTCTAGAATTTATTGCTCCTTCCTTTTATGACTCCTGAGATTTGTGTCATATTTAGGAAGGACTTCATTCCAAAATTATAACATTTCATCTTTTACACTTACCAGTTTGGATGTGTTTTGTAGCACTACATAACAAAAGGTAAATTTTGTTAGTTAATTAAAAGGAAAGTGAAAGTAAAGACTCAAACCAAAAGTGTTTTTAAAAACCAGAAATAGAACAAAATCTATCAAGTATGGCATTAAATGAAATAGGTAAACTCCTGTATTAATAATGAATCCTATGAGCCCTGAAAGCCCATTTCCAACTTTCTGACAAGGTGGTTTTACAGATCAAGGAGCTTCCTTCCGTGTTGCATAGTGGCCCTTCTGTCCCTATAGATATGTTCCACATAATGGGAAAAAAATCCCTTTTCATATAACAGTGGCCATAGAGCATGCCTTTTTCCATAAACTGTTGGGAAAATGATAAATCAGAACATTTCATGCATACTATTTATTCTCTACTTGATAATTTCCTCCTAATTAACTTTGTTTCATATTTGCACCATATACCACTAGTACTTTATTCTGATTCCTTTGCACAACACTCATAACTAAATTTTACAATGTTGGAACCAAATCATAGCTAAATAACATTTATAAATTTATATTTAAAAATGCTAGGAAGTGAAACTCAGCAGTATATGAAAAGAAGATTATCCCATGGGTAATTAGCATGTGTTTTCAGAAATTCAAATTTTATTCAACATTGAAAAACTTATTAATATTATTCATAATATTTACAGAGGAGAGAAGAAAAATCATAGAACTATGTCAACAAATGCTGAAAAGTCATTTAATGAAATGCTTTGCCAATTAAAACTTTTAGAAAAACAGAAGCAAAGAATTGGGTTATCAAGAATTACTTAATTACACAACAAGCATTCCAGCTTTGAAAGGTGATTTGTGAGTATTTTGTAAATGGGTTGGGGTGCTTATTTCATGTAAATATGAGACATTAAGAGCCCTGAAATGTAGCTAAGATGAAAATATGGGTCAAATGCTGGTAGTTATATCTTCATGTTATAAGCAGCTTTTAAATAAGACAGTCCCCCAGTCACAAGGTAGCTACTAGGAAATTCAGACCAATTTTTTAAATTGTTTTTTATTCTTTACTCCCTAACCCCATAATCAATTCTCCTCCCCCTTTAAGAATTTGCTAGTTATAGAGGAGGAAGAAACTGATCTTTGATGAATAGTAGAATATAGTTTAGACTTTGAAGTTAGAATCACATGACTTTGATTCCATTTAATCCTTCTATTCTTATTGAAAGTTCGGTCCTGGACCCTGATACCAATCTAATAACAAGGATAGGATTTTGAGAAAAAAGAAAAAGAAAGTTTCTTGCTTTGCTAGCAGAGAAGAAGCACAGGGGATTCTTGTCTAAGAGACTGTGATTCTACCCATCAAGGGGAACAAGGGGTTTTTAAAGAGGTGATTCAAAGGCTATATTCTACATTTCTGTGTGGAATTGTAATTCACTTGTTAATTTGGGAGATAGGTTTAGGTTTCTGAGATCTTCTGGTGCCATCCCCAAAATCTGAATTACTTCCTTCCTGTGGTGGATGTTTGCTCAGGGACAGATAACTCTGCCTAGGATGGGGAAGAAAGATAGTCCTGTTTCCTGTGAGGTTAGAGGAGGAGTGGAATTGGGGAGGAGGAGAAAGAGAGAAAGAAACGTGTTCTTTTAAAAATAAGTCTCAGTGACTTAGTGAATATAGCAAGGGCTATATTCAAAACATACAGTGAACAACTGCTAAACTATGTTTATAAATCCTTATCTTAAATAAGGATTAAAAGAGATCATTAATTATTATTGGATTCTCAGGAAAAAGATTCTCCACAAATACCACTCCAAAATTGGACCCCTTTAACCAAGGGTTGAATTTACATCCAATTCAGGGAAGGCATAGTCTGTGTGTCTGACAAGCCATATAAATAATGTTTAAAAAGATACTAGTGAAAGAACTTCTTGGATGGGTTATTCTGCAATAACCCTCTCCTCACAGCAAAACAAGCAGAGCTGACAAAATGTGTAAAAATCAGTTAAAGTCTCTTGAAATTGTATCAACAGAGAATAGAAACTTTAGAGGCATTTACTCAAGATATTGTATTAAAACTGTGAAAACAGTGAGAGTCTGTGGCATTTGAGCCACACATTGATCTCCCCACAGTCAAGCTTGGTTAAGGAGGGGAGCTCCACGTCAATGAGTGTGGCTGAGAAGATACGTCTCTTTCCCTCCTCATACAAAAAAATAACCATCAGAAAGCTGAAATGGCTGTAATAAAATCAAACACAATAGACTTTAAAATGAAAATAAATGTTACTAGAGATAACAAGGACATCTTATAGTAATAGAAGGATCAATCTATTATAACAATCATAAATATATATGTATCTAGCAACAGAGCCCCAACATAGGTGAGAAAACCCAACACAATTAGAAAGAAAACTAGATAATTCTACAATAATAGTTGAAAATATTTCAGTACTCTCCTTTCAATAAGGATAGACTATCTAAATAGAATGTTTAAAAAATAAATAGAAAACTTGAACAACCATATAAAGGAACTAGACCTAATAGACATTTATAGAATATTCCACCTGACAAGGGCAGAATATGCATTCACTTGAGCACATGGAACATTTTCCAAGGTAGACCATATTCTAGCTCATAAAACAAGGCTTGATAAATTTAAAGGAACTTAAATTGTAGAAAATATTTATCCAATCATGATGGATAGGAATTAGAAATTAGTAGCAAAAAGAAACTGTGGGCATTCACAAAGATGTGAAAATTAAATAATCTATAAATAACCAGTGAGTCAAAGAAGAGAGGAACAAATGAAAATGAAGACACGGCATAATAAATTTATGGAATGCAGCTAAAACAGGGAAATTTATAGCTGTAAGTGCATCTATTTTACATTTTAAAAAAGAACATCTCAGGGGCTGGAGTTGTAGTTCAGTGGTAGAGCACTTGCCTTGCAAATGTGAGATACTGGGTTTGATCCTAGCATTACATAAAAACAAATAAAGGAATTGAGTCCATATATAACTAAAAAAAATTTTATAAAAGGAAATCTCAAACAATAATGTAACATTTTCTGTAAGATACCAACAAAAGAAAAAAGAACAGCAGATTAAACTCACAGTAAGTATTGGAAGGAAATAATAAATGTTAGAACAAAAATAATGAAATAGATACAAGAAAAATAGTAGAGAAAAATCAATAAAACTGGAAAAGGTTATTCAAGAAGATCAACAAAATGACAAAAATTTAGACCATAAAAAGACTCAAATAATAAAAAAAAAGACTCACTAAAATCAGGAAGTAAAAAGGAGACACTACCAACCTTACAAAAATAAGAAGAACAATGGAGAATACAATGAATAGCAATGTGTCAATAATTTAGATAAATTCAATGAAATGGACACATTTCTAGAAAGACAAAAGTTGTTGAAACTGACTCAAAGAGAAATAGAAAATCTGAGTCGACCTAAAATAAGTAAAGGGACTTACTTAGTAATAATATTTTAAAAAGCAAAAAACTTTCTATAAATAAGTCAACTCAGGTGATTTCACTGGGGAACTCCACATTTAAAGAACAATTAATTCCAGTTCTAAAACTTCTCCAAAAAACAGAAGTGAAGTGAACATTTTCAACCCATTCAATGATGCCAGTATCTCCTTGATACTAAAACCTGATGCAGACATCAAAAGAAAACTGCAGACCTATATTTCTTATTAATATGGACATAATAATCCATTTAAATAACTAGCAAATCATCCAGCAAAATATAAAAAGAACAATACATCACAACCACATAGCGTTTATATCCAGAAATACAAAGTTATTTAAATTCTGAAAATCAATTATTGTAATAAACCTTATCAATAGAAAAAAAATAAGGCCATCTCAACTGATACAGAAAGAGCATTTTAAAAAATTCCAGTATCTTTTCAGGATAAAAACCAAACATTTACCCATTAAAAATAAAAGGGGATTTTTTAGCCTGATGAGAGGCACCAAGAACAAAACAAAGCAGAACAAAAACAAGAAAACAAAACCAGGTAAAAAAAAAAAAAACATAGTTAAGATGATATTTAATGCTGAAAGACAGCAATCACTTTTCAGATAGGTCATTGCTCATGAACAGAAATAAAATCAAGTTTTGAATTCTGTAATCTTGCTGCTGAACTCTTTTATTAGCACTAATAGGTTTTTTTGGTGGATTCCATAGGATTTTGTACATATGAAAAGATCATGTTATCAGAAAATATGGACAGTTATCTTTCTTCCTTACCAATCTGAATGCCTTTCATTTTCTTGCCTAAGTGCCTTGGGTCAACCTCCAATACAATTCTGAACAGAGGGAATAGAGGTGATGAGAGCAGACATCCTTGTATTGTTCCTGAATGCAGGGAAACCATTTAGCCTTTCATCACTTAATTTCACCTCAGTTGTGGGATTCTATTGTTCTTTGTTTTGTTGTTTTTGTTTTTGCTTTGCATAGATCAATTTAATAGAACTGAGCATCCACATATAAACCCTCACCTTTGAGTTCAGTTGGCTTTTGACAAGGATGTCAAGGGGGAAAGAATAGTCTTTCCAGTGAATTGTGCTGGGACAACTATATATCCACTTTTTGAAAAAGAAAATAATAAAGGTATTTCATATACACATTCAAAAAATTTAGTTCTAACCTAGCAAGACTCTGAGCAGTTAAGTGAGACCCTGTCTCAACAAACAAACAAACAAACAAAAACTGAACTGGGGATGTGCCTCAGTGATTGAGCAACCCTGGGTTCAATCCTTGGTATTCTAAAAAAATAAAATAAAAATAAAAATAAATAAAAAGGATAGAAAGAAGGAAAAATTATTCCAAATGGATTTCAGAGTTAAATGTGAGAGCTAAAAATGCAAAACTCTTAGATAAACATAGAACTAAATCTTCCTGACCTTGGATTAGACCAAACTTTTTGAACATGACACTCAAAGCACAAGCAACAATAAAAAAAATTAACTGGATTTCATCAAATGTAAAACTTGTAAGTTTCAAATGACACTATCAAGAAAATAAGAGAACCCACTGAATGGGAGAAAATACTTAAAATTTATATATATATTTATATATATATATATATATATANATTTTTAAGTATTTAAAAAGATATATATAATTTTATTGTAGTTGTAGATGGATAACGTGTCTCTATTTTATTTGTTCACTTTTATGTGGTGCTGAGGATCAAACCCAGTACCTCACATGTCAAGGCAAGCGCTTTGCCACTGAGCTACAGCCCCAGCCCAAAAATTATTTGATAAGCAATTTATATCTAGAATATACAACTCAATGATGAAAAAACAGATAAAACAAAATGTTAAGTGGGCAAAGGATATTTAAACTAACATTTCTGCAAAAAATGATATAAAATAACCAATAAACCAAAGAAAATAAATATTAGAAAAAATCCTTGTATTGTTCCTGAATGCAGTTTTGGAAAATATTTAGCCTTTCAAAAATTAATGTCACCTCAGTTGTGGGGTTCTGTGCAGGTCATTAGCTATCATGAAAATGTAAATCAAAAGCCACAATGAGATAACACTTCACCTCATTTAAGAGAGTTGTAATAATAAATGTTAAATAACCCAATCAATAAATGGGCCAAGGACCCAAAGAGACACTCAGAAGAGGATATAAAATCAATCAAAAAATACATGAAAAAATGTTCATCATCACTAGCAATTAGAGATATGCAAATCAAAACCACTCTAAGATTTTGTCTCACTCCGGTCAGAATGGCAGCTATTATGAAGACAGACAACAATTAATGTTGGTGAGGATGTGGGGGAAAAGGTACACTCACATACTGCTGGTGAGACTGCAAATTGGTGCAGCCAATATGGAAAGCAGTATGGAGATTTCTTGGAAAATTGGGAATGGAACCACCATTTAACCTAGCTATCCCTCTCCTCGGTCTGTACCCGAAGACTTAAAAACAGCATACTACAGGGACACGCCAAATCAATGTTTATAGCAGCACAATTCATAATAGCTAAACTGTAGAACCAACCTAGATGCCCTTTAATAGAGGAATGAATAAAAAAAAGTGGCATATATACACAATGGAATATTACTCAGCAATAAAAGAGAATAAAATCATGACATTTGCAGGTAAATGGATGGAGTTAGAGAAGATAATGCTAAATGAAGTTAGCCAGTCCCAAAAAACCAAATGCCGAATGTTTTTTTTGATATAAGGAGGCTGATTCATAGTGGGGTAGGGAGGGGGACTATGGGAGGAATAGATGAATTCTAGATAGGGCAGAGGAGCTGGAGGGGAAGGGAGGAGGCATGGGGTTATTAATGATGGTGGAATGTGATGATCATTATTATCCAAAGTACAGGTATGAAGACATGAATTGGTGTGAATATACTGTGTATACAACCAGAGATATGAAAAATTGTGCTCTATATGTGTAATAAGAATTGTAATGCATTCAGCTGTCATAAATTTTTTAAAAAGCATGTAATAAGTGTTGATGAGAATGGCGAGAAGTTGAAATTCTCATGTATTGCTGTTAGGAATGTTAAATGGTGCAACTACTTAGTAAAACAGTCTGACAGCTCTTCAAAAATGTTAAACATAAAGTTTAACATTGTACTCAGCAATTGCACTCCTATGTATGAAATTAGTAACTATGCACAACAAAACTTGTAAATGAATATTCATAGCAGCATTATTTACATTAGCCAAAAAGTGGAAAAAAAACAAATGACCATCAAGTGAAGAGTGGATGAATAAATATAGTCTATTTACATAATAGTGTTGTGTTAGTTTTCTGTTATTGTAACAAATACCTGAGATAAACATTTATTTTGGCTGACAGTTTGGGAGGTTTCTGTCCACGGTTATTGACTACTTTGGGGCCTATGCTGAGGCAGCATATCATAGCAGGTAGTGCATGGTGGACAGAAGCTGTTTACCTCATGATGCTAGGAAACAAAAAGAGAAGGGGAAGAGTGGAGGTTCCAACGTCTCCTTCAAGAGCACATATGCAATGGCAGACCTCCCACTTGGCCCCACCTCTTGAAGTGTCCACCACCATATGAAAGCACCACATAGAGGACCAAACCTTTAACACACGGGCTTTTGGGGGGCATTCTAGATCCAAGGTATCACAAGCATATTCCTTGGCAATAAAAATAGAATAAAGCACTAAGTCATTCTATAACCTAAGTGAAACTTGAAGACATATGAAACAAACTGGTCAAAAAAGCCCATAGATTGTATGATTCTACTTATATGAATTATTTATAATAGGCAATTCTGTGGAGACAGAAAGTATATTAGGGGTTGCTAGGGCTGAATTTGGTGATGTGGGAAATGAGTGTCTATTAAGAGATAGAATTTCTTTTGGAGGTGATGAAAATTTTAAAATTGATCATGGTGATAATAATCAATTCACCATAACTCTGAATCTACTAAAAATCATTGACATGCATACTTGAAATTAATTAATTACATGGTGTGTGATTATCTCAATAAAACTATTAAAATTAGCAAATAATAACAAAAACTTGAATTAAAAAGAAATACCACTGGACAAGTGAGTTTTAAGAGCTAACTTGATGTATAATAAACCATAGTTCAGAGTGTCCTGGACCTGCAGTCTGGGACTGTTAGACTTTAAATCATACAGATAAAGTACTTGATATTAATATATGCTGATGTGGAAGGGCAGAAGACATTCCACATGGAGAGCAGGACTATATGTATAAAATCTAGTACTTTGGGTCTCTCCGTTCTGCTATTCATCCTTCACACTATTATTGGAAAGATCCTTCTAAAGGCAAAATTGTGAGCTGTTCACTCTGCCCTACAAGTCCTATTGGTACCTCCTCAGTAAGGTCCAGATCTCTCCTGTAACATTGATAGCCCTTCATGCCATTTGCCTCAAACCTGCATTCCATGCTTTGACAGTGACAAACAGTTTATGGCTTCCTAAATATCTTTTCTTTCCTTTATTCTTCCCTCTCTCCCTCTCCCTCTTTGTCTGTGTGTCTCTGTCAGTTTTCTGTACATTCAACACCATGCTCAGGCCTTCTACCATGTTTTTTTTGTTGTTGTTATTTATTTATGTGTTTGTTTTACCTACCTGGTAAACTCATATCTAATACTCAGCTGAACATCACTTTCTTCTTGAAACTTCTTGACCTCAGAAAGTATGCACTACTCCATCTCTGTCCTATGCAATGTCAGCTATGAGGTATGCACTTTTGTTACTGAACTCATCTTATTATTTGCTTACATGATTGACTTCTACATCAGACTAGAATCCTTTAGTTTCTATATTATCAGTGCCAGGAAAGGCACTCATCAAAGGACTATGTGGATGGATGAATTAATGTAAGAAAGGATGGAAGGATGGAAAGATGAGTAGACAGATGGATGAATGAATGGATGGATGAATTACAAACTATAAAGTTTCAATGATCTACTTTATTTAGTCATAGTGCAACTTGAAATATATAAATAACCAAATACCTAAACTTTTTTAAATTTGTTCTAATCAGTTAAACATGACAGCAGAATGCTCTTTGATTCGTGGTACACAAATGGAACACAAATTTTTCACTTCTCTGGTTGTACATGAAGTAGGGTCACACCATTTGTGCAATCATACATGTACCCAGGGTAATGATGTCTGTCTCATTCCACCATCTTTCCTAACCCCATGCCCCCTCCCCTCCCCTCACTCCCCTTTGCCCAATCCAAAGTTTCTCCACTCATCCCATGCCCCGCCCCATTATGGATTAACATCTACTTATCAGAGAAAACATTTGGCCTTTGGTTTTGGGGGGGATTGGCTTACTTCACTTAGCATGATATTCTCCAGCTCCTTCCATTTACTTGCAAATGCCATGATTTTATTCTCTTTTATTGCTGAGTAATATTCCATTGTGTATATATACCACAGTTTCTTCATTTATTCATCTATTGAAGGACATCTAGATTGGTCCCACAGTTTGGCTATTGTGATTTGAGCTGCTATAAACATTGATGTAGCTGCATCACTGTAGTATGCTGTTTTTAAGTCCTTTGGGTGTAGACCAAGGAGAGGGACAGCTGGATCAAATGGTGGTTCCATTCCAAGTTTTTTAAGGAATCTCCATACAACTTTCCAGATTGGTTGCACCAATTTGCAGTCCCACCAGTGATATATGAGTGTGGCTTTTCTCCCAACACCCAACTGCACTGCAGATCCTCATCTACAAAATGCCTAAATTTGAAATACCTAGCTAATAGGATTCTTTAAGAACTTTTGAACTCTTCAGTAAAGTTTAGAAATTGTATCATAGCATTTTAATGAAAACAGATTCTTACTCTCTTTTCTCTGTTTTATGTTCTTTTATGAGATGATCAGTCAGGTGCGACCAGAAGAAAGAGGAGAGGCTAGGGGAAGGGAGTGTACTCTGGGTCCCAGAGACAGTCACTGCACTCTGGGAAGGTTGCCCTGGGGAAAGAAGTTCCAAGGAAGCAGAGTCAGCCAAACAGAAGGAAAGCAGCAAGAGGGAGGATCCATGGGCCTTGTTGGGGTTCAGGGTGGGGTGCACAAGAAAAGAGGAGAGGGAATCTCAATGATGTATTTGTGTGTCACTAGATCATAGTCAGGGGGAGGTAAGAAGGATCCCTTGTGAAAAGGACCATGCTATTACACTGGTATACCTATCTGGTTGCCTGGGAGAGGTGCTCAGAGTCTGTTAGTGGGGATGTTGAGGCAGCAGGAAAATATGAAGTTTTAAAGGTTACAATGTACACTTTCTGGAAAAGAAAAGAGTAAAAACAAAAAGGATACAGTTTTCATGATATCAGTTTAAGACGGGGGGATACTAACTACATCAAGCAATGGAAGTTAGGTTGGTACTTGAGAAGGTTGGTGTTAGGAGCAGTTCTGAAATTAAAACAAAGCTTGTCAAAACTCACACACATAAAAAATTTATAAATGCTAATTTGGAGACTTTTACTGAAGTATATTTTTAAATAGTTATCTAATATA
Source organism: Marmota marmota marmota (assembly GCF_001458135.2). NCBI lineage: Eukaryota > Metazoa > Chordata > Mammalia > Rodentia > Sciuridae > Marmota > Marmota marmota. The sequence continues at coordinate 5,239,692 of NW_025999842.1, read as the reverse complement.
TGTTCTAAATATATGAGGTGGGAGGTCAATGCAACAAACTGATTTTATCATAAGAAGTTCATTATAACTTTGCTTTGAACAGAATTAAAAAATGTTTATTAGATTACATGTTGTATCTAATGTAAAAAGTGCATAATATCTAGTTATTTGAACATTTAAAATATGATTTATTATAATTTCTGAGAGCTTTGCTGAACTTGATTTTTCTATTATGCTTTCTGTTGTAAATTTTTCCATGTGTGTAATCTTATTATAGATTGCTTTTCAGGTAAGAAACAAAATGCATGACATATAATGTTCCATTTTATGGCAAAATCTTTATTAAGAAAATATTTCTAAGCTCAAGAAAACAGTAATATGTTGTTGCTGACATAAACATTTCAAAAAATTTGTTTCTAATGTTTGCTTTCATAATTCAAATGGTTTATTGCTTAAAAACAGACCATAAGACCTTTAGAGAAGTACATTGTCTTGTTTTTTGAGGGCTTTTTAGATCCCAATATAGTTGTCACTGTGGTAAAAGCCTGTCTCAGAACTCTGTCTTTTCTGTGCCCCAATCTGCTTATTATTAAACTTCAGCTTGATGGCATCACAAGTGGAGTAGGTTTAAAGAAAGGTCCAGTCTGAGGGTGTGGCTCAGTGGTAGAGAACTTGCCTGGCGTGTGCAAAACGGTGGGTTTGATCTCTAGCACTGCAATTACACACACACACACACTTCCTCTAAGAGGGCTCCTTGAAGTTTTAGCATCTCCAGAGCCCTTCAGGGTATCCAGACATATGTCTTTGGAGACCATGCATGTGCACTACCCAGAACCCACAGTTTAGCATTGGAGTGGTGATAGATACCAGGACACGTGGCATATGTCGTGGGCTTGAAGCAGCCTTTGTCAGAACAGACATCTCAGCAGTCTGAGGGACCAGGCCCTGGGCTCACTTTTCTAGGGAGCTAATCTTAAGTCAGAGATGCAGACTCCCAAGAGACCTACAAGATGACTCTCAAAGTGTAGAAAGAAAATATTAAGAGTTTTCATTTACATAATTTGTTTAAAAAATGGAAAGAAATGATACTTTATTAAAGTTTAATACATAAATAGCCAAAATATGTTACTCAATATATCCTGAGGAAAGAGTGGGAGAGGCTGAAGCTGGTATGCTTCTTTCTTTGCTTACTTCAGCCTGACAAAGTTACTAATTCTGACTCTAATCATAACCATAACCTATCATCAAGTTTAGTTCACCCTTACCTGCTGGGCCCATCTGAGTTTACCTGAAGTATGATAAACAGTTTGCAGCTTGTGGGTTTCTCACCTCTAGCACCAGCATCTCTCTTCTTCTCTTCATGATTCTCCATCACCATGGAAGTTTGGTCTGTCATAAAAGGTGCAACCCTGAGGGGAAGCCACCAGAGATAACCATAAAGTAATGGGGAATGAAAGTTGGTGGATAAATGCCCCTCATTGTCCAGGAGGGGTATTCCACATGGACTTCTCAGAGGGTCACTGTTGGGATTGGGCCCACAACATCCTTTATCTTTTCTCCCTTTACCTATTCCCTCCCTTATGCTTCCTGGGATCACCTCCCAAGCAAATGACCTGCCCTTCTGTCTTTGGCTAAAGATCTGTTATTGAGGAAATTCAGTAACACAGGGTAAGTAGATTTATGTACTATGCTATCTAGTTAGCCAAACTAATTCTTATAGAATATGCACATGCTTTAAAAAGATTGGTGGAAAGAAACTCATATGGAAGATTACACTGATAGTAAGAGTCAGCAAACAAGAAAATGACATTGCCAACAGTTCTCTGAATGCAATTAAGAACTCTGTGTCAGTCAAATGGCAATATATAAATAATGACAATCGAATCAAATGTGACAAAAAGTGGGCAAAAATTCAAATTTGTTAAACTATTTGAAACAGGAATTTTCGTTCATTAAAATGATAAACCTAATCCTATCTGAATATTGTGGTTTTATAAACTAATTAGTGATAATATGATAATATCACAGCTAATAAGACATTAAAATATAGTTTGTTTCCTTTTTATTACTTAATTTTTGTGTTTCATAACATACTTAATATATTAGCAAAGTGATGCACTTATTAATTGATACATTTCTGAATAATTCACAAACTTGTTCATGTACCATTTTACTAAATGGGGGTACTTACAAAGATTTCTTTACTAATGAGTCCATGATTTAAAAATTTTAAGACTGCAGCATGAAGGATAATAGGTTTGTAACTAGATAACTATCAGAAGTCACCACATTGAAATCTCTAATTTTACAGATAAGAAAAGTGAACTCCAGATAGCTCACCTGACTTTTCTAGGATCACATTTCTATTGACGGTAGAACCAAGTTATAATGCAGGCGAAATGACACCCAGTTCAAAATCTTTCTATCTTACTGTAGAGTGTAAGACAAGTGATTGACTTTGCCATGATTTGGAAGGCACATTTTTTGCTGGCACAAATTCTCTGCTTCTGTCTGCTCTCATGACACACTTTGACTTAGTTTCTTCCTATTTGACCCATTAAGATCAAAGACATTCAAAAGAAGATAATTCAACTTACACCAACATTTATGAGAGAATTTAAGAGAATAAATTTTCGAAGTCAGAAAGAATATTTAGAAACGTAGAAACACAAAAACAGTAGAGTTCTATGGAAATGAAAGCTGGAAAAAGGTCCCACAAGCCCAACAGTGGCAACTGATGCTAAGAGATTAACATAAAGACTGAAAATCATCTGGGCATGGTGGTGCATGGCTATAATCCCAGAGGTTTGTGAGTCTGAGACAGGATGATTGCAAGTTCAAAGGCAGCCTCAGCAATGGCAAGGCACTAAGCGACTCAGTGAGACACTGTCTCTATATAAAATACAAAATAGGACTCGGGATGTGGCTCAGTGGTAGAGAGCCAGAGTTCAATCCCTGGTACCCTCCAAAAATTCCTGTTCATGATTATTAAAAAAATAATTGTTTATGGTGAATTGGTGGAAGTAATACACATTTTAAATATCACCTAAAGGACAAAACTGAAGTTTTTTTCTAATTTGTCACCCATTCTGTCTGACTTACTGTGCAACAAATGATATTCTCTAAGCATCAGTGTTGCTGTCTGTATAAACCAGGGCTACTAATGACACCTACCTCATTGGATTCTTGGAAGATTGAGATGTGGTAATACATGTAAGGTGCACAGGGCCTGGCACATGTTATTCACTCAATAAATATTAGCTGCTACGATTAATAATGAAATTATTACAGTTGTTTGAGGAGAAAATGAAAGCTAGGACATGAAGGCTTCTCAAGAAATCTTTAAGGATGGAAAAAAAGACCTAAAACATTCACTTTGTAGGAGATAGTGTTGCAGGAGGGATTTCTTGTTTGTAGGACTCAGAGAGTCTTGAGCAGGTTTTTAGGCAAAGGAAAAAGAGCCAGTAATTGAATACAAACAATGCTGTGGCAAGAAATGGAAACTCCTTTATTTAGAGAAAATCTTCACATACAGGATAAATATCACAGAGAGATAATGTGACAAGTAAAATAAATCAATAACAGGGCAATATTTGGATTGAAACATCTCTGGATGAATCTCATTTATGAAACCACCTACAATTTGTTGACTGTTCTCAAGGAAAGTGGAAGTTTCCTCCAGGGGGGTGCTTTCAATTTACAATTCTTAAATGTTTCTATGATGCATGTGAATTCTTGGGAGATGTGACCAAGAGTCTAGGCAGGTTTACCTAGACAGAATACCATCTCTATCTAACAGTTTTTTCTAAATCACATGAGAATCAGAAAGGCCTGGAAGAGGGAGAGAAAGAGATTGAAAAAACAAGCAGTTAAGTCCCAAGTAGATCTCAGGCTACAGTAGTATACCCTGGAGAATACCAATTACCTTCTGGACCATAAAATATTCAGCAAGGTCAAAAAGGCTGTTCCAACATGGATGGAGATAAGTAGCCGTACAATGGTCACTGAAATGGGAAAACAGAGAGCCCAGAATACTTTCATCTCACTATACAGCCTGGTTCAAAAAACAGCCAATCACAACCTTATGCTTTGAAGAAGTGTGTTGAGCTATTTTGTCTGCCAGATACCATTTTGCGCCTTTGCCAAAATCATCCTCATGCTTGTCAAACTGAACATTTAGAAAAATTTATAACTGCCTCTTCATGATTTTACCTGGAGTTTACCGTGCAGGCAAGTGAAGAAGGCTCTCTTACCTGGTTTCTCTAGACCTTTACAGTCCCAGTGCTTGCTGCCCTCAAAGGCGCTGGGGGCAGGGGCGGGTTAGGGGTGGGAGGCCAAGCAGGAGTAGAGGAAGAAATTGCAGAGAATGTACCTCCTGGCACTCTGTTTTCTCAGGGCAGAGGCAGCAGGCAGTTTACTTCAGTGAGCTTACTTGAGCTTCTCTGTTGAATTCCCACTTTCTTCTTGGCCATATATTGTCAGCAGGAAAAGAATCTAATAGACCAGTTCACACTGAGTTGCTGATGACTGATAATGGTTTATTATGATATCCCTTTAGGCTATTTACATTTGAGGGAGAGAATTCACAAAAGCATTGACTCTAAAGCTAGGAATTTTAAGTACCTTGGAATGCTCTAGGAGAGATGTGTGAAGACTTAAAACTCATCCTAGCACTTCACCAATTATATCATATAAACAACAGCCTACTCTTAGCTCTGACAATTCTTGGCAGGACACAAAACTGAGGATACTAAGAATAATAACCATGTGACCAAAGTTCCAATCCTAAACCTTTCCTTGAGAGAAAAGTCTTTGTGACCTTAGGAAAACAAGATGAAATCACCTCCTTCCTTTGTGCATCCCTTATCATGGATTAGCTGTGACAATTAAATGGGTCTTGTGCTGATTTTCCAAATCCGTTGGTTAAAATATATTTCCCCAAAAGTTATTCTTATCTGAGAGAACAAAGAGAAAGAAAGTGGTTCACAGAAACAGTACTCTGTAAAGGCCATCTTTAGGAAATAAAGAATTTTCATTGATGAGAAATTTAGCCCACAAAAACACAGAACAGAACATGCATTAGTCAGTATCACTTTTAGAAAAGACATTATATGAACTATTGTGAACAAATATAAAGGAGGAGATAATAAGAAATACTAAACATGTGAAAACAAAAATACAGGAGAATTTGATATACAATGCAGCAAGTGTATGTGTGTGTGTGTGTGTGTGTGTGTGTGTGTGTCTGCGTAGAATGTGGATAGAGGACAAAAGAAAGTTATCAAACATTGTTTTCAGACGAACACAATATCAAATTCCTACCTTTGTGTAGGACAATCACTTTCACTAATGTTTTCTTCATTTGATTCTTGCAAATACCCTAAGACCCTAAGAATCATAACACTGAGAACTCAGATGCAGCTGAGTTCCAGAGAAGAGTGTTTGGCACAGGTATAGGTGAACACTTAAAGGGAGGGATATAGAAGAGTTGGGACAAAATCATCCCATTTAACATTATTGGCTTCAGTACAAAACCTCAGAGTTACTCAAGTCATCATTATTTTTCATTTGTTCATGTGCAAAACATATTACTTCAATTTTAATTGTTCACTGCTCCTATTTAGCTCGGGAAAATCCCACACAGGTATGAAAATGACACACGTATGAAAATTCATTGCTGCATCATTTTTAATAGCAAAAGTTAAATTGTTTATTTAAAGTCCATCAATAGGGAACTCCATAAAAAAGTTATGTCCCAGCCATATGATAGATGCCTATGCAGCTGACCAGTAGGGCGAAGCAGTTCTCCAAAGATAGAGAAAAACCTCTGTATTGGTTTCTTAAGACTGCTGAAGCAAAGTACCACAAAATGTGTGGTTTAAAACAAGTGTATTATAATTGTTGTTCTGAAGGTTAGAGGTCCAAAATCAAGGTAATGGCATGCTCCTTTTGAAACCCTCTTTTTCTCTTTCTACTTTCCAATGGTTTGTCAGCAAGACTTGGAGTTTGTCTGTCTCTGTTAACTGTCCTCACATGCATTTTCCCTGTATGTCTCTGTGCCTTTTCTTTTAAGGACGCCAAGTCACATTTGACTAAGGGCCCATCCTGCTCCAATAAAACTTCATCTTAACTAATTATATTTGCAGTTTCCTTATTTCCAAATAAGGTCACTTTCTGAAGTACTGGGGGTTATGACTCCAATATATCTTTGGGAGGACACAATTCAACCTAAAGCAATCACCAAAATAGATAAAGAAAGCAACATGTAGAGCAGAGTAGAAAGCATAATACTATTGTGTAAGAGAAGTATACACACACATATTAGACAAATGTTTATAAGCCATTAGAGTATTTCCAGAATTCATGAAATACTAGTGGCCACATCAGAAAACTGCATTGCTGATAGTAACAGCACAGAAGGATCATGCTTTTCAGTTATTGCTTTTTTGTGTGCTTTTAAAATTACGTCAACTATTTTTTAAAATTCCTTTTCACAATTCTTCTTCTGTTACCTTGAATCTATTTAACATCCAATTCCCTCAAATATTAGAAAATATTCATATCTCTAGTCTTTCTTTCTTTTCTTTTTCTTTTTCTTTTTTTCCTTGAGCTGCTCTGGCAGATTAATCAGAGAAGGAATTCACTCAGTTTGGTGCCAGTCCAAATATGAAGTTGGGAGAGAGAAAGCAGAACCAGGATGAGCGTGGGTTTGGGAACTACACAATCAGAATCTGAAGCTAAGCAGAGACATGTGACAATAATGAGCTCAGATTCTCCAACAGGATTACCATGGATATGAAGGCCAAGTGGAAGCCAGGGTCAGGAGTAGCTAACAAGCCCCACAGTTGTGGCTTAGTGCACAATATTGTCTAAACCTTCCCATCGTAAGAATTACCTTTTCAAAATAAAAATTCCTAGGACCTTTCCCTGGAGATTCTGGTTTTGTCAGTGTGAGGTTCTGGCCACAAGATCTGAATCTTCGTTACATGCAAAGATAGTTTGCAAACACTAAAGAGCAGAGAAGAGAACTACCTTGGTTGTCATCTCTTTCTCTACCTGACTTTACCTTAAAATTAACACTGATTCTAAGGTGTAAGTGAGATATCCACCTGAGGACTATTTGGGTGACCTATCTTATACCACACCTTCCCACTGTTTACCCTTTATTCATTCCAGCTTCTTCCTGATAATGAACATGGAGATTTCTCTGATACAGGTTTTTATTTCCCCCTGCATCATTTAGATCCTGAACCACAATGGTCAATCTGATATTCTAACAGTTTTGAGAGAGCAATCATGAGAGATCAGGACCCAGCATGGACTTGGTAATGGGAGAAATAAATAACCCCTCAGGATGAAAATTAGACATTTCACAGGTACAGAATTAGAAAACATGCTATGATTAAAAAAAAAAATTCTCAAACTACATTTTACTACTTTTTTTTTTTTTGGTGCGGGGGTGTAACCAGAGATTGAACCCTGGGGTGCTTAACCACTGAGCCCCATCCACAGCCCTTTTTATATTTTATTTTGAGACAGGGTCTTGTGAAGTTACTTAGAGCCTCGCTAAATTGCTAAGGCTGGCTTTGAACTCATGATCCTCCTGCCTCAGCTTCCCAAGCTACTGAGATTAAAGGCGTGTACCACTGTACATGGCTGCAACTTGTTTCATAAGGAGTTAATAATATGCTGTCTAAATAGGACTGGAGTAAGATTAATTTAGAAAATACTAGTAATTGTTTCCTTCTTAAAATTCACAATGAATATTATTATATTTAAAGCTCTAAGAAGTCTTGCTATATAGAAATTAAACCTATTTAACTTACTTGAGTTTAGATCTTTTCTTTTGTTTTAATTATTGACATATTCTTACAAACCTGAGGTCTAAAGAGCATAGTTTGAAAAATATTTCTATAAATATCTTATATCTTAATTTGTCAGATTTGGGAAAGTTAGCTGAGTACATCAAACAGGGTTATTTCTGGACACATTTACATATTTAACAAGATTTATCAAACACCATCTGGAAAAATAAACTAGACAAATTTTTCCCCACAGAATATAACATTGAAGAAATTCAATTAATAACAAAGTTTCTAGAAATAAAGAATCGAAAAAGAAAAAAGGAAGAAATTATTAAAGAAGTAGAACAAGCAGATTTTCCAGCTGTGAAAAAAAATATGAACTTTCAAATTGAAACAAATTAGCACATTAATAACAATAATCATAACTGATGTTAACAGAAAACATGTTAAGTATCAGACACTATTCTAGATTTTTTTTAAGTCTTACTGCTATTTTCCCCAAATCCCATGATGTAGATATGAGTATTATCCTCATTTTATAGCCAACAAAGGCACAAAGATGTTGAGTAACCTACCTGAAGTTACAGAACAAGTTGATGAACCCAGTAGCCTGGCTCTAGAATTTGTATTCTTTTTTATTTTACTTTTTAAATTTGTTTTAATTATTTATACATGACAGTAGAATGCATTTTGACTCATTATACATAAATGAAGCACAACTTCTTATTCCTCTGCTGTACATGATGCAGAGTCACACTGGTAGTATAATCATACATGTATATAGGGTAATAATGTTCATTTCATTCCACTGTCCTCCCCATCTCCCACCTCCACCCTTCCCCTCACTCCCCTCTGCCCAATCCAAAGTTCCTTCATTCTCCCCACCCCCAATTATGAATCAGCATCTGCTTATCACAGAAAACATTCAGCCTTTGTTTTTTGGGGGGTTAGTATTATTTTGCTTAGTATGATATTCTCCAGCTTTATCCATTTACCTGCAAATGCCATAATTTCATTCTTCTTTAAGACTGATTAATATTCCATTGTGTATATGTACCACATTTTCTTTATCAGTTTATCTGTTGAAGGGCATCTAGGTTGGTTCCATAGTTTAACTATTGTGAATTGAGCTGCTCTAAACATTAGTGTGGCTGTGACACTGTAGTATGCTGTTTTTTTTTTTACTTATCTTTTTTTTATTGGTTGTTCAAAACATTACAAAGCTCTTGATATATCATATTTCATACATTAGATTCAAGTTGGTTATGAACTCCCAATTTTACCCCAAATACAGATTGCAGAATCACACTGGTTACACATCCACATTTTTACATAATACCCTATTAGTAACTGTTGTATTCTGCTACCTTTCCTATCCTCTACTATCCCCCCTCCCCTCCCTTCCCATCTTCTCTCTCTACCCCATCTACTGTAATTCATTTCTCTCCTTGTTTATTTTCCCATTCCCCTCACAACATCTTATATGTAATTTTGAATAACAGTGAGGGTCTCCCTCCATTACCATGCAATTTCCCTTTTCTCTCCCTTTCCCTCCCACCTCATGTCTCTGTTTAATGTTAATCTTTTCTTCCTGCTCTTCCTCCCTGCT
>NW_025999842.1:5152479-5227453 GCF_001458135.2 Marmota marmota marmota | reverse complement strand
TCCTCCTGAATATTTAGGTTGTCCTTCATTGTTTGTACTCCTTTTATTCCTTGCTTTTTTATGCTGCTCATGTTACTTCTTGTTCTGTTTGACTGCTTAGTTACTGTTTACTCTTATAAATTTATTTGATGCTTGGGAGGAAAGATATTAGAAGGGAAGGGAAGAAGTCACTAAAGAGAATGAGAGTAGGCAGGTAGAATTCAAGGAAGGGGGAATAAGAAAATTGAAAAGAAATGAAAAGACAAAAGAAAAAAATAGAAAATAAAGAAAGAAAGAAAGAAATTAAAAAAAACAATAATGATAATAAAAAAATGAAAATGAAAATAAAAAATAATAGTAATAATAATAAAATAAAATAAATTAAAAACATTAAAAACATTAAAAAAAGTTAAAGAACAACAACAACAAAAATGAAAATGAAAGAAAAAGAAAAATAATAATAATAATAAATGCAGTCATAGAGTTTGATTAACTTCTCTTCCAGTAGGTGGAGCTGTGCCCACTGGGCCAAGCTTCTCCTCTCAATAGGTGGGAACCAATCACTGTGCAGCAGCTCTTCCTCCCAGACTGGGCAGGTCTCCAATCCTGAGTGCCTAGGGCCTTCTCTTGTGTTTCCTCAAGCCAGGCCCCGCTCACCTGTGACGCTCACCACAATACTGGCTACACACCAGGTCTGCTGCTCCTGGGAGCCCTGATTTCATGAACGCCTGGGCACACTCTCCCTGTTTGCCTCCCTCAGACCCTATGTTTGTAGAGCTTGGGGCTGAGAATCCCCAGCGAATTTGCTTGCCCTCTGGTAGCCACGCCCCCGCGCCACTCCTGATTCCCTCTGTCTGGCTATCGCGCTCACGGGAGAGCTGGGAGGGGCCCTTAAGGTTTCCCCACTGTGTGGAGAGAGATGGCTAGGGGATTACACACCTGTCGCGCTGGTTTCAATGAAGTTATCTCCTCCGCCCATGACGTCAGTTCTCCGATATGGTGGTATCCCATGCAAATAGTGACCATTCGTTCCCTTTGCCGGGTGACCAATGCAATGGGTGGGTCCTGACTGTCTCTCCCAAGCCCTGTTTCAATCCTGTGGCCACTGCCTATGAAGACTCGGTTGGCTTTTACCTCTAAGTTTAGAAGGGCCGACCAGTTATTTCAGCGGGATCGTTAGTGCTGAGTCACGAGAAGCAGGCGAACTGGAGCTTGAATGCAGCCGATCCGGGCTCGGTGTGTGTTCTGAGGGGCCCAGACTGTTCGCCCCAGATCCACGTCAGCTCAGCATTGCCTAGTGATCCTGAGCAAACAGCATTTAGACAGTTTACGACTCCCTGTGCCCGCGCAGCTGAAGAGGTCAGAGACTTGATCTCTCCGCACCCGCCACCATGTTCTCCTACCAGCCTCCAGCAAGTGCGGGACCGTGTCCCTGGGCGAGGCGCGAAGGGAAAGCGGCTCTGCGGACGCCTGCGGCGACTGGATACAGGTCCGGGTCCCAGTGGTCAGCAGCCCCGAGGCGCCTCCGCGGCGCAGGCCTCCGCCGCCGCCTTCCAGCTCTGGCAGAGGGAACGGAGCTCCGAGAGGGCCGGCAGCTGCTTCACGCGTCGCCAAGCCCCCAGGTCAACATGGCTCCACAGCCGCCGAACCGCGCAGCCGGCCCACTAATCCCCGCCGAGAAGCTGCGGCTGGAGCGGAGCGAGCGGGAGGCTAGATGCCTGGCTGAGGCTGCCTGGCCGGGCGCGGGCTGCTTCTTCTCTGCTGTGGGCTGGATGGCGGGGAGCTGAAGAGAATGCAGGCGGCCGCCATAGTATGCTGTTTTTAAGGTCTTTGGGTATAAACCAAGGAGTGGGTCAGCTAGGTTAAATGGTGGTTCCATTCCAAGTTTTTTTTGAGGAATCTCCACACTGTTCTCTGTAGTAATCACACTAATTTGCAGTCCCACCAGCAATATATAAGTGTACATTTTCCCCCACATCCTCACCAACACTTATTATTACTTGTATTCTTGATAATTGCCATTCTGACTGGAGTGAAATGAAATATTAGAGTAGTTTTGATTTGCATTTCTCTCTCAATAAATGGGATGGATTCATATGAAAAAGCTTCTTCTCTTACTGAGAAGCAATCAATAATGTGAAGAGACAGCCTACAGAATGGGAGAAAATCTTTACGACATGCATTTCAGATACAGCACTAATCTCCAGGATATACTGAAAAAAAAAACTAAAAAAACTTAACATCATAAAAAAAAGCAAAGAAACAAATAACCCAATCAATAAATGGGCTAAAGAAGTGAATAGAATTTATATTTTTAATTACCACAAATTTCTGCCTCTCCAAAAAAACAAAACAAACAAACAAAAACAACAACTCATGAAATCTCAATTATTTTGAAATTTTAGAACCCTAAGGTTTATAACAACAACAAAAGTCTGTAGATCACATACCAAGGACTAGGAATAACAATGACATCAAGATTCTCGATAGAAATACTGACAACCAGATGGCAAAGGACAAGTGACTCCACATTTCTGAGGACACAGATATTTCCCACCTAAAATTCTGACCTTGGCCTACCTACCAACAATGAGAATAGAGTAAAATCCATTTTCACTCACTCAGGGTTGCAAAATCTGACTTCCTGTGCATCCTTTCTCAAGAAGCTTCTAGAGAACTTCTTGAGAAATCAAGAAAGAGGAAGATGTGATAGCCAGGAAAGGAGACTCACTCAGGAGAGAGGCAGAGGTGACTCCAGGGGGCCTTGGACAAAGGTCTGCTGTAGGCCTGGGAAGCCACAGGAACTGACTAGAGCAAACGGGAATGCTGAGAGAGGAAGAAGTGAAGGAGAAGGAAGAAAAACCCAAGGGTTAACTGATACTGAGGGCAGTTTTATAAATTCTGAGGGAATTTTGAGGAAGGAATTAGTACATGGAAAACAAGTCAATTTCATTCTCAGAGAAAAGAAATAGAGCTACAGGACATTATATACCTCAGTGTAAAGTAATTTTCTAGTCATACCAATCATCAAACATTCATATTGGTTTTAAAGAGGGAGGGAATACACGTCTTTCGACAATTTTTCTTTTTTGAGTTTTTAATTTTTCATGTTATGGATCACTTTCTGGAACCATTTATTCAATTATTTGGTCACTTGTTTATTTCTTACCTTTTCACACCAGAATATAAGTTTATAAATGTGGGAACATTCTCTTGCTCAATGGCATACACCAGAACCCAAAACAGTTAATGAAGAAAGGAGCAGGGGGTATATAATTAAGCTAAACCTCCAGGCTTTAAAGAAGAAAATCAATAGGCAATGTCCTATATTAAGAAATCTAGAAGTAGTGGTGTAAGCATATCATTTCACATAAAGCCAGTAGACACATCCAAAATAGTTGAAAGTTATTTCCTCTGAGGAGCAGAAATTAGGAATGTGGAGGGATGAGGCAGAGGAGAGCTGTATGCCTTGGGATGTTTTTTGATTCTTAACTATTGACATGTATTACTTTGATAAACAAGTAGTAATTAAACTTTGAAAAGAAGAAAAATATAAATAGACACTATAAAGTCATATTTACTATAGCAACATGTAGTTTATTTCATACTTAAAAGATTTTATAGTAGTGTTATTGAATCACTACTCTTACAAAAATATGTAGCCTGTACTGAGTGAGGTAAGAGATTAGAGGAACGAAAACCAGAAAGGAGACTTTGAGATAATTTAGACAACAGACATGAGACCCTAGGCAGGTATTCCTGAAACTGTAGAAACAATGACAGGGAATATATTGTGAAAGTTAGGGGAAAAAAGTATTTGAAAAGATATTCAGGAAAGACCATATATTCCATAGCTATCATTAAAAGTCATTCTAAAGCAATTTTTCATGACTAGAAATAGTGCAATTGTGAATCTTAAATGCTGAATTGAAAAGAAATCAAGAGTTACTATTATTTATTGCAATATTCCTCTCCAGACACTTTTAAGTTCTACTGCCCATGATGAGTGGTCTTTATGATTCTTTGGTACACAGGGTAAGTTTTGAAGCAAAAAGTGGAATTGCAAAATCGTATGATACTATCTTCAATTCTACAGGTTCAGAACTCACTAGCTTTCAGAAGTCAACATCCTTTGATTATAAGGGATCATCTGCCATATTTTTGATCAAGTCTTCAAGTTCTCTCTCAGACCTCTGAAATACGAAAACGCTTTGCTTTACCTGCTCTGTGACATTTACCTTAGTCTGCCTTGCGTAATTTTGAATTGCTTTCATGCTTTCTATTGAGTCAATAAGGCCGCTTGAATAGGGATTTGCACCATAGGTAGATGCTCAATAAAGATTTTCTGGGTTGAATTGAGCATTCATATTTGTACATGCTTATGGAAATTTAATTATTTATTGCTTTCAAGAAAAGCTCCCTTATCTTCCCAGAATAAGGAATTAAATAAGTTCAATCCTTTTCTGTAGCTGCACATTAGAATTAAAAAAAAAAATTGAGGCCCAATTCAATAAAATTTCTAGGATTACAGCCTGAGTAATGTAAAAAATAAATAAATATATACCCCTTGATTCTAATGTGTACCAGAGAATGAGAACTACTGCATTAGAAGATCTATAGCTTTGGCTCCCAAACCTGGTTGGATAACAGAATCACATTGGAAACTTCCTAAAAATGGATCTCTTCCAGCCCCAAACTCTGTGATTATGACTAAGTGGCACTCAAACCACTGCTGTTCATTTGTCTCATTCAGTGAATTAAATTTGACAAGTTAAACAGGCAAATCGCTTGCAGTAGGTGGTCCTCTTAGAGGCAATCTTAAGTTTGGGCTTGTTTACAGGGAATTGAATTACCAAGGAGAATATAATCATCATTTATCTCTAGGCATGTTCCCCTTCTCTGCAGCATGTATCTCTCCTCCTTACACTTGGCTTAATTCCTGCCTAGAATGGAAATATGGGGGTTGGAGCAAGACCCTGGGGTACACAAACTAAAGAACAATACTTAAATGCTTTCTGAAATGTAATGCTTACCAAAGGCTATGTTGCTCTTTCACCAGAAAGGTAAATATTTAAAGGTAATATTTACATGTAAATATTGTGACCCAATAGTTTTAATACTATTTTCAGTATAAATAAACACAACCATTATCAGATAATATGTAATTCATTTAATCATTTTATAATTATCAGATCATAGAAGACTTTTGACAATGTGTCAGGTATGATGGGATATAATTCTAATTTACATTTAAGCAAGCAGAAGTTAAAACTTGTTCAGAGCCTCCAACCCAGACCTTCTGTTACCTGGTTTCAACTCCAGTGCTCTTTCTACTCTAATATGTTCAATTCTTTTGGGAGTAGTGAAAACATTTTTCTTTTTTTAAGAATGTCAGATTTCAAGTTCTAAATGTGCCATTTATTTTCTGATGTTCCCATTTGAAAAAAGAGAACATCTGGGATAGTGGATATTCTAAGCAACCAGGCCAGTACAATTTGTGTGATAATTCTATATGTCACTCCTGTTTGTATTTTTCTACATGCAAATAAATGGCCATGTTTAAAATCTATAAATTTCTTGCAAAACTGCCAGCAGCACAACTTTGAAATAGACATTTTTTTTATCCTAAAGAAATGCAGAAGAGTTTGACAAAAAGTAGAGAAGAGTTTGTCAAAGGATTGTTTTTCCATGTTGGCATTGTAGGTACTTAATACTGGGTTCTTGGAAATTATATCTGGGTGTTAGCATTCATGATACATGCACCTTATTATCATGTATGCGTCAACAAGTCATAATTCATCTTTGCTGTGCAGGAAAAAGAAACCAAATTTACACAGAAAAATCAAAAGGAAACTGGCGTTAGTTACATTGAGAGGTGTAGTTACAGGTATTTAAAACATAAAATCATTGTTGAGACTCTCTACAGAAAAAAAAAATTGCCCTCTATCAGGTCTGTTTTTCTCATGCTATTTTCCTACTTCTGTGAAAATCAACTCCTTTGTCACCTTCCAAAATGTTTAAATATACTTCAACTATACCTTGAGAGACAATTAGAAGTCCTAGAAATCTACAAAAGGTTAAAATCTATGAGAACTTTTCTAATTAATCCTTCAATTTCATTTCATTTTAAAATGTAAAATAATAGCGGCTGAACGGGGAGTTAAGACCTCCTTATTTCCATCCCTCTTTCTGCCAAAAACTTGTTATATAAGCCTTGGGCACTTCTCAGAGCATATATTTCCTCACCTGTAAAATGAAGGCATTAAACAAGAATGATCTTCCTTCCCAGCCTAAACATTCCAAATGCTACATTTCTACAGTTCTCTAGCATAATCTTTATTCAACACTGAATATATGAAATCTAAAATTTTATGTAAATCTTCTCTTGAGAAATTGTTTTGTCACCACTGACACCGCTTTTCAAATTGTGGCCCTCTACATCCTTACAAAAGAATCACCTGGAATGCGTATTTATAATGCATATTCTAGGGCTCTTCCCATGCCTACTAAATCAAAATGTTTAGAATGGGAGGAAGGATTCAAGAATATGTATGTCCAATGACTTTTCTCAAAAGAATACAAGCAAATGGTCAACAGATACATGAAAAAATGTTTAACATCTCTAATCATCAGAGAAATTCCAGATATCAAAAGATATTCTTTTGATTGGCTATTATAAAAAAAAATGAGTATTAGCCAGGATGGAAAAAAGAGAACACTTGTACATTGCTCATGGTATTGCAAATTAGTACAGTTATTCTGGAAAATATTATGGATGTTCCTCAAAAAACTAAAAATGCAATTACCATATAATCCAACAATTCCACTTCTGGATACATATTCAAAGGAATTGAAATCAATATGTTAAAGTCACATCTGCATTCTCATGTTTATTGCAGCATTACTCATAATAGCCAAGGTATGGAAGATAAGTGTTCAACAATAGATTAATAGATAAAAAAAAATTCACACACACACACACACACACACACACACACACACACACACACACCGGATTTCTACTCAGTCTTCAAAACATGGAAGAACCTAGGGAATATTACACCAAGTGAAATAAGCCATGCATAGAGAGATGAATACTGCATGATCTCATTTGTATGTGGAATCAAAAAATTTGGACTCCTAGAAGTAAAAAATTAAAGGCTGTTTACCAGAGGCTGGGGGGAAGGTTGGACAGGGGAAGGGAAGATGTTAGTCAAAGGGTACCACATTTCAGTTGGGGGAATATTCTTGTGTTCTGTTGCGCAGAAGAGTGACCATAGTTAATAAATATGTATTGTGTATTTCACAATAGCCACAGTAACAAATTTTAAATATTATTACCACAAAGAAATAATTATTTGAGGTGAGTTATATATTAATTAAACTGAATTAATCATTACTCAATATATATGTATCCAAATATCACATTGTCTCCCCTAAATGTACATAATTACTATTTGTCAAGTTTTTTTTTTTTTTAAAAAGGGTAGATATGTCTGAGTTCCTTGTTGATCCCCATTTCCTCTAAAGTTTGAAAACACTGCAAATCTGAAAATAAGCCTTTGAAGAAGGGAGAAGATGATGATACTGAAATAGTGATAATTCCTCCTTAGTGTTGGATTAGAAAGAAACAGAAGGAGATGGGATCGATCTGAGTGGACAGGGAACTCCTGGAAAAGGCTTTTCTTTTGTTAACATTTGCCACACCGGGTTTCTTGTGTGGGCAGATTAAGATCAACTCCAGCTATGAGAACTATTTGCGCAAAAATGCCCTGCAGTTGTGGCAACCACTGATACATTGAATCTCGAGCTTTCGTTTTCTGTGATGTTCAGAACACACAATCAGGTTGTGTTATGTTTTATGAATGAAGAAACAGCCTTCCTGTAGAGGCAGAGAGAAAACTGGAGTAATTATGACCATTTGAGATTTTTGAAGATTTTTTTTTTAGAGCAGAATAAACCCTTTGGTGAATTAAAATATATTCTTTTCACACTTGGGATTTTGCTTAAATTTTATTTATTCTGTTTCGGGATTGTCTGTTATTCTGAAGCATTTACATTAGATCCTTTGTGAGAATTCAGGGGAAAACACTCTTTACAACATGACTCTATACCATGATTTTATTTATACTCCAATAATGATTGTCTCTGCAGCTTCTCTGATATGGTTGCCTTTTTAGCACAAGCATACATACCATATAGCAATAGAAGGGAAAAAAATCTCAATCTCACTATTCAGTGTTTTAACCACTGACAAATTTGTGATTAAACCTTATGAAATCAAACAACCATATGAATGACATTGAATTGCCTGAGGTGTTTGGATAAGTTTAAATCTCCACACCTCTTCAAGGATGAGTTGCTCAGGTGTAGAAGCCTGCTCTGGCTCAGAAGCATCTTTAAAGAATCATGGACATGCAGGTGCACCAAGGCACAGGACAGTACTACCTAGGAAGGAACTGCAACCTAAAAGGATGAGAACAGCAATGCTTCTGGTTTTGGATCAATTTTCTACAATCATGGTAAGATGTTCCTGGCATGCCCGACCTCCCAGTCAACCATTGTCCTAGTGAAGAGGAGACCAGAAGTAAAGAGGAAAAGGTGAACACAAGATTTCATGTCTCTTCTCTGTCGCTTACTAAACAAATAAACAACTTTTCCCAGAGGCCTTCCCTGTCTGTACATCCTTTTCTCAATGTTTCGTCATAGTACTTATGTTTACTTTGTCAATAAACTGTATCCACATCATGAGAATATAAGCTTCAGGAAGGCATGGAGTTCTGTTCACACTGTTCACTGCTCTAGAACTATTAGGCCGCTTTTCATTGATATGAACAAAATATCTGACAAGAACATCTTAGAGAAGGAAAAGTTTATTTTGGTTCATAGTTTGAGTTTCAGTCCATGATCAATTAGTTTCATCACTCTGGGTTTACGATGAGGCAGACCATCATGGTGAAAGGGCATGGTGGAGGAAAGCTGCTCATCTCATGGCATTCAGGTAACAAAGAGAAGGGACAGAAAGAGAGAGAAAAGAGGAGAGGAGAGGAAGGGAGGGGATGAAAAGGAAGGGAAGGAAAGGAGACAAAAGAGAATCCAGGAATAACATATAACCTCCAAGTGCTTACCTCTAGTGACCTACTTTCTCCAGACATACCCATCTGCACAGTTACCACCCAGTAATTCATTCAAATTCCTAATGCATCAAAAGGATTAACCTACTGATGAGGTGATAGCTTTCATAATCTAAGTATTTTACCTATGAACATATTTGCATTGTCTAACACATGAGCTTTTGAGAGGACACCCCATATCCAAACCATATCAAGCACCAATACCTAGAAGAGTTTCTTGATACTTAGAAAATGCTTACTAAATACTTATTGAAAGATGAGTAAACTTTTGGATTATTGACCTTCCACATTTGATTATAATGAAAAAGATTAGTATATTTTATGCAGTAGAATTGTATCCCCAAAGAAGAAAATAAAATATTTAGAGAAATGGACCAAGATGGAAATGAACTTACATTGTGTTCTTGAGTTAGACTTGAATTTTTTGGAATAGGTAGCTGCATGACACTTAGGAGAATTGGAAGGTATAATTTGAGCACAGGAAAATAAAAGAGGGGGAATAAAAGATGAATCACTCTTCAGACAATGAAATCTAGGTAATAAAAGCAACAACATAATACTAACTATTGTTTATTTAATGTTTTATTTTAGGTCTATCTACCCATTCTTCTAACTATGTATCTAATCCTCTATGTGGGTATGTACATATACATATGTAAGTATATATGTATGCATCTATCTATCTATCTCTCTAAGACCTTGAGATCTCCTGAAATAAAAGGTTTTATAGAGCCATTACAGATGTTATGTTAAAAAAAAAAAAAGACCAGATCCTGGGGAAAGTTCCTAAAACGGCCAGCAACAGTTATGTAGCAGTTGGAAAATGTCCACCAGACCTAGAACTAATAATATTTCTGTAACATTGAGGAAGGAAAGCAATATTTACATTGCACCTATGTTGGATATTACTATACTTTTGACATTTTTGGTGTGACACTAAGGATTGAACCCAAGGCCTTACACATGCTAGATAAGCACTGAGAGCTACATGCTTAGTCATTTTTGTAAAATATTTTATTGAGAGAGGACTAGGTTGTCTTTGAACTTGTGATCCTTTTGCCTCAGATGCATGAGTAGCTGGCATTACAGTTGTGCACCATCATACCTGGCATAATTTAGATTTTGAATGTCCCCTGAAGGTCCATTGTTAAAGACTTGGTTCCTAGTGTGGGGCTTTTTGAAGGTAGTATAACCTTTAGGACAAAGGGACTTGTGGGGTTCCTTAGGTAATCAGGAGCATGAGTTTGAAGGAGATTACGGAACCATGAATTTTCCTCTTTCTCTCTTGCTTCCTGGCTTATAAGGTGAGCAGTTTGCTTACCATAGGCTCCCCACCATTGCCACCCAGCAATCCCACCATAGGCCCCAAACCAAAAAGTCTGCCTGATCTTGGATAGAACCTTCAGAACTGTAAGCTAAATAAATCTTTACTCTAATAAATTAATTGTGTCAGGTATTTCATTATAGTGATAGAAAACTGCCTAACACTACTAAGTATAAGAGGGGCATGATGGCGTGAAGCAAGGTAGGGGAAAGATTTAAGATTAGGGGTATCCCATAAGGAGAAGTAATTATTTCTTCTGGATTGGTTGGGATTAAAAGTCCAGAAAGTTATTATGCCTTTATAGTCAACCATGATGTGATTTAAGTCAGGGTTTTAGCATAAATCTATCCTTTTTTAACCTCTTCCCCCTCTACCCTCTATCCTTTGTAATTAAATTTAGGATTTCCATGTTAGATTTTCACTGTTGTGACAAGATATCTGAGAAAACCACTTAGAAGAGGAAAGATTTATTTTGACTCATGGTTTTAGACTAAGGTTGGCTCATTCCATAACTTTGGGCCTGAGGCAAGGCAGAACATCTTGGCTATGTACACATTAATGGATTAATCTATTGATGCGGTCAGAGCTTTCATGATCCAATCACTCCCAAGAGTTTCACTCTCAACATTGTTACATTGAAAACAAAGCCTTTCATGAGCCTTAGGGTGACATACCAGATTCAAACCAGAACAATATCTCAGAATTTTTTCTTTTATCATATCTATCTATCTATCCTACCGTATTTCTATGGTCTTATCTATTAAGAAGTCAGCTATTAATAGAAGTTTTTATACAACAGTAAAACACCATGCATACATACAGCGATTAGGTATTATACCAATCTGCCAGGTACCATTCTCAATAGTCATAGACAATTCCTCATTTGTCAGTGTAAATATGCATGCACTCTCTTGCTACTTTCAAATTTCGTTTAGACAATTCCAAACTCAGAGTCCCATTTTATACTTAATCTTGGTGTTATTGTTCTTGCTTTCTTGCTTTTTCTATTTAATTAACATAGCTTCACACTTTCCCATTTATGCCTTTGTGAGTTAAAAGTGAAAGTGAAATAGATTTCTGTATTAATTAAATAGTATTGTGCAAGTGCAACACAGTTGCTTAAGCTCTTCAGCCATCTGGGACAGTTTTTGCTTTTTTTTTTTGCTTTTGAAAGTGTCCCTAAAAATCAAGAAAGTCCTATCTCCACTCCCCAGCATCTCTGATTTTTTTTTTTTTTTTTTTTTTTTTAGGAATTTTGGAATGTTCAAGATCATGGTTTCAGTGTCTGGTGAGGTCTCATTTCCTAATTCATAGATAGCACCTTCTTGTTGTGTCCTTAAATAGTATAGTGAGCTAGCTACCTCTCCTTGGAGGATAAAGGCACTAATCCTAAACATGAAGGCTTCATCCTCTACTGTCACCATGAGGATTAGGATTTCAACATATTAATTTGCTAGGGGACACAAACATTCAGAATCATAGCCTCATCTGCTATGATTCCCAAAAGCTATAGAAAAGTTTCAGAGTTTACTCTTCCTTAGAGCTTCATACTAATTTAAGGGAATTTCTTCTTTTTTAGCAAATGGGTGCTACAATATAAATACTTAAGTAACTTCAGCGAGTTTGACCTGTTGCCTTTGGCTTGTTCAGGTGACTGGGTCTGCAATTGCCCAGGGAATTATGGAAGAACTTATGGAAGAATCTTCTCCTTTTTAAAAACTATATTCTAGTTGTAAATGAACACAATATCTTTATTTATTTATTTTTATGTGGTGTTGAGGATCAAACCCAGACCTGGAAGAATCTTCGATTTAATCCAGTTCCCCATATGAGTTGTGATCACTTCAATTCCTAGGAGCAATTGTAACAGGGGACGTAGCTGTGACCTGAATGTGCTTGGGGTATACTGAGGTGTCAAAGAAAGAGTGTTGTAAAATTTCTAAGGGAAGAATCCTATCCTCTGTAAAGTTAATTCTGATATGACTTGAGGAATAAAAAAGTATCCTTGGATATACCTGTAGCTCAAGTCTTTCCTTCATATTTTTGGTGTCCAGGATAGCCTATAGAAAAAAAATGGTAAAATGACTAAACAATCATTTACTAGACTCTAAACTTCATTTAGTATCGAGCTTATTGCTTTACATGAATCACCTCAAAATAAATCTGAAAAATGTGCACTATAATGTTCCCCATTTTATAGAGAAAACATGAAGAAGTCATGGATTAGTTCAAAAATCACACAACTTGCAACTGGCAGAGCTAATATTAGAACCCAATCCTGTCTATCTTCAAAGCATTTGTTACTGACAATCACACATGCTGAATGAATGTCAAGGAGTTTGTAAGGAGGGTAGTGAGATGCTAAATCATAAGAATGGTGAAAGATGTTTCCAGAATTATTAATTCAAATACAAGAGTGAATTAATTAAACAGGAATCTTGGTTGGAAGTGACAGAAACTCAGTTCCAACTAGCTTAAGTTAAAAGAGAAAAAAGGGGGAAAATTATTGGCTTATTTAATTTAAAAGTCCAGAGGTTGTTAGATTCCAGAATAGAACAATGCCCTTAAATGAAGATTCCAGGAATCATTCCCTATTAACTTCATCTGTTAATTCTGCTGTTTTCTTTTGATGTTTGTTTTATTTTATAGGCTGTCTGTCTGATGATGGAGAAGATGATTTCTGATAGCACATAGTTCTGGTAGTTCAGGGTCTCCAATGAATAAATAACCCTTTATTCCCCATCATTCATATCAATCCTTGAAAAACACTCTGACTGCATTTGGATAACATGCCCATACTTGGACTAAATACAATTTGAGCGTAAGTGTAATACTCTTGTTGGATTACCGTGAGTCACAGGCTCACCTCTAGCAGGACTGATAAGGCCATGTGATTGACAGCTCTAATTATTTCCAAACCAAAGGAGGCCGAACAGATGTGAAAAAAAAAAGTAAAAGAAAATAAATTCACAACCAAATGAACAAACAGGGCAGTGTCCAATTGTGGGTGGCTAAACGAAGCATATGAGCAAGAGACGAGCATATGAAAAAATGTTGCTTGCTACCTCATTGAGCAAGAAATACAATATGTTGAAAATAGCTCTCTTGAGAAGACTGTGCCACTTGAACAAAGAAAGAGATGTTTTCCCTGTTCTGTAAACCAATACTATTGTAATAATGGTAACTTCCTTCCCTAAAGCTTTTTTTTTATTTTTTAAACAAGGAAATCATGGATCTATATAGACATCTCACTAATGGTTCTATAAACAAAAATTATTTTAAGAACAAGAATTATTATCATTATCTTATAGGGGGAAAAGAGAGAAAATATCTTTATGTAAAGACAAACTCTGATAGACTGAAAACAGGCAATCTTCAATTTAGCAAGTCTCCTGACAGATTAATATATGGGTGCCTACTGGGGGGATGATCTTAGTTTTTACCCTCTGGATTCTTCTCTCCACTTTCCTTCTTCTGAATTGTCATTCTCAGGGGTCTTGTACAAAGAACTAGCCTAAGGCATCCTTTCCCTTCTCCATTCTGTCCTCTCCTCTCTCCATCTACCTGGGAAACCAAACTTTTAAACTCTGTTCAGCCAGCATCTCTTTTGTGTTTTCTTCTGTTAGAGAACCCTTTTTGCTTTGTTTTTCTGTTTATATATGCATATATTTTTATATGTGCATTTTCTCCCATTTTCTTCCATCTCTCCCTCATGAACAAAGTGATTAAGCTTATGTTTAGTCATTTTTGTGTTCTTGGGAGTTTTTATTCTGCCTAACATATAGTAGGTACTCAATAAATGTTGGCTGGGTAAATGAGAACTTGACTATTATTTTTAAAATAGTGATTGTCTGGATTGTTAATAAAAGAGAATTTAGGCAAATTTTTGCAGAACTCAAAGAACTATGGACATACCAAACTTATATAGCTAACTGTATAATTGTACACTCAATTGTGCCTCATACTGGATTTTAGTATAGAAAAGTAGTAACAGCATCAAAGGTGTAAGGAAGCAGTAAAATGTATAACTTGAGGTGAGCTTTAGAGACTAAAAAGACCCAGGTTCTACTGCTAGCTGCTCTGGTTGTTATTACTATGTATTGAAGCATCCAACACTTAAGTATAGAACAGCGAGATAGTACTCACTTGAAGTCTCTCATGTGGTTATAGTCACACATGAGATTGTAAGTATCTGAAGGCTCTGTTGTCCTGGACATTTAATTGGTTCCCTTGCATGATTGACGATTGATGCGGGGCTATTGGCCAGAGTTCCTACATGTGGCCTCTGTAGCACAAAGGCCTCAGGATGATGAGATTTCTTACATAGCCATTGGTTTTTACTTAAAAAGGCATCATAAAAGAGCAAGGTGGAAACTGTATGACCTTTTCTATTAGTTACAAGTTAATCACTAAGGTCAGCTCAGTTTCAAGAGAAAGGAAATGTTTAAAATTCACAGTAAAAGCTCTCCTTCTAGTATTTGAGGAGCCAGGGGAAATTACTGATTTGAATTTTTCTCTCTAAAAAAATGTGATCCTTGTGAGGATTAAATGAGATGATGAATGCAAAGTTTTCAAATATTCTTTTATTATTAAGAGAAAATACATGAGAAAAATCTTTAAAACCAAGAAAATAATATCCATCCATGAATTATATTACCCAGAATATTTGGGGAACAACATTACTCTCTTGTATTTTTCTGTAAGAATTCTTTATGGGACACTAGCGTTCCATGGGAGTTTTCCCCTACTCCCAGTATTAGGGATTGAATCCAGGCCTCTGTACATTCTAGGCAAATGCTATACCACTGAGCTATATTATCCCTATCCACCCATATAGTATATTTTTTCAAAATATCTAAGTTCTAGCAGTATTTTTATGTGCAATCATTCCCAGCTCTGATCAACAGACACAATGTTACCTTATGGAGAACAATTCATGTTCATAACTGCAAAGTAGTCTCCATATATATGCATGTACATTATTTATTATTATCTGTAATGTTATACAACTCTGTTATTCTTTCAAAGGAATAAAAGAAAAAAAAGTGTTTACTGGAAAAATATCTGTTAGTCATTGAATGATATGACTTTTTATTAGGTTAAAAATACCAGTAAAGAAACTAATGATTATTCTTCATTTAGCAAGAAGTTTTAAGACTATCAGAACCTGGGCTAAAATACCACATTGATTCTATAGCTAGAAACACAATTTAGTAAAGAATAGGAAAAATCACTAACATTGTAGGGTTAGTCATCCTTGTAATCAATCTTTTATAAATTCTTTGTGAATAACTAGTTTTGTATAATACCCAGTGTCCTCATTCCCTTCCTGTTCTTTCTTTTCTCCAGAAAAATGAAATATTTGAATTCAGTACAAGAAATCATGCCACAGAATTATATTAAAAAGTTTAATTAACAGAAAACTCTATATAGCATAATCTACCAAATGCAGAATTTTTTTCCATAGAGATCCTAGAGATCTTTGGGCAACCTATCTATAGAGCCCTTTCCTTCAATCACAGTCTCTGACACATTGTCTTCCTGAGAATTGTGGCAGGTCTCTTTTTGCCATTATTTTACGTTCAATTTTTTAGGACTTTCTGGAACTCTCCCACATATAAGGATCTTGAAAGTGACCAGAAATGTTCTCTTTGCTCTTGGCCTAATCATCTTTTCTCACCTCTAAAAGCCCTTGCTCCATTTCTCTGGTTGTTATCTATTCACTTATTCACCTTCCCAGAAGTTATTGAAGAAGAGAAATAGTTACCCGTGGAATCCAGAGAGTCACAAGAACTCTCTCTGCTGTGCTAAAGGGAAAGGAACTTAGGCACTTTACTGGAGATCAGAATCTTGTTTCTCTCTATGATACTATTCTTATCTTGGGCAGAGTAATGTCTTTGTTACTCCATCTGGAACTTCCAATGGCCATACTACATTTCTCATTCTTCCAATGCTCCCTTACAATTTGTCCCTTCCACACAGTCTCATTTTGGGAAGCTGTATTAAGACATGTACAAATGGAAAGGACAATTTCAGCTCCAATAATAACCTGATGTCAATGAAGAAAGATCATAGAACAATTCAGTCATAGTTGAATATTGACGAAGCACAAATAAATTGACCAATGTGCAAACTCCATTTTTAGCTCTCCTGCAAAGTTTCTGATCTTTGTGGTCTTCCTTGAATCCCCAAATATTTATGTGTTTCCTTGGGGGCATACAATACCATTTTGCTTCACTGTGTTAACTGAAAAACCACTCAGAGATTTATAGAGGGCAAAATTCCCTCCTTTCTGTCCATTTTCCTAACAAAATATTTCCTTGATCAGATTTAGTTTTATTATTCACAGGCATCCTTCCAGATATATGTGCATAGAAGCATAGGTGTATATGTATGCTACACCTACATACATGGATTAAAGAACTGATTATTATTTCATGGAATGTAAGTACTTTTCCTTTTATTAGCTGTGTGATTTTTAGCAATTAAGCACAGATGTGTGTTTAAATTTTCTTACTTGTAAAATGGGAGTAGTGATAGTACCACCCTCAAAATGGGATTGTGAAGATTAAATGAAACTTGTTGGAAAGTGCCTGATATATAGAAAATACGCAATAATTTTTAGATGTTATCATTGCCAAAATATTCTCTCACAGTTTTATTCAGTGGCATCCATTACAATTATTGGTTCCAAAGGATTTTCAGATCAGAGCTGCTAGGTCAATACTGTTCATGTATACTGTGTGCTTTCTATTCATATTCCAACACTGGAAGTTTATTTTTCATTTTGTCTTTACACCAGAAGACCACTTATTTGCTGCCTTCTACTCATCTCACACTTTCCCTGAACATAGGAAATGAAGAAAAAAATCAATATTTGGAAAGCTATAAAAGAAGGTAAAGGTTTCTGTAGTTCTCAAAGTTGGTGTTCAGTGTGTATTGATCCATGAGCCTAAAAGAGATTTGAAAAAGATGCCTTTGCCCCCCTTTTCTGTGGTGACTGAGGTCAGGAGGAGAATGTGAATGGGTATAAAAAAAGTAAAGTTCTTAGGTAAAGGTTTATTTGAAATTGTCAGGCAGCTACCATAAAAAAACCTCCCTGGTTCTGAGAAAACTTCTTTGCCCTATTCATTCATTCATTCATTCATTCATTGCTCTCTTTCTTTAATGCAGCATACAAACTTTATTTAACATATGTAACATGTAATGCCAAATAGGCATTTATATTAAAGAAAAATTGGCTAGAATAAATTTTATCTTAAACACCGTACAATAACCCAATTGCAGTTACATTTAACTTGAGCTCTGTTGCTGTTTAGAATATAGCTTAAACACAGGTGTTTGGATGAATGATTTGTATATTTTTTAAGTATCCACTGAATATTACCTTATGTACACACATACATTAATTTTGCAAAAGATTTAATTGATGATTCCCGATATACTTCATTTTTGTTGCTCTTTTGAGAGAGGTTGTCTAAAGAGAAGAATATGAGGTTTTGGCTCATGAATTGTGTAATGAACCCAGCCTAGACACTAACTCTGTTGAACACCAAGATTCCTCAACTCCTCTTCAGACATTATATGAGTTTTGGGTACTTGTTTGGAAAGTTCTCTGGGTAACATGACGTGCCAGTACTCCTAGCAGTGTTGGAAGAAATCATTCAAGTAGTAGAATGGCTTTGGGGTCGCCCTGCCCATGCACAGCAGGGAGGAAACCAGGGGAGCAAGGAAGAGTAAAGGCCCAGCAGTGCATGTCTCTCTCAAGTCAGGGCAAGGACTCCCTCTGTCCAATTTCTTACCTGACTGATATTGCTACTTGAATAAGGATAGAATAAATCAAATAAATAAAAATAAAATAGATTTTAAAATAAGTGAATTAACCATATGAGCAGCAGAATAAATCAAAGTAACCAGAAAAATTTCACAAACTTAAGCAAAGGCTAGTTAGGTTGTCCCATCCCATGTAGTTTGGTGTTGCTGGGGTAGTGATGTTTTTCTGTTTTCAGTCATTTCCAGATTAATTCTTTCTGTGGGAATTCATGTTTTCCAACAAGTTTGGATCTCCTTTATTTCCACAATAAAGGACATATAGAAAACCAGAAGTACAAATGTTGCTTATGAAAAATTTTCTTGCCTTGATATTGATGAAAATTTAACATATATGATTGATTTATCAACATCCAACTAATCTTGATATAAAAATTCAGTCATATTTCAATTTTAATTAAATTTATAGCTAACTTTATTTCATATTATTTCATCCCAGGAAATACAAAATGTCAAAAGTGAATACTAACTTCAAGAAAGCTTTCATTCTTAATACACTTAATACAGTATAGATCATTAAGTAGTTACCAAATATAAGGGCTAATAAATTTTAAAACCTTGGAACAATGATTTCATTGTCAGAAAAAACTTCCATGGATAATTTTAAAGAGAAAAACTCTAAATATAATTGAATATTTGGAATTACTCTAGAAACTAACAAGATGTTTCTTTTATCTTTCAAAAGTTGTGCTTTTAGAAATAAATAGGTAATCTATGGTACTGAATCAAAACCTATAGACTTAATTATAGGCTTCCATTGTTTCTCTGATTAAAACCTTGTGTGTGTGCATGTGTGTGTGTATGTGTGTGTGTGTGTATGTGTGTGTGTGTTGAGTCATTACTCAGTTCTGGTTTTCCCCTTATTTTCTATATCCAATTCTTAGACATATAGTCAGCAAGAGACATGGCAGGCAAGTACAGAGAAAGAAACTCATTAAATATTTAGATAAGTGAATTATTTTCTTTCAGTTTGTTTTCTGAAACAATTAGATTTCTACTTTTTTCTATTAAGATTGCATTTAGATAAGATCTAGTAAAGATGTCCTGCAGTCATTGATTCAAGGTTCAAATTTAGTTTTATTTGGACATGTAATAAGGACAATGTTTGGTTGGTTCTCAGTAGTTCTTGTTTCTAAGTTACTATAAGGCTCTTTATCAAGTTTACACCTGGAAGACTCAGATCAGAATTTCTTTCAAAACATGAAAAAGATAACTAATTCAGTATTAAAATTGAATCATTGTGCTTAGTGTGAGCAGTGGAAAGAAGACTATGGTGTAGAGAATGTCCTCTGCAAAGAGAAAGAAGAAGAAGAAAAGTCTCTTTCCAGAGGAAGATAGAAGTTGGATAAGCAAACTCTTGGGGTGGAGCTTTGAGGGAGGATGCTGGTGGAAGCATCCAGGGACTCTTCAGTACCCTTCAGGGGACACCAGTCCAGAGACCACTTCAGATTATCTACCAGATGGCAAAGATCAATAGAAAACGATTTAGGAAAGCCAAGTGCCTGCATTGTCAAGAATACTTCCCCTTATAAACTCTGAGTAGAAAAGCAAAGAGGGAAGAAACATCCCCAATAGGGACCCTTAAACTGACAAGATATTTAACTGAATGCAATTGTTTAACCTAGAAGTTATTTTAATTGGCAAGTTAAAGTGCCTGTCATTCTGCCATTGAACTGTATACTTAAAAATAGTTAAGATGTTATGTGCATTTTATTACAATTATTTTATGTATTTATTTATGATTTTTAATTCAAGGTACTTTTGATGGGCATGGAGGCTGTACAAAGGCAGGGCCACTGACACCTCAAGTGAAAGCAGGCTGTGCTGTCCCACAGTGTGGGTGCCCTTCCTCCACCTCTGAAAAGAATGAGGGTGAACTCTTCTGGAAGAAGGAATGAAACTAGCCTATCCCCAACCCCTGGCCTCTCTCTTAACCAGGACTCAAAACAGAAGGGGGATTGGTGTTAGAGAGGGTACCAAAGTTCTCCACGAATCTCTGGGCTTCAGTTGAAACCCTGTTCCTTCAGATGACCCTATTTTTATGAAAACCCTCTATAATAAGTTGATGCACAGAAAGGATAAGTTTCTCCTTGTGAGGAAATGAAGGAAAATTGCTGTTATTCCCTACGTCTTCATGCATGGCTTTCTCCATCGTTTATGTATTCAGCAAACATTAATATGGTACCATTTAAGTACCAGGCACTGTGCTAGATGCTGGAGAATACAGAGAGACAACACAGTCTAGAGCTAGGTTAGACAACAAACAAACAAACAAACAAACAAAAAACCCAAAGATTACACTGTTTATGAAAGCTCTAACAGAAATACATTCAGGGCACCTGAGAGAAAAGTTAGGGTGATCCACCATTCCAGTTTACCTGGTGCTATCTCCATTTAGCACTGAAGATCTTCTTTCCTGGAAACACCTCAATTCTGCACAAACTGGAACAATTGGTTACCCTTGCTATGGGACATAGCAGGCTCCCCTAATACAGCCTGGCCTAGCTGGTGGAAAGTATAATCATGTTAGAATTGATATCCAGCATAAACTTAATGAAATACTGGATGGATGAAGACATTGAGAGCATTTGTTAAGTCAATGGATTTAGCACGTGGGAACTAGATTACACTGAATGATTAGACAAGTTCTTGCAATATGCCCCCAGTTCATGTGGAACATTATTTCTAGAGCTGTTTGGAGATTAAGTAATGTAAATATATCTGACAAAGTCACTGCCTACAAAGAACTTCTATTTCAATAAAGGATAAAGCTATATGTACAAATCATTATGAAATAAGTTATAGAACAACCTGAAAGCAATTCAGTTAAAGGGCAATGGGATTCAGAAGACTATGTCATTGTGTTGGCCTGGCAGGGAGGATTGTCTTCAGGGCCCAGTGTTGGCTTCCTGGAATATCAAAGGAGAATCCCTGAGGGATGGGAGAGAGGGTGCTCAGGAGGAAAAGCAAGAAGAAAGCAAAGAGTACACCTGGTACCTCCAGATAGGGTGGAACAGGCAAAGTTGTGGGATAGGGTAACCCATTCTAGTCTCTTCCCATGTTGACATTTTCTCTCTCAAGATAGTTCCCAGAGATTCTGCAAAAAAAGTGTTCATTTGGAATTATTTGGACCGTGGCTATACTTTTTTGTAATTAAAGTCAATGTGTCAATATTTTGTTACCCCTAAGTCTTCACAGTGTGAAGAAGGTATTAGTGGACACTTTGATAACTATCCTTGACATATCTATTTACCATTTCTTTTTCAAGCTGAAACTGAATGACAATTGATAGCAAGATCCATGCTAGTACCTCCTAGTCTCTCACTCTGAGCCCTCATAAATTCAGTCACACTGTTCATCCATGTTCTCTCTCAGCTCCCCTCCTCCAGCTCTTGCTACCAATAAAATGCAGCATCCATGTCTCATTTCTCAGCAAAATTATGAGACATGTTGAATGAATTCACATTAATAATATTTTAGCTAACAACGCTTTGAAGAGTATACAGACCATTTACCAAGGAAACTAAATTATTTCAAATACTTGTGTCAAAATAAATGAACCAAGGCTTTCCTGAAGTAGTAGCCTAATATTTTATTGTGGGAATAAACACAATTCACTAATCTCCCAAATTCAGCAATCCTTATTAGGTTCTTTCTTCATTATTGAGAGTAAAGAATTGTTCCACTAGAGATTTTCCTGTAACTTTTAGTGGTAGAATAGGACATTGCTTTCCTATAGTAATTCAAACTAACCTGAAACCATTTTATAATATAAAACTATCTTTAGAATACCTTGGAATTATTGCAAATGATAAACAGAATTTATTAAGGTTATGAATCAAAAGAGAAATGTTGTGTGTTCTTGTCATTAAAAAGAAATTTGGATGTTAATCTTTCTTTCTTCTTTCAGCTTAGCTTTTTGAGGTTTTTGTTTGTTTGTTTGTTTGTTTTTAATTCTCTCTTAATAGGTTCTCTTTGGTTCCAAGTTACTCCCAGCTGCTGAGAGTCACAAATTCTGTCTGAATAGCAGGGTGACCTTTTCAGAGAGGAGCCAATGTTTGTAAGCTAAAATGCAAAGAAAGGGGGGAAAGGTTTACAAAATGACTGTGCTGGAAGAAGAAAGCTCCTTTAAATCAGCCCTCTTTCACCCCAGCTTCCACCCCACACCTAAGTATCCTAGCTCCTTCCTTTTCCATTCCTCCCTGACCTTACTAGACCAGTAGGATGGCCAGCTACAGAGTGTGGTGGTAGTCTGCCCAAGCTCTTTGATGTCTTTAAAATTCTCCTTAGTCTGTGCTCATTTCCTGGGGGGAGGAAGCAGCATATGGCACCTCAGCTCTGTGGAACATAGCCCACTGCTCCCAGGAACGGGAGTCAAGAGGCAGTGACCTAACTCAGGAAGGCAGGTGACCTGGATTACCCTCTCTGCCACCAGTCACACAGGCAACATTTTGTCTGGATATAACCAGATGTCTTCAATTCCTTAGGCTTGAGTACACTTAACCTTGCTTCTCCAAACTGCTTTGCATTCTTTACCCACCCCCTCATCCCCTCCATTCTTAGCTCTTAAAAAAAAAAAAATCACAGATGCTGCAGTTATCATCTATCTTCTGACTTTTCATCATAGCTTTGCAGGCTCCTTTCAAATATTCTTTTCCTTTCTCCCTGTTTCTTTTTAACCTGACAATTTAGCTTTTTGGCAACTCACCAAAGATTTCTGTGCGACTTAAAAGAAATATTACCAGACGAACTCTCTCCTGGTATGAGAACTACAGAGTTATTTGCATATATAATCTCTTCTTGTGCCTTCTGCTAGCATGGGCCTTTTCATCTCCAAGCCTCATGACATGACAAAAGAATAAATTATGTTACTACTGATAGAACATTAAACTGACAATCTTCCAAGGCTCCGGCAATTTTAATAGAAACCAAAGAAAATTCAAGATTATACATTTTCTTGTAAATGTATTTCTTTTTCCTGTACTTCTACCATATTATCAATTTTCTTGCCTTCTTATTATTCAATTTCCTATCTGGCAGATAACAAACTTGCCAAGCTACCTTTGAGTCATTCTCCAATCAATGGAACTGTGTTTGTTGATAAAAGAATAAGGTATTGACAAATCAGTTATAAAGAGTTCAAGTTTATAATTAAAGATTTTGCTAAATTAATAAACTATTGCAGTTTTTAAAAAGACTACATGGATTTTCCTTACCTAATATTTTGCCTCCTTCCCAACTCCTTGGGAAGATAAAAGGACTGAAAATAAAGGTGTTTATATAGTGCCATCTAGTGACAGATGGTTTAAAAAGCTCTGTGTCATTTAGGGATTGCTTAAAAGAGCACAAAAATTAACAGGCTGTCATAAGGGTCTGGTATGGAATCTTCAGGTTTAATTCTAGATTTGTTTTTCCTCCTATGCGGACAATCCAATCCTAGGATCTGTTGGCGCTACTGAGAGTTTTAAGGTTTATTATGCTTTGCGAAAAGCCAAAATCAATGAAAACTTCAATATCCATAGGAATTACCGCCATAGGCTCTGTATTTTGGACTTTTCTGTGCCACCCTGTTCCTGTCTGTTACACCAAAATAAAATACTGATTTTGCTGAGATTAGGAAAATGTTAACAATCCAGAAAACCCCAAAATGATTGCACCTCTTAAACTACAACACTGCTGCCCTCTTAAATGGATCATTCTTTAATTTTACAAATAAGCATGTGAAAAAACAAAGCTGTCATCAGTTAATACTTATTAAGGAGATTTACATCTACAAGAACAATAACCAGAGTCTTAGAAGTTGGTCCACTATAAGCAGTGTTGAAAATCAAAGTGCAACCCTTCCTCTACACATATGGAAAGAAATAAAGAGTTAACAAATCACAGACAAATCATAAACTACTAACTTAAATATTTGTGTTTCCCACAAATCCACTTGCCCTTTCAAAGGCTAATCTTTAACTGTGAAATACATTCAGGAACAGGTCTTTATCCTGCCCCTCTCTTACCAGCTGCTCTGTTTCCAAAGCACTTTCACCTTTCCTAGCTTGAACTCTTTTACACAGGCACTGACAGGCTGACCAAATTTGCATGTGTCAATCATGGCCTGCTTCCCCGATGGTGACAGAGGTAAATTATTACCCTGTTTGCCTCACAGGCCTCAAGTTTCCAGAGACTTCTTTTTTCCTCTTGTGCATTCTTTCATTCTATCATGATCTTGTAAATAACTGATAGGTATAAAAGCAAATCAAAATCTAAAACATGCTGGCAAGTAAAAAATGCTTTGTTTAAAATAATAAAATTAAACAACTTTCAGAACTCATATGTTGTCTGCTGAGATATCATAGATCGGCTGGGTCAAATACCTAATTTCTCAATACAACCCATCAATTAGAAATTTCTCCTCTCATAAATTTGATTTTGGCTCCTTAACAGTTATGAAAGAGCTTCTTTGGTCTTAATTTTTTCATCACTGAGATTTAAAAATGAATGCAATTTTTCAGGATGTAAGATTTTAGAATATACTTTCACCATATTATTAGAGTAACCAAATGAGGCATTCCTGCCTAAAGCAGTTCAGGTTAAAAAGGACTCAACACCTCTGATCTTAATTTCAGCTAAACTACTTCAGAATTTTCTTTTCAAACAGGATAGTGATCTCTTGATTTCTTTGGTTTCAGTACCTCCCCTGACTCCCAATTCAAAGACTCCTATTTTATTGATGGCATTAGCAGTGATTTCATAATTGCTAGTTAGAACTGACATGCAGTGAAGTTCAAGTGGTTGTTGGGATCCTTGTTGATTAAAGATTTTTAAATTAAATACCAGTTCAGTACTTGGTGTTATTTGAAAGGGCCAATCTTCCACAGCAGGAATGTTTGTGGAAGAAAGCCAAGCAATGCTCGCTTTATGTCTCTCTTCCAACCTTCTCTAGTAGTGCCAAGTTTATTATGGGTTAGAAACTGAACAGGATTAAGCAGCCCATTTCTAAAATGTAATCATTTAATTTTCATATAATTATATGCAGTCAGTTTAATTATTTTATAATTACATAACCAGAACATGATCTGATGCAAGGTCGTGGTGAATAAACTATATCTAGACTAGAAGTATGGCAAAAATCAAAAACAAAAAAATGTAATCAAATAATTTATGCAAATTTAATTAAGGTAATTCATAATCTATGTTGTTCTCTCCCTTTTTCTCCTTGTTGAGTGGGCATTTACTCAGAATTTTCTGGAGCATGTAGTAAAAAAGAGTTATCCTCTGTGTTATTCTGGTTTTCTTTAGTTCTCGAAATTTCTAGTAACCTATAAGGCACAATTTTTTGTTAGTCTTAAAGAAGAATAATGAGACCCAATGGTGAGATAGGAGAGTGGCCCTACTTAGAGGACTTTCCTCTTGAAATCTGTCAACAAATGTGTAGCCTCTGCTCTTGGCACTAGTGTGCAGAGTGAATGGGTACAGATATTGGGGACTGGGCTTTGTACCTTCACCTCACTTAAAAATAATAAAAAGATGGATGTCTGTCACATCCAAAAGAGTATCTAGATTTCTTATTTAACATTTCATGGATCTTTGTAGATGCAATTAAGAGGAAAAAGGACATGCATCTTATGAGACCAAGTCTGGGTACTCTACAGTACCAATGATTTCTTGTATTACCATCCTCCTTATCCTCATGGGAATTTTTATACTTTGAATACTAAACAGAACATGATTGATAGGGATAAACATGAATACATATTTATATCTTTATGTTCCAGAATCCAGGTCTGTAGAAGTATTATAACTCTCTATTTTTTTTTAAAGGGCAGACTTATTCCTGTGTATTAGGGTAAGAGAAAGCATGGGTACTATGAGCTCCATCAAGAAAGAGAGAGGAACCTGCTTGGATGTCATGCCTCTTCAAAGAGAGGCCTCAGTCGGAGAGAATTTGGAGTGTCACTGACTACATGGGCACTCAGATCGTGCACTAGGATTCTACTTGAAGTGTCTGGGGAGTAGTGGGGAGGGTATGACCGCTACTAGACAATCTTCTGAAGGAAGATCTATGTAAGTGTTGAGTAGAGACTGGACCAGAAGATTCTGCAATCTCATGTGGTATCAATGGCAGAACAGCAGAGCATCAGCTCTGACAGATGGATTACATGAGGCCAAGCCATGGTGCAAGAGCTATTCCTGCAGACTATAAAATCAATGCTCAAGGTTCTGAAATGCAGAAGAAGTTTCCAAATGACATATAAAAGACTCATTCCCTAATGGGATGATTATAAATGAATAGGTAGATAAATACATGTTTACGTATGTGTGTGTGTGTATATATATATATATATATATATACACACACACACACACACACACACACACACACGAGATGACTTTTTCTGGTATTTTTTGGTGTGTGTATATATATATATATATATACACACACACACATATATGTTTATCTTTATATTTGATATATAAAGATATTTATAAGTATTAAATACTTGTACTATATAAAAGATAAATATGAAATATTTATTATTATATATGATATATACTTTTTTTTCAAATAAAGACTTCATTTTCATTTAAAAACCTAAGACTAAAAACAGTCTCCATATTCAAAGCTTTAGTTGCAATCATTGTTGGTTTGAATATTAGGGAGGAAAGATTATGGAACTCACAGAATCTTAATCTCACTTTTCATTTCCACCCTCAAATTCCCATATGTTCTACACAGCTTTGAGGAGTATTATGTTGCTCAAAGAAAGAGAAAAATGAAAAGATATATTAATAAATACTTGAAAATTATATGTTGATAAACATGTTTATGTTAAAGAATAATATTTTAAATAGGATATAATCATGACCCTCATCCAAATGTAACACGGACATATGCCAAAAATTTTATGTAGTTCATTAATTAATTAATAAGGGAA
The DNA here is from genome assembly GCF_001458135.2 of Marmota marmota marmota. Taxonomy (NCBI): domain Eukaryota; kingdom Metazoa; phylum Chordata; class Mammalia; order Rodentia; family Sciuridae; genus Marmota; species Marmota marmota. The sequence continues at coordinate 5,200,259 of NW_025999842.1, read as the reverse complement.
GTACTAAGGTGCTAGAACTGATTCATAGGAGAATTATTCAAAATCTCTCTCCCTTCTTCTTTTTTATTATCTTAATCTTCCATCTTCCACCATGGGAGACATAGCAAAAAGCTCCTTTCGCAAGAAGCAGATGCTTTAATACTGGACTTCTCAGTCTCCAGAACTGTAAGGAATACATCTTTATTGCTTATAAATTATCTAGTCTCAGGTATTCTGTTTTAGCAACACAAAATAGACTAAGCTAATCAGCAAAAAAATTATTTTATAAATAAATGCAAAACTTGCTTATTATATGAATGAAGGTAGGTAAATCAGTCATACTTCCATGTAATGAAATTAGTTTGCATGCCTGTGTGCCTGTGAACAGGAGTTACCTAAATTGCTATCACTTACTGACAATTTAATAGTTCAATAACAATGAAAGCCCCAGTGACCAAACAGAATCAGCTAAACCATATAGCTTTTCATTGAAATCATACAGTCATTTCTTTGATCCATTCCAGTCTTCCACAATCTTTATCTATGTTGACCATCATGGAAATAACAGATAGATTTCAGATGCTCCACAAAATCCTATTCAGTCCTCAATTCTCTCACAAAAAACTTCATTTAGAAGTTTTTCCTGATCCCCTCAACTGACTGCGTTCTCTCTCATATGTAGTTCCAAAATTCCATGGTCTATCTTCTATGACAATATTTCTCTTTATCATTGCTGATACTTAAGAATCTATCTTATTTCCTATACTAGATTTTAAGTTGTTTTGTTGTGGTTATTGTTTTGATCCTCTACGGTGGGGATCAGGGTGCCTATGTATGCAATATACTCAATAGATATGTTTTATTGAGTTCTGTGTAATTATTGGGTCCATTCAGTTAGTGCTGATTAGCTTTGCTTACCGGTAAGATAACAGTTTCCTACAAAGTAAGATCTGAGGAACTGATCTTTATATATTATTTTATTCTATGGCAATCATATAAATTAAAGAACTCTAGGCAATGTTTTTGTTAGATCCAATCTATAACCAAATCTATCCCTCTTAAATTACTGTCTCTGGAAACATTTCCACCACTGGATTTGCTAGTCAATTTAGTGAATTAAAGTATTATCTATGAAAGGGTATTTCAGTGCCTTACTAACCACTAGCTGCATTAATATCAGTATGGAACAATTTCCCAGTTTGATAGATCCCAAAAGAATGGTAGAAAAGGAAGTAGGCTTTTTTCCCTTTTCTTCTTTTAAACAGGATGAAGAACTAGAACACTTGGAGTTCAGGATGTGCTGGGTCTATAGTTAATAAAAATGAATGAAGTCAAGTCCCTCAATGTTATTCTTATGAGATGACTATTTCTGATATTTTTCCAGTAAAATTAGAAATCTAGAAAAATATTCATTTTAAAGCACTAATAAAAGTTTTAAAAACTTTTTTTAAAAAAAGGATGCCTTTTATTTTTTGAAATGCAGTTCAGATCATAGCAATTATCTAAAAGTTATGGGTTGGTATTACATTGACATCTTCTTTATGTCATTGGGTATATAAATAGAGGAAATTTAAAATAATGCCATCATAATTAGAAATTATTGCATTGGGACCTAGAAACAGTTGGTATCCTTGCATGAAAGACAGTTGGTGTCAATTATTTATGAAGTAAATGGGTCTGAAATTCCAGATTAAATTATCCACAGTTTTGATTCAATTAGCTTTTGATTCAATGCCTATGTCTTTAATGACAAAGTTATTCCAGGAAAAGTTGAGTTCTGGAAAAGTTTTACCTAGCTAAGATTCCCCTGAAGGGAGGATGTGAGTCACACTGTACTTACATTGGCAAATAAAACCACAGTGCATGTCTGCTCCCTGTGGATTTTAATTTGCAGCAACAATAAACTGAAAGTAATGGGTCTTAGGTTAAATGGTTGAATATGAGGTTCAAGTCAGAACTAAGAGGTCTTGCTTTGAAAAAAGATAAGGCAAATGTCACAGACCATGTGGTGTGAGAAGCCTATAGAAATGCCCTCCACCCCTTCACATCTAAATAGCCTGATTTTATCCACCCCCCTCCCATCCCTGTTGCTTTCATGTTTTTAAAAAATATTTAATTGGTTCTCTCAACTCAGGTTGTGCCTTGTACCCTCAGCTCTAGGGGAAAAGAGCAGAAAATATGATCAGGGCAAAATTTTAAGTTGTTAAAGCATGAGTTTCCTGTTGGTGCCTCCTGTTAGGGGGTAGACTTATATCTCCAAATACAGCATTCGTGCTGCTTTTCCCCCTTCGTATATTCATTAATTTCTTCTTCCTTTGTTTTTATTTTTCTTATTCATGTACATTAATATATTCATCCCTAAACAAAAACCTATGGAGAACCTATGGTATTTCTTAATGCACATGCCATTGGCATTTTTAAAATCTCCTTTATTGTTTTACTAGCTATAATAATTGGCATTTTGGGTATGATAATTCTTTGAAATGAATCTCTGTGGCAGAATGTACATATATTTCATTTTATTTATTTTATGTGGTGTTGAGGATCGAACTCAGGGCCTCGCATGTGCTAGGCGAGCGCTCTACTGCTGAGCCACAAACCCAGCCCTATATATGTATTTCAAAGTATTAATCATCTCTGGGCCTCACACACAAAGCAGTCCTCAGTCCTTGAGTGCACTAACACCTCTGCCCTAATTTCATTCCCAGACATTGTCAAAGAAGAACTCTTCAATCTACAATCTCCCTTTTTGAACATTGCAGGAGAACCTTGGGTAAGGTCCACTGCTGGGGGATAGCAGGATGAATAAGAAAATATTCTGTACAGAATAGAGGACACAGAAACCAATCCACAAAATTACAGCTTTCTTATATTTGATAAAGGGGCTAAAAGCATGCAATGGAGGAAGGATAGGATCTTCAACAAATGGTGCTGGGAAAATTGGAAATCCATATGCAACAAAATGAAACTGAATCCCTTTCTCTCGCCATGCACAAAAGTTAACTCAAAATGGATCAAGGAGCTAGATATTAAATCAGAGACACCCCTCCAAATTCCTTAATAGGACGCCCATAGNGGAAGAGCATGAGGAAAAGATTAACATTAAATAAAGACGAGTGGGGGGAGAGAAAGGGAGAGAGAAGGGAAAGCATATGGAAATGGTAGGAGACCCTCAATGTTACACAAAATTACATAGAAGAGGATGTGAGGGGAAAGGGGGGGAAACAAGGGAGAGAATTGAACAACAGCAGATGAGGTAGAGAGGGAAGATGGGAGGGGAGGGGAGGGGGGATAGTAGGGGATAGGAAAAGTAGCAGAATACAACAGTCACTAATATGCCATTATGTAAAAATGTGAGTGTGTAACTGATGTGATTCTGCAATTTGTATTTGGGGTAAAAATGGGAGTTCATAACCCAATTGAGTCAAATGTATGAAAGATGATATATCATGAGCTTTGTAATGTTTTGAACAACCAATAAAAATATATTTTTTAAAAAAAGAAAATATTCTGGACCTCAAAAAGTTGTTACATCCCAGGGAAAACATACAAGTAAATATAATGCAGGTTAATACATATTATGTAAAAAAGAAAAGCAAATCAGTGACTCTGGAATTTTCATGATGGCTTCTCCGAGGAAAACATGTTTGAACTAAGTCTTTTAAAAACATGTATAAGTTCAATAAAGGTTTTCATAATCAGAAAAGGTTCAAAGGACATACCAGACTTCAGAAAAAATGTTCAGAAGTTGCAAGCAAATTCATCAAGAATGGTTTATGGAACTGGAATGAGGAAGGTGATTATTGATAAGACAGAATTTGTGGATGGGAAACCAATAAAGAAGGGTGTCACAGGCCAGGCTGATATGCCTGGAATTTATTCTTAGAAATATGGGGGGATGGGGTGACACAGTCAGATCTTTCAGGAAGATGACTCCAGCGAGAATTCTGTTATTGATTGGAAGAAATAAGACTAGAAGCAGGGAACACCATTTTGAGGATATTGAAATAATTTGGAAGATAAATTAAAAACACTTCAATATATTTCAATGGGTACTTCAATCAATACAGTAAGGACTACCAATACTCTCTAGCCAAATCCACCAGGAACATGCCTTTAGTTGAATAAGTTAGTTTTCTTACTAATGGCAATAAGGAAGAATGTTCATCATAAAGGAACAGGGTGTTTTAATAAGAAGGTGTTAGAAGGAACCTATTTATAGGATCTGAACTTCAGGTGGGTAATTTTGGAGAGAGTCTAAGGAAACAGGGTTTTACTATTATCAAAAAGTGAGGACAAAGGGCTGGGGTTGTGGTTCAGTGGTAGAGCGCTTGCCTTTCATGCATGAAACCCTGGGTTTGATCCTCAGCACCACATAAAAATAAATAAAAATAAAGATATTTTAAAAAGTGAGGGCAATTATGCATTTGAATATCTCAATACGTCTCATCTAATCTACAGGGAAGGCAAGCTAAAAAGAAGATTTTTTTCCCCCCTAGGGGGGTCTCACTGAGTTGCTAAGCGCCTTGCCATTGCTGAGGCTGGCTTATGAACTTGCCATCCTCCTGTCTCAGCCTTCCAGCTGTTGGGATTACAGGTGTGCACTACCAAGCCCAGTCAGTGATTGTTTTTTTTTTTTAACATATTTTTTTAATTGTATATGGACACAATACCTTTATTTTATTTGTTTTTATTTTTATGTGGTTCCGGAAATTGAACCTAGTGCCTCACGCATGCTAGGCAAGTGCTCCACCACTGAGCCATAACCCCGGTTGGTCCCCTAGTCAGAGATTGATAAAGAAGTAGCAGTCACTCATATTAGCTGGGGACGGAGATGGTCAATGTTTTCCGTATTGCCCAGTGATCTTGTTCCTGACTCCCATTACCAGTGGTTTACATTGTAGGCAGACTTCAAGTGCTTGGCCGTAAGGGGAGAAAGATCAAGCTATAGTCAAAAGGCTTTGAATTAGGTGAGGTTTGTTTGTTTGTTTTTCAATTTCATGAAGAGAGATATTTTATCAAGATAATAAACTGGGGTAAAGCACTGCATAGAGAGTTTAAAGTGAGGGAGGAAAATAACATAATTCTGAAGACATTGGAGATTATGAATTTTTTGGTGAATTTCACAATTTGATTTTTTCTATTAACACCTATCAGCTAAGATGCAGGTAAGTAGAGGATAGATATTAGTTATTTCTGGTATCTATTTCCCTCTTTCAAGTGACTGCTAATTTCTATTTGCATATCCATGTGATTCTAGGGAAATTAATTCTATTTTTCTATTCTAATGGGGAACATATGGGTAAGTTTAAGCTTATTTTATTCTATTTCCCTGACTAGAAGGATGACTTTTCATAGTAGGCACAAGACTAAAAAGACTTTTATTGTGAATACTGGGACATATTTTTGCTTTTCCCTGCTGGATATGAATGCAGAAGGACTTGGTAACAGGCATCTTGAGGTCATCAGGGCCTGTCCTGAGAATGAGGCTAAACCTGAGAAAAAAGACAGAGTGAAAAGACAAAAAGTAACTTGGTCTCATTCCCATCATTTGACCTGCAAGATCAAACCTTATTTGAAGTCTGTTTTACCTTGAGACTTTTCAGTCTGACTACTCTACTATCTGAGAAAGTCTAAGATACTCTCACTGTTGTCTGTAACTTTGTCTCTCACCTAACTAATGTAAGAAATGAAGAAGGCTGACTTTCTGATTGATCCAAAGATATGGTTGAATACAACATACACTCGTATGGCAGTATGTAAAAAAGTGGATGTGTAACCGATGTGATTCTGCAATATGTATACGGGGTAAAAATGGGAGTTCATAATCCGCTTGAATCAAATGTATGAAATATGATATGTCAAGAGCTTTGTAATGTTTTGAACAACTAATAATAATAAAAAAATTTTTAAAAACCAAAGATATGGTTGAAGTGGGCATGTGCAACAAGAAAGGTGGCTGAATTAAGATTGTTGGAAAATGTATGGCCAAAATGATGGTGATAGACTCAATAGGCAAAAAAGTACCTTGCCTACTTCCTCTAAAAATTTCCTTTCCTCTATCTTTTCTTGCTAGGGTCAAAGTCTGTACTTTCTATGTTGTCATCTAATTTAATTAGATTCCAACAAAAATTAACATTTATCAGAATACTGTGGTAAATTTTGTGAGAATACAAGTCTATACTCCTGTTTATAATAGTCAGGCCATATAATTGGGGAATTAGCATGTGCTCACACACACATGCACACCACTCACCCATTTGCTTATTAAACACTTTAAGACAAGACAAGGCAAAATATGAGGAAAAGCTCAAGTGACTTTTACGATAGCAAGTGCAATGGGATTTGAGAAGTAGAAGTCAATCTGTTATTCAGCTAATGTGGGGTGATTAGAGGAAGTTCCCCAGGGCTCACTCATCTCTCAGCTAATGTATTAGTATTAGAGAGGGCAGTGGGCCTACTCTGCCTGATTGAGGTGAGGAATTTTTTACTAGTTCCTGTGTCATTCACCAAGTCATTTAACCTCTTTGAACTTTTATCTTTTTCATTTAAAAATATTTTAAAAATTAAAATGATATAATTGACACATAATAATCATACATACTTATGGGATATAATGCAATCATTTGATATATTTGTACAATGCATAATAATCAAATCAGGGTAATTAATATTTCTGTCTCATCAAACAGTTAACCATTTCTCTGTGTTGAGAATCTTTTCCACAGAACACCAGAACTTATTCTTCCTAATTGCACTTTGGTATCTATTAATGTCACTGTATTCCCTTCCTGCTTTCCATCCCTAGCCTCTAGAGACCTATATCCTAATGTCAACTTCCAAGAAATCAAGTATTTTAGCTTGCACATATGAGTGAGAACATGCAGTATTTATCTTTCTGTGCCTGCTTTATATCATTTTACATAATGTTCTTAAGTTTCTCCATGATGCCACAAGGCACTTTTTTTTTATGATTGAATAGCATACCATTGTGCATATATACCACATTTCTTTATTCATTTTTTTAATTAATGGGCTCTTTGCTTGATTCCACATCTTGGCTATTGTGAATAGGGCTACAATAAACATGGAAGTTAATGTATCTCTTTCATATGTACTGATTTCATTTCCTTTAGGTATATGCCCAGTATTGGAGTGGCTGGATTATATAGTAGTTCTGTTTGTGGTTTTTTTTTTTTTTTTTTTGAGGACCCTCCACACTGTTTTCCACAATGGTTATACTAAATTTATATTCCACTCCATATCAGAGTTCACCTTTCTCTACATCCTTGCCAGCATTTGTTAAATTTTGCCTTTTTTTTTTTTTGAGACCGCCTGTATCTGTATGTGTATGTCTTAGTGTCTTCTGTTCTGTTTTATTGGTTTATGTGTTTTATTTATGTAAAGTACCAAAAAGCTTTTTTTAAAAAATTATAACTCTGAAGCATAATTTGAAGTCAGGTATTGTGATGCCTCCAACATTGTTGTTTTGGCTTAGAGTTGCTTTTAATGTTCTGGGTCTTTATTCTTCCAAATTAATTTTAGGACTCATTTTCTATTTTTGTGAAGAATATCATTGGTATTCTGATAGACATTTCATCAAATTTGTATATTGCTTTTGGTAATATGGCCATTTTTTACTAATATTAATCTGCCTATCCATGAACATAGAAAGCCTTTTCCATCTTCTAATGACTTTTTCAATTTCTTTCTTCAGTGTTCTACACTTTTCAATATAGAAGTCTTTTTCCTTTTTGGGTAGATTTTTTCCCCAGGTATTTTATTTTACTTTTTCAGGCTATAATGAATGGGATTTTTTCCTGATTTCTTTCTCAGCAGATGTATTATTGGTGTTTAGGAAAGCTACTGATTTATACATGTTGGTTTTGCAACCTGTTACTTTGCTGATTTTTTAAATTAGCTCTGTCTTCCGGTGGAGTTTTGTGGATCTTTTAAGTAAAGGTTTATATAATCTGGGAACAAGTGATATTTTAATTTCTTCATTTTCTATTTTTATTCCTTTCATTTTCTTCTCTTGCCTAATTACTCTAGCTAGAATTTCTAGTACTATATTAAATAGAAGAACAAGAGTAGAACTACTTTACCTGTTCTGGATTTTGAAGGGAATGCTTTCAGTTTTTTATCATTCACTATGATGATGGTTTTGGGCTTGTCATATATATAATTTATGGTGTTGAGGCAAGTTCCTTCTATCTCTGGTTTCTTTAGTGTTTTTATGATGATTGAGTGCTGAATTTTGTTGAAGGCTTTCTCTGCAGTATATTGAAATCATTATGTGACTTTTGTAGTTAATCTATGTAATGAATGACATTTATTTCTGATTGTTTTAAAAAGTTGGTATATCTTTTGCTGAGAGAGAGAGGTGTTAAAATATCCTATTGTGATTATGGTATTGTCTATTTATCCTTTTAGTTCAGTCAATTTTTGATTCATGTATTTTGAAGTTTAATTATCAGGCACATACATATTAATGATTAGGCATACTCATATTATTTCATCCTGAAGAATTGACACTTTTATCGTGACACAATATACCTCTTTATCTCTGATGATACTTTGTCTTAAAGTCTTTTCTTTTTTGCTATTATAGTAACTAGTTCAGCTTTATAATGCTAATGATATATCTTTTAAAATATATTTACATTTTTGAGGTACTACAGATTGAATCCAGGAGTGCTTTACCACTGAGCTACTTGCCAGCCTTTTTTATTTTTTATTTTAAGACAGGGTTTCACTAAGTTACTGAGGCTGGCCTTGAACTTGCAATCCTCCTGCCTCAACCTCCCAAGTTGCTGGAATCATGGGCATGCTCCACTGTGCTGGGCAATCTGTTTATTTTATATATATATATATTGTGTACCAGGGATTGAATTCAGGACACTCAACCACTGAGCCACATCCCCAGCCCTATTCTGTATTTTATTTAGAGACAGAGTCTCACTGAGTTGCTTAGTGCCTTGCTTTTTACTAAAGCTAGTTTTGAACTCTGGATTCTCCTGCCTCAGCCTCTGGAGCCGCTGTGATTACAGGTGTGCGCCACCATGCCAGGCTCTCTATATTTAAAGTGAGTCTCTTTAGACAACATATACTTGGGTCTTTTATTCAAATTATCATTCATTATACCTAGGAGTATTCGCATTTCAGCACAAAAAGCACAAAAATAGACCATGAAAAGATACTTGTTTATACTATGAGAGCTGGAAAAAAAAAAAAGGCAGAACATCACTCTGTTTACTTTGTGCTGGGAATGTGCTGGGCAGGTTTGCTTTGGGCAATTCAGATTTTTTGCTCTTTCGCACATGACCCTGAGTCATGGTGAAAGACCGTATTGATTTTTGGGGTCACAAATACGTTTTAGCAAGCAGAATTTGCAAATATGGAATTTGTGACTAGAGGACCTCCTGTAGGTCTTCAAATATTTCCATTTCTCATGTTATTCCCTCTTTCCTGAAATTTCAAGTTTCTATTTGGGAACATTCCCTTCAGGCTAAAGAACTTTCTTCAGATCATTTCTTACGTGGCAGTTTTCATAGTAACTAATTTCTTTAGTTTTTTTTTTTTTTATGAAAATATCTTCATCATGGCTTCATTACTGAGGGATGTTTTCTCAGTTGAAGACAAGGTGACAATAAGTCCTCATAGTTCACAATGTAAAATCTGTGATGGTTCAAGTTATTAATCCTTTTGTGTCATACTTCATTTTTGTTTCAATGCTTTCAGTTTCTATTTTTGGTTTTCAGCAATTTGGGTAAGATTTGTGTAGGCATATTAACTTTGTATTTTTCCAAGCTAAGATTTACTGAGCTTATTTAGGTCTTTCAGGATTTTGGCTTTGCTTGATGATTCTTGGTTTTTTGCTCATCTGTGTTTTTATATTTAGAAAAAAAAATAGTTCATAGAGAAGGTTGTGTCTATTGCATGTTCTCCTTGAGGGCAGGAAAAGGACCTGCTGCTGCTTTCTGAATATGTGTCTCCCTTCAGGGATATGAATATGGGGTGGAACATACAGACAAAAGGAAGAGCTAGTACCTAATGTTCTTGATATGTTTCCTGATTATTTCAAGTTTTACCAGTCACATGGGCTCTTGTCCTATCTATTAAACTTAAGAGCCTATATTCTAAATAGAGACAGAAACCACTGGTGCTATTGTGGGATGAGGAATGAGGAAGCTTAATCGTTACCTGCTCTTGCTATGATCCCTTATAGTTAGGACTCTTTCTTGTTACCTCTGGATGTAAAAGATTCTTTGTGCTTTACTATTTATTTATTTTTTGGTAACAGCCGTTTCTTCTGTTGTTTGGGGGCTTTTACTCCTTTCTTGATATCTAGCCTCTTATTTTTCAAGGACTCCTCATAGGTTTTGGATGATAAGTGCCTTATCTTCTTGTTTACCAATGCATTTATGGGATTAACTATTTAAAGTATTTCTTTTCTGCCAGTTCTACAGATTTGTGCCATGAAGAAGACTCCAATGTATATCAAACATCTTTCTTCTCTTTTCTCCTCCTCCTCCTTCCTCTCTCTTTCTTCCAACTGGTATTATATTGTATTTGATTACTTAGCTAAGTAGACAGAGTAGACAAGCAACACTACATAAGATGGGGTGGCAAAAGAACACTACACATTGTCAGTAAAGAGGAGAGTTTGGGGAATTCAGAGTGATTTGATTATAATAGAATGAAGCATACTTAGTTGATAGAACTGATTTCTCACAAACTTTTACTTGTTTCATGCAGGCTCCGAATTTGCCTTGAATTTCTCTAGTATTAGCCTTGAATTTCTTAAATTTCTTAGTGAACTATGCTTTTAAGAATATGCAGTTCTAAAATTATATTCAAACACTGCCACCTTGTGGGTCATCCCTGGTGTCTCCCCATCACACCGTTCAAACACTTGGAAATGGTCCATTCAGAAAATTTTGGGTTATGTTAAACAAATGTTAAGAGCTTTACATGTATTCTCTCATTTAAACTTTTAAAGAACTTAATGAAAGAAGTAATATTAATCCCTTTTCAGAGTTGAGCACATTAGGCCTAAAGTAGTTATGTAACTTGCCAGAGTGAGTTATAATAGGAGTAAAAGTTTGTAATCAGGCAATTTGTCTCCAGAGTCTTTGTTTTTACTGGACCCATATAAAAAACTAATAATTTTTTTTAAAAGTGTGACACATAAGTTATAGAAGTAGAATAATGTAAAAGGGAATGTTGTTAGGAAAAGCCATTACAGAAGGCTCACAGATTTGTGAGGAGATGGCCTTTTTGGAGGGAGGATTTGAAGGATAGTCACTTTATAGGAAGAATGTAGCTGAAACCATATCCTCCAGTTCCAAGAATACAAAAATAGCCTATTGCTTAATTTCTATCTTTAGCGTTCTGTAGTTTTCATTGCAGATGTCTTTCACCGCTTTCGTTAGGTTGACTCCCAAGTATTTTATTTTTTGAGGCTATTGTAAATGGGGTAGTTTTCCTCATTTCTCTTTCAGATGATTTGTCACTGATATACAGAAATGCCTTTGATATATGGGTGTTGATTTTGTATCCTGCTACTTTGATGAATTCATTTTCTAGTTCTAGAAGTTTTCTGGTAGAATTTTTTGGGTCTTCTAGGTATAGAATCATATTGTTAGCAAATAGTGTTAATTTGAGTTCTTCTTTTCTTATCCATATTCCTTTCATTTCTTTCCTTTAATTGCTCTGGGAAGTGTTTCAAGAACTAAGTTAAATAGAAGTGGTGAAAGAGGGCATCCTTCCCTTGTTCCAGTTTTTAGAGGGAATGCTTTCAATTTTTCTCCATTTAGAATGATATTAGCCTGGGGCTTAGCATAGATAGCTTTTACAATGTTGAGATATGTTCCTGTTGTCCCTAGTTTTTCTAGTGTTTTGAACATGAAGCGGTGCTCTATTTCATTGAATGCTTTTTCTGCACCTATTGAGATGATCATATAGTTCTTATCTTTAAGTTTATTGATGTGATGAATTACATTTATTGATTTCTATATGTCGAACTAAACTTGCATCCCTGGGATGAACCCCACTTATGGAAAGATCTCCCTTGTTCTTGGATAGGCAGAATTAATATTGTCAAAATAACCATACTACCAAAAGCACTATACAGATTTAATGCAATTCCAATCTAAATCTCAATGACATTTCTCATAGAAATAGAAAAAGCAGTCATGAAATTCATTTGGAAAAATAAGAGACCTAGAATAGCTACAGCAATCCTTAGCAAGAAGAGTGAAACAGGTGGCATTACAATGCCAGATCTTAAACTATACTCCAGAGCAATAGTAACAAAAACAGCATGGCATTGGCACCAAAATAGATTGGTAGACCAATGATACAGAATAGAGTACATAGAAACTAACCCACATAATTACACAGAAACTAACCCACATAATTACAGTTATATTAGACAAAGGTGCCAAAAACATACATTGGAGAAAAGACAGCCTCTTCAACAAATGGTGCTGAGAAAACTGGAAATCCATATGCAACAAAATGAAATTAAACTCCTATCTCTCACCACGCACAAAACTCAACTCAAAGTGGATCAAGAACCTAGGAATTAAACTAGAGACACTGCACCTATTAGAAGAAAAAATAGGCCCAAATCTGCATCCTGTTGGATTAGGCCCCTATTTCCTTAATAAGATGCCTATAACACAAGAATTAAAATCAAGGATCAGTAAATGGATGGATTCAAACTAAAAACTTCTCAGCAAAAGAAACAATCAGCGAGGTGAATAGAGAGCCTACATCTTGGGAGTAAATTTTTACCATTCGCACATCAGATAGAGCACTAATCTCTAGGGCATATAAAGAACTCAAAAAGCTAAATACCAAAAAACAAATAGCCCAATGAGTTAATGGGCCAAGAAACTGAACAGACACTTCTCAGAAGATGAAATACAATCAATCAACAAGTATATAAAAAATGTTCAACATCTCTAGCAATTAGAAATGCAAATCAAAACTACTCTAAGATTTCATCTCTTCCAGTCAGAATGGCAGCTATTATGAAGACAAACAACAATAAGTGTTGGCAACTATGTGGGGGAAAAGGCATACTCATACATTGCTGGTGGGACTGTAAATTGGTGCATCCATTATGGAAAACAGTATAGTGGATTCCTTGGAAAGCTGGGAATGGAACCACCATTTGACTCAGCTTCCCACTCCTTGGTCTATACCCAAAGGACTTAAAAACAGTATACTACAGGTACATAGCCACATCAATGTCTGTAGCAGCACAATTCACAATAGCTAAATTGTGGAACCAACCTAGATGCCCTTCAGTAGATGAATGGCTAAAGAAAATGTGGTATATATACACAATGGAATATTACTCAGCAATAAAAAAGAATAAAATCATGGCATTTGCAGGTAAATGGATGGAGTCAGAGAATATAATGCTAAGTAAAGTTAGCCAATCCCCCAAAACCAAGTGCTGAATGTTTTCTCTGATATAAGGAGGCTGATTCATAGTGGGGTTGGGAGGGTGAGCTGGGAGGATTAGATGAACTCTAGATAGGGCAAAGGGGTGGAAGGGGAAGGTAGGGGGAATGGGGGTAAAAAAGATGGTGGAATGAGATGGATATCATTATTCTAAGTACATGTATGAAAACATGAATTGTGTGAATATACTTTATATATAACCAGAGGTATGAAAAATTGTGCTCTATATGTGTAATGTGAATTGTAATGCATTCTGCTGTCATATATAACAAATTAGAATAAAAAATGTTTAACAAAAAATAGAAAATAATTGACTATTGTTAAGACTATCTTTGTGTGCCTGCCAAACCCTTCCTTCTTTGGGGGAATTACTCCTTATTCTGTTTCATTCATATGAATTCAACAGAGATTGTTAATCATGATATACTTGACTCTTCATTTAATCCAAGCCAATAGGAATACATTAGGCTTTTGGAATTTTTGTGCTTGAGGCAGATGCTTCAGTGCTACCTTCTCTAACGGCCAAAGCTAAGATGTCCATCAGGAAGTCATAGCCAGCAAGGATTCTCTTGTGAAAGACCATCTGGAGAAGAAATTAAACAATAAGCTCTCAGGCATTTCTAAGAGGTCAATTATACTGCTGACCCCCTGTTCTTGTAGAACGTAATCAGATTTGAGTTTCTAGCTATAGGGGCAGCTGTGTAATTCCTTACCCCGTGCAACTTGAAAGACAGCCCAATCATATAATGAGGAAGTAGCATTTTTTATTATGAAGGATAGTGTTTGAAAAAATATGGCATCTATGGAATTTATTGCAGATGCTGTGTGATTTAATTTTCTGTTCCACTCCCCATGCCTAGATTATTCTTCTAATTGTCTTCTCTCAATCACCACAATCTTCCAAAGCCATCTCTAATTTTATTTCTTCCGTTAAGTCTAATCTATAAATTCTAGTCAATTATTTTTCCAAACTTTGACTTTTCAATCACCCAAATAACACTTAATTATTGCAGTGAAAATTACAAAACAGAAAATGACAGAAATTAAAAATTACCCATTTTTACACTGCACAGAATCATGGTTGTGGTTATATATTTTAATCCATTCAATCCCTTATGTGTAAACACATTTTAAAAAAACAAACAAAATGACCAATTTTTTATTTTTTCTCTCCTAACCACAACTACATTTTTTATTCAGCTGTATTTGTAGTTTCCTTATTATTTCAATATTCTGCACTGCAAATAACAATACCTTTGAAAGGTATTGAAAAAGCACCTTATTTTACAGGGAAAATAGGAGCAATTCCACATTTTTTTGCCTCAGATGTTCTTTATTTCCTCATTTACCTAGTTATCTCCTGATCATTCTTCTGATGTTAATTCATGTGAGATTTCTTTAGAATGTCAGATAAAATCTATCATGGTATATTCTTTGGCATACTTGTAAAAGTTGCAATTTATTTTTATGTTTAGGATTATCTGAGTCTATTTGCTCATTATTGGATCCTCAGTGCTTATAAGTGTCTGAAACTTGGCAATTTTTAAGTGAAGGATGCTTGGAGTCATTCAGCTGCTAAGAAAATATTTATAAAAGTAGCAATGTTTAGGAAGTCTTATTGTGTGCTAGGCACTCTGCTAAGTGCTATATATTTCTATAATTGCATTTTTACTATCTCAAAATGCATCAATGTTCTCACTCTGCAAATGAGGAAATTGAGATTTCAGAAATCAATTGCCATTCTGCAATCTGTGTATGGGGTGAAGGTGGGAGTTCATAACCCACTTGAATCAAAGTGTGGAATATGATATGTCAAGAAATTTGTAATGTTTTGAACAACCAACAATAAAAAATTAAAAAAAAAAAAAGAAATCAATTAACTTGCTCAGACACAAGTAAGAGACAGATAAACGTTTTGAACTCAGGTCAGTGCTTTTATTTATATTTTTAGCTTTGTTCGCCACTACTGGCATCTTTATTCATGAGTATGAAGTCACCATATACAGCTTACTTTCAAAATCACTGTTTTTACATTACAAATTGGTTTTTGTTATATGCCAAAGTAGTAAGTAGGGGAGCAAAGAAACGACAGACTTTGTACTGGGAGAAGCAGGAGAGCTGGATCCCAATTAGTCTCCCTTCCTTCTTCACTAACTAGCTTGTGTAGGTTTGGGCTAGTAACTTGGCCTCCCACAAAGGTTACAAAGTAGGAAGTAAGAAGACATCTAGTCCAACTGCTTTTAATAGATGAGATTAAGAGGCTTGTACAATACACAACGTGGCAGAGGTTCAGCCAACTGCTGACTCCTATTGTTTGTTTTGAGTCATACTACCCCTCCTTGAACAAATGTTTGAGTGCCTACTGTATTAGGCACTGGGCATAAGTATTTTTCCCATTCGATATTGATTATTGGCTGTCTTTCCTAATACTTTTCACTAAGCAACTTTAAAAACGGCCCTTAGATTCAGAGTTATATGGGGGAAAAATTTCCTGTAAGCCTGGCGTTAGGCACAGGGTGGCATGACCCAAGTCAGCAGCTGGTCGTGCTAGTGGCGATCTAGGAAGGGAGTGACACCTTCTGACTCTGGGATCATCCGGGTGTAGCAGAGGGTCAGCGTGGTTAGGCTGTCTTCGGGAGACGACGCCTTTGGTTTTCCAGTGACCCACACTGCTAATGTTACACGAGGAAACTCCACTGTGCGTGCGATCAGATGCCCAAGGCACGCGGCCAGGTCTCCCCGTATCCTCGCTACCCCGGGTTTATCTTCCCTATTGAGCTGCCCGGAAAGCGACGTTTCTATATGAGCAACAGCTGACCTCGAGAGGAACACTTCCTCAACGCTACTGGCCTAGAATCCACCCCGACGGACTTTCGCCACTCTCTGCCAGCCCGCAGCCCCAAGGCCGGCAGGGTCATGCAACTCCGGGATGCCAGGGAAAGGCCACAGTTGGGTGCTGCCACGCTAGGCCTTCTGGGCAGGCACCAGCCAATGGCCGTAAGGCATACATGAGCCCCAGCCAATCAACACCCATCTTGTTCCCGGGTCCCGCCCGCTCCGGCCCTTCTCCCAGCCCTCCTCCCGGTGCCGGTAGTCGCGGCTGTAGCTGCAGCCGCCTCCAGAGCCGACCGGGGTCTGGGGACCGGCACCTCCTGGCGCCGTTCAGTTTCTCCTACTGCCTTCACTGAGGATGAGTTCCTGTGTTGCTGTGCGTCCACCCCGCGGAGACCACCGGCGCAGTTTCATCTAGCGACTGGTGAGGGAGGGCTCCGCGCGGCCCGACGCTGTTCAGTGGGCTGAGGTGACGGCGTCCCGCCAGTCACCCGGCCGTGGGAGAGCTCTCGCCTTTCAGAGGGTGCGGGTGACCGCGGACGCTGGTGGCGCGAGTCGACCACGGGGAGGGGACTCCGCGCCCCAGAGGCCGCTGAGGTTCTTGTGAGCTAGCGCGGGCCGACCCAGTGGCCCTCTGCCGTCGCCTCTCCACCGCCCCCTCAGCTAATGAATGGCCTGTTCAGGCCACTTGCTACGTTGCATTTCTGCCTGACACGCCCTCCAACATTGTTGCATTCCCAGTGTCACTTCTCTTTAAACCCGGGATTGGAAACCATTCCTGGTGGCGCCCTTGGCCCCTTTACCCCCTTCGTGGAGTTCCAAAGTTTGAGTCCACTCTGGGGACTGTCGGAGAGCAGGTCGTGAAGTTAGGTGGGAATTGACAACTATGTTAAAAAAGGAACAGTGGCTTGTTTGAGAAGTGCGGAAGACAGTGCTCTTATTAGCTTTCAGGTTCCAGAAGCGTTGTTGTTCTGATACAAAATAGAGAACGCCCGTCACAGGCCATCCTTGTCGCTTGTTTTCCAACATAGTTCTAGAACTTAAGTTATGTTATCCCGAAGCTATGTTTTTCAGGAAGCCGAGGTTGAGTAGCACCGTCTTTCGTATGCTTCGAAGTGGGGCATTTGAAATTGAAAATTCATCAGAAGTAATGAAAGGATGTTACTTTTATGAGTGGGTAGTGTTTCTCTGCTTATATTGTGCAAGCATTGGCTTTTTTTTTATCATTTCCCTTTTTTACTATTTTGGATTCCTTGATTTTTGTTTTAGAATCTGGAGTAAGGTAGGTGAGGACAGAAAGAATGTTTTCTAAAAATAAAAAAAAAATCACAAAACAGATATTCGAAAAACTTTAGTCACCCTATAGTTCAAAAAAAGATGAAAAATGGCTGTGTTCTATTAAAAAATTGACAAATATTAGAGACTTTCAGTATGCTAAGTTCTGTGTAAGGCACTTACTACATTTTTAACTTAAAATGCTTCTGGACTATAAATTCAGCACTCTGAATGTGAATGTATCTTTAAACTAAAGAGACTCAGTTTACTTGATTAACTATTATAAATGATACAAAACTAATTTGCCATCATCAAGAGGGGAATAATTCTTTGCCACATTTAGAGATGTGCTTGCCCCCTAATATTTGGGCGATTTCTGTATTGCAAAACTAGATAATGCACTGATGAAGTATTGAACTGAAGTTTCTAGATCTTGTACCCAGAGAATATTTGAGAAAACTGTAGAATAAAATAAAATATTAAAAATCTAAATTACTAATTTGCTAAATTGTGTCTGTATTTTAAAAGCTAATTTTAGGGTCAACAGAAAATGTTTTAAATTCTTTGATTATGAGTCAGTAATCTGCAGCTTATAACATTTATTTGTATGTATACAAATTTATTGGGAGAATATTTTGGTTTTAAAGAGCACTTTAAACCAGTAAGCCTGCTTATTGAACGTATTTTGTGAGAAATAAGTATAGCATTTCTCCCCTCCTTTCCCTTAAGATAAGCTTAAAATCTTTATGTACATATGGATTTGTCATTAAACAGATATGCATTTGAATTCCATCTCCCTTGTTAGTATGATTTTAGTTACTTATTCAACATCTCTGATACATAATTCCTACACTTAGCAGACAGTTTATTATTATCATTTCACAAATGAAGAAATTGAGGGTTAGGGAGCTTAACATACTTGCCCAGGGTTTCGCATGTAGCAACCCAATACATACATAACCCAAAATTGGGATAGTTTTTTCGTACTGCACTATACTACTTTTTATTGAAGAATTCTCTTTCACTGCATTTTGGTAGAGCAGCTTGATAGGGTGAAATAGGCAGTATGTAGAGTGTTCATTTTCTTTCGGTGTGATTTTTGGATAGGCTACTTATTTCCTCCTTGTAAAATGAAGGTAGTCATATTTATAGGGGCAATGATGAGGCTGAAATGAGGATCATTTAATATAAATAAAGCTGTGAATGTGTTCATATGAAAGCTCGAAGTGTTATGTTTGTAAGCCATGAGGAAGTGTTAACCTTGTAAAGATTTGGGTGAAAAGCATTCCAATCAAAAAGAACTTTCATATAGTTACGGCATTTTGTCATCTTGCTTACCAGATGTGTGATTTGTCACATTTAATTTTTAAAACCAAGTTAGAAGTTAAATAGTTGTTTTCTCCTTACAAATGAACTGAAGTTTCAAGAAATTAAGTTATGTGCCCATGGTTTCTTATCTAGTTAGTGTTGAACCTAGTTGCTAGCTTAGGTATTCTGAATTTGATATGCTGTATGATCCCCAGATCTAACTGAAATTTCTTGAGGTCCTGAGGCTATTTTTAACACATGAGATATGAGTATTGGTTCATTTCAATAGCATGATCTGACTAATGTTTTAGGAAGTTAACTGAGCTGTTAAACAAGGATAAGAAACTTTGTGAGCCATTGTTCAGGGCTCACTTTCAACTGGCTAAAACCTTTGTGGTAGACCAGTATTCAAGGTTCAACAATTGCCTCCTAACTCAATTTTCCTTCAACACTTGATCATGTGATAATAAATTTTCACCTTTAATGTTATTTGTTCTTTGCTTAGGTTTGTTTTATTTTTCTGATTTCCAAAGTATTTGCCTGTAACTCCTCCTCTTAGTTGGCCTATCATCCAAGCCAGAAACCTGGGTGTTATCACCACACCTTGTCAACTCAAGATTCTATTTATATCTTTGAATTGCCTGCTTTCTTTATCCCCATGGAAAAACACATGAAGCTGTTCAAAATCTGACCCATCCTTGTATATATTAGGACTCAGTCTTTTCTGACTTTTGAATTATTTGGAATTTTTAGAATGGACTAAGATGATTCTAGTCTTTTATGTGTACCATTCTGCTTTGAGAAATAATCCCTCCTAAAGTTTATCAGGCAAACACATACTCATCTTTTAAGACTTATTTATATACCTATAGGAAATCTTTCCTGTATTCCTCTTCTCCACTCTTCATTCATATGTCACTTATTTTATTTGACCACAGGTTTATAATATATGTTTTTTACTTGTTTAAATAGAAAGGGCCTCCTCTATCAAACTATGACCCATTGATGGTAGGAATTGTGTAATAGATAATGAATTTTGTTCACTCAATAGTAAAATAGCTATATACTCATCTAAATATTATCCCTGAAACGTTTTTTTATATTTATGCCTTGTTTATTTTTGTATTTCTAATGTTACCTGTGGATACACTGGAGAAAGTAGTGGATTGTAACAGAAATAGCATGGATTTGTCATTAAACAGATATGCATTGAATTCCAACTCCCTAATTATTGATAGTATGATTTGGGTTACTTATTCAACATCTCTATACATAATTTCTAGCATGTATTAGGTATTTAATAAGTATTTTTCTCTTCCTTACTCTTCAAAAAGCATTTTTTTAATAACACATAGATAAGATTTACAACAGGTATTAGGAATATGGGCCTGGAATTCTGGAGAAATGTGTGAGCAGGAGAAATTCAGGGATTAGAAGCATGCTGGGTAGAATTAAAAAGAGAACTAAGGATTAAACATTGAGAGAAGCTGAGGTTTTGAAGGTCAGGGTAGAGGACAGTATCCTAGGAAGAAGTGGGTGGGAGAGATTCCATGCTTATTTGTTTGGCTCACTTCCTCCCCTTTTAGGATCCCTTTCTAGACTCCTGAAGAGAATGACCAATGAGATTCTGCAACCTGTACACTCAGAAAAATAAGAAATTATACCCTATTTGATTCAAATGTATGAGATGTCAAGATCATTGTACTGTCATGTGTAACTAATAAAAATAAATAAATAAAATTTAAAAAAGACTTAAAAGCAGAGAAAGCAAATAAGATGAAAACTGAAACTATCTAAAAGTATTTGACTATTTGGAGGCTATTAGTAACTTTTTATGAAGTATGATTTCATTGGGGAATTTTGCAGGTAGCAGTGATATTGAAACTCAAACATGAATTTTTACCTTTTTGTTACTGAAGTATTTATAATAGTGAAAGTCACCATTTGTTGAAGACATGTTTAGTGCCAGGCATTATGATAGGCAGTTTACTTATTTTTCAGATGAAGAATAAAGAATTGGGAGAGATTATGTAATTTTTAGTGTTACATAACTAGTAACAGCCCACTTTCTTATATTTAAATTCAAATATGTAAGACTCTAGGACACCCTAACCTCTGATTATTTTTGTTTTTATATTCATAGTATTGTCTATATATTTCTCTCTACATAAGGATATATAGATATGACAGCGTGGTATGATTATTTTAATATTCCTTTTTTCCCTTTTTAAATGTTGAAAGTATATAAAGTAACAAATGAGAGAACTCTCTTCTGTTCTATCCTAATTCTTTCCTTTGGGGTTTGAGGGATTCACCAATCAATATATCCTTTCAGGTATTATGTGTACACTGAAAGTATAAAGATGGTGGGGTTTTAGAGCCTCAAAAGAGTGAAATTAACTACATATGACTTTTGCCATATGTCATTCTTTTCTGTTTTAACATTCTAAACTACTTGAGGCTTTGGTTCCTTTTTCTTTGTGTCATTTTTGGTCCAATCAACATTTAAGGGGGGATAATTTTTATAAGGACTATATTGAGTTTAAAAACATAGAAAAAGACCTGGAATTAGAGTTCAGTACTTTCATTTCCAGATGAGGAATCAGAATAGTTAAGAACAGAACACTAGTTAAATCTCAGACTTCTGACTCTTCATGTGATTTGAAGTGAGAGTGGAAAACATAGATTTGGAATGTTTCATATTTGTATCTGATGCATAGAAATTTCCCCTTTACATATATAAATTCATGTGTGTATCTCTGAGTAGTCTTATATCTCTTTTTTCCTGCTCCCAAAGACTATATATTAAGGATTTTCTCCTAGTTGTCTTTGAACTTTTTTATGTAGTTTTTAAACTATTGAATTTATTCATTTTTGTTTTATGACTTTGGACTTCATATCATACTTAGGCCTTTGTACTTTGTTATAAAAAAACAGTCTCATGTTTTCATGCTTTTATGATTTTATGATTTCATTTTTTTTTCTCTTTATGGCATCTAGAATTTATATTGGCATAAGGTAAAAAGTGTCTTAAATATTTTTTTCCCAGATAGCTATCTCATTGTCCTAATACTCTTTTTTATCTTCTGTAGTGTAGGACCTTTCAGGAAGAGAAAATAATGTTATCAATGTGCATAATGCCTGCCACTTAGTAAAAACTGAATAACTGATAGTATTGGTTGTTGTTGTGATGTGGTGATGATGATAATGATGCAGCTTTTGGAGGTAAAGGTTTTGGAGGAGATTACCATAAAGATGGTAGATTTAAATGTGTTTATAGATTCTGGGGGAACATAACTTGTAAGAACATAAAAATATTGGAGAGAAAGAATTAAGGTTCTTGAAGGCGAGGTCAACTCCAGGTACAGACATAGAGGCTAACCTTAACTATGAGAGTGGAAAAAAAGGAGGTAAGTATACAGATATGAAAAGTCTTTTTTAAAAATACAAATTAAGGGAATTTAAATGTGGAGGTAGTTGTAAAGTACTTCAAGAGAATGATCAAGAGATTTTGTATTTTTACCTTTCCTTTTTCCTTCTCTTACAGGTCACCCTCGCAATTATGGATATTTAAAAGGATCAGACAGTGTGGAGGGGGAGTTCCCCTCCTCACTCCCCCTTGGTGCTTGACTCTAGGAATAATTTATAAACTGGAATTTTTTTTAAATGAAGAACTTGTATTTGATATGAACTTTATAGTTATTTATAACTTTTTCTGATTTAAGTGCCAAAAAGATTATACAAAGATACATATAGTTTTATACTGTTGCCACGAGAATTTAAACTATAATCCTAAAGGGGTCATTTATTTTCTTTCTTCTTGGAAATCATCTTCGTGTCCTGGCTTTTTCATTTTTAATAATTAGTATTCAGTGACTATTCTGAACAAGTAAGCAGTGTAAAAACAATTAGGATGAATTCTCCCATTCCTGACTGCACGTCAAAATGTCAGTCTCTGAAGCATGCTTTGGATGTCCTTTCTGTTGTAACAAAGGGGAGTGAAAAGCAGATTAAGGCTTTTCTCTCCAGTCATTGTTACAATGCTACAACTATCAAAGATGCCTTTGGCAGGAATGCTCTCCACCTTGTTTCTTCCTGTGGAAAGAAAGGAGTATTAGATTGGCTTATTGAGAAAGGAGTGGATCCACTGGTAAAAGACAAAGAGTCTGGCTGGACAGCATTGCACAGAAGCATTTTTTATGGACATATTGATTGTGTTTGGTCTCTCTTGAAGGTAAGTGTCATTTGTTTATTTAAAACCATTATTAGTCAAGGTATATGTTTTTTCATACATCCCACTTTCTAAGAAATATTTTTCATTTGTTTTTACCACTTGTTTATCTCTGATACAGTTCCTCTCTGAAATTAAAATCCCATATATCTTTTTAAAAAATGTACACTTCTTACAGATATTAAAATTTTATGGATTATTTTACATAAAATTTTAAACATCAAAATTTATGAGATATAAGGAATTATTGGCCAATTTGTGTATATCAAGTATTGTTTTGAAGTAACTCCCACTTTGTGATTTAGTCAGTACTCTTGTTGTTAAAAGAAAAACTATAGAAAAAAACAAATTTAATAGTGTTTATTTGAGCAAAAAAATGAATCATGAATCAGACAGCACTTAGAACTAGAGAAATCTAGAGTGCTATGATGCAGTAGCATTGCCAGTGAGTTTTATAGGCTAATGCAGAAGATAGGGAAACTACATTTAATTGGTCATAATGGAAAGACTCTGATTAGAAGTTAGTTGGTAGTTTCTGATTGGTAATGTATCTAGTTTCATTTTACTGTTTTTATTGACTTTGACTTGCTTACATCGGAACTTATATTAGAGCTACCCCAGTCCAATGGCATCCCAAGTAAATTATTTTTAATGATATCTTCTGCTATCTAAAAAAATATGGTTTACTCTTAAGTAATTAAGTTATTAACTACTTTCAAAGGGCATTGGTTGTGAACATCACTTAGGGACTGTGTTTTTGAGTAATATGTTCATTTCTTGTTTAACTGAGATAAAATGTTTATATTTCTTAAAAATATGGATAGTTAAAATCATTTTAATTTTATGAAATTTCCCAGTTTTTTAGATGAAGTCTAGGTTTGTTGTGTAAATTGCCAAATAATGAAGTATTTTGAGGCACACCCCAATGTTATTTCCCTGGCCAAAACTCACAATTAGAAGTCATGAATTATAAATTTAACAATTTTGTTTTATGTAGACATTTTGTCATGTTTTCACAGGCCCTAGAAAAGAATAGCTCCTGTCCTTAAGCAACTTGTAGTCAGATTAGGAAGCTTTAGTCTCTTCATCTCATTTTGAGTGTTAAAAATTATTTACATGGTAGCTTTTATGTGGTAGTATTTTCTGGTCAAAATGTTTTTAATATATATTAATAGTAAAGTATTCCTTCTTTGGAGCTAAATTGGCTAGGCCTACTACTTAACTGAATCTCATTAGCTAATTTCCTGAACCTTGGACCTCAGTTTTATCTATAAAAAAGAGAATAAGTAATAGTGAATAGTAATAATTCCTTCCTTGTTTTTTCCCTAGGGAGCATCAGTAAAGAAAAACTTAATTCTTAAGTTTATTGATAATATAGTAAATTCCTCTTATATCTAAAATCTTTGACTATTGACTTAATTATCTTATTATAATCTCTTTTTACAGGGAAAGCTAGGTTAGTAAGAGTTAAAAAGCATCAATCAGCTTTGCTCTTTTTCTTACCTGTAAAACCTTGACTTTTTTTCTGTTCTTTGCTGGAATATTGGATAGCTTTCCTTGGATTTTCTATTATCCAAGGGTTTGCCATTCATGTGTCAGGATTTGAAGCTTTAGTTTGAAATGGTTGTGGACTGGCCAAAAAATTGTGCCTTCCCTGCTTGCCCTTAGTTTTACTCTCTTATATTGTCATTAAAGCCTTACCAAGCTGTGATAAATATCCAGCTGTGGGTGAATTCCACTGATAAAACATTTTCACAAAAGCTCCTTTAAGCCATTTAGTATTCTCATATTGGAAGCTATCTGCATTTTTTTTTTTTTCAGCACATCTTTCTTTCTTTTGGCCTTGCAACACTCCTGTAATTGCAAGTGATAGTGCTTCATCGAAGGGGCCTTCATGTCTGTTCCACTTCTGATGCCAACTATATAGCACTTCAGCTGTTGTGAATTGGCAGGAAGAAATTATACACACATAGGCATTTCAAGTGAATTTGCATTTGATAAAACTTCATAGCTACAAAATTTTTAAGTTAAATGCCAAAATAAATTGTATAAATATAGACCCATACTGTAAGTTCCTGATTGCCAAAGATACAAAGCCTTATCAGAAACTTGTTGCATATAAAAAATTACGGTAGGGATAGCATATCTTATGCAGAATTTTCTTTGGCTCCCTCATTCTATTATGAGATGCATGCTGGCAAAGACTTAATGCTTACAGTGTTCTGCTTTATTTGTTGTCTGTTGTCATTTACCATTGTTTTCCCCCACCCCCACCCCAAACCTTGGTGTTTTTCTTACTATTCTGAAAGAACTTGCTATGAATTTTTCCCCATTGGTAAATTGGAGTCATTAGAATTGCAAGGTTTTATGGAAACAAATGCTTTACAATATGAAAATATATGGAGCAAATTATTTTGAGTATCTGATAACATTCTAGACAATAATCTAGGCACTTGGGATATTGCAGTAAATTAGCCAGAGTCCTTTCTTGGAGTTTTCTTAGTAATAGGAGGAATAGACCACAATCAAGCAATTAAATGAACAAATAAGAAAGTATAATAAATGCTGGTATATTAGAGTTCTTTTTTGCATGCAATGGGAGCTAACTCTGGTAACATAAGCAAAAAGATTTAAAAGGATACTAGAAGGACATAGGATACTTCTCAGAATAGAGGTTCAGGTCATGAACCAAAACACCCAATTAACTGTTAAATTATAAATAAATCAAGACTTCTCAAACTAAAATAGAATAACTATAAACTAATTAGAGTAATTAATCTGAAATTTTGTCTTCTCCACCTCCAGGTATAATTAAACAGCAGAACCTGTTCCTAGTTTGTGATATTAAAGCCATGTCATTGGAATATCAGAGACTGCTTACTCTTCTGTTTCTGTAGTAGGAGGGCATCTAGCCAGTTTTCCAAAAGTACTATCAAAGTATTGAAGATTAGCTTTGAAAGAAGCAGAGGAGAATACATCCCCGTTTTACCATATAGAAATTACATATTCTCAGAATATTTCTTTCGGTTTTGACTTTCTTGGCAGTATATGGGCAGGCATAGCCAGAGAGCTATATTAAACTCATTCAACTTGGCTTGTAATCAGTTAAAAAGATCAGTGCATTAGATACTCTTGAGGAACTACTTCATGTCATTATTGGCCTTAATTCCACCACAGCTTTAGTGACCAGTTTTGAATAGGTTTCTAGCAGCTTTGGGTGGGTATAATCTTCATCTTGTTTCTGATACTACTGCATACCTCTTATTTTATGTCCCAGAGTTTGGCACACATATATGACTAACAGAAAGTATGAGAGTTATAAGTTTTTGTAGAGCAATTATTGGGTAATGGACAATGGAGCCAGTGGTAAATATTCCCTTCTTTTATCCCTTGATTGGACAACTGATTATTTTGACATATTGTCTAAGACTTCCAAACATCCTGACAGAGATCTCCTTAGTAGCAACTTGATAACACATTCTAGTACTGATCTTTTCTCCTTTCTTGAATTTTTCTCACTGGTTCATCAGTACTGCTTTCTAGAACTTCTCATTCAGGTCGTGCGAGTCTTTATCGTATGTTCTGCTTTGGGGTAATACAGTTGAAACAAACAGTTTTATGTTATTTCCTGACAATCGCCTATAGTAGTGTTACCAGTGTTTTATAGTAAAATAGTTGTGTTTAAAGTCCATGTGCTGCTTGTAGAGTATTGTCATGAAATGCTCAGGCTTATAACGCTATTATAGACTCAGATGTTACTTAGTAAATTAATTGGCCACCATTTTGGTCATATATAAAAAAATTGATTTTTAAGTGGAAAAGACTACACCTAGGTTCTTCTACCTTTAGAGTTTAAAATAAACATTTTAGAAAGTATCAGCGTTCACTAAGGAGCTAAAAACAAAAGTCTCTAGTCCTTTGTGCAGTTGGGGCTGCTTAGGATGTTGCATCTGTCTTTAGTTTTAATAGGGTTCAGTTGGTATATGTAAAATTCAGGGCAAGTTTATAAAACTGGCCAAAAAAAAAAAAAAATAAAAAATAAAACCTTCCAGGGATCTAAGTTATTAACTTCTCACTTGTCAGAGTCATAATTTGCAACACTTTGCCTCAGAATCTACCCTTCTTAACCTTATGAAGGTCAACCTTAAGTTTTCTCACAAGGACTTATCTTTTTTTAACAATTGTGGGCAATGCACAATTTTAAATTTATTAAGATATTAGACAATCACTTCTGCATGGTTCATTTTAGCTTATGACTATCCAGATAAACTGTGTAAACAGGCAGTGGTGACATGTACCATGTAAAATAGATAAGTCTGAATATTGTTGAAAATCCTATAAAACTGTCAGCAAATAAGTTATTCTTGGCAAGGAGTACATTTTCTATTTAAAACATTGAAATGAAGTGACAATAATCTGAATTTAATTGCTCTCTGTCTTGTTTCCCACCCCAACTAAAAGGTGCTGACTGGGCTTGGGTGTGCTGTTAAGTGATACACAAAGTGTTCTGTTTCACATTGGAAATGTGGAGATAAGAATTATAGATCACTTTATTTCTCCTTAAAAAAACATACACACATTTTGAATATATATAAAATTTGTAATCTATATGTGATTTACAAAAGACTGTAATTAATGCTCTAAAAATTTAAGAGACAAAATATTGTACAAATGGATATAGAAGGATATAGTCTCTTATGTCAGTAATAGTTATAATTGAGTTCCAGGCAAAAAGAAATGGGACATGGATGATCACATTATAAACACTAAATTCAAAGGTAAGTATTGTGCTGCTACAGCCTTGGAATCTTTGCAGCCCTTACCTGTAAAAGAAATGGAATATGACTCTTTTACACTTTTACATGTTTGTGTAAACATGTATACTCATACAGATACAGTCACAGCAGTAGGGCGGGCCTTCTAGGCAATCAGACCTGCCTTACTGTTAGTCTTTTCTATTACAATTACAAAATATCTGATATAACTCAATTTACAAAGAGGAAAGTTTGTTTGACTCACATTTTTGGAGATTTTATACCATGACTGATATAGCACAATATATAATGGCAAGGAGAATGTGATGGATCCTGAGGTAGCACGGTGTATAATTGGCAGGGAGCATGTGGTAGAGCAGACTGCTCACCTCATAGTTATCAGAAAGCACAAGAGGAAGAAACCAATATCCTATAATCCCCTTTGAGGTCATGCCCCCAATGACCCAAGGCTTCCCACCAGTCTCCAGTTACAGGATCCAACACCTCCCAGTAATGCCACAGGATGAGGACCATGCCTTTGGGCCTTTAGTGAACATTACAGATCCAAATTTTAGCATTTACCTTATAAAACTGTCATATCTAGTTCATCTTAATTAAAGTGTTACTTATTTTATTTCTTCACATTTTCTGGTGAAGAAAAATTGGTGATTTTTCTCAGTTCTCTTCTGTGTGAGAAATGTGTATGAATATGAGATTATTACTAAATGTTTAATTTTATTTTTTCATTGTATTAATGGGATTGATTATCTTTTTGATTCTTTAGAATAGAAAATTATCAATTATAAGCAAACAGATAAAATGTGTGTTTCTTTTTATAGCATGGTGTTAGTCTGTATATTCAAGATAAAGAAGGCTTGTCAGCTTTGGATCTTCTAATGAAGGATAGACCAACTCATGTAGTATTCAAGAATACTGGTAAGAAAATTATGTAAATATATTCCATTAAGGTACAGCTTAGAACATTTCCTATTATCATAATGGGAAAGATTTATTTGTGTGTGGATATCTGCAAAGAACTATTGCTTAGGTATATGTTAGATTTTATATATTATATTTTTTGTTTTAATTTCAGAACACTTTGTTTTATTGTGAATTTTCAATTTTAATTTATACTTATGCCTATGAGAATAAAAATGCAACCTAAAATGTTAAGGCATTTAGAATTGTAGCTATTATAAAGTAATTAATGTACACCTGGAAAACAATATCAACTTGAGGAGAGGTAAAATTAATGCTCTGTGGGATTTAGAAATAAGAATTAGTAAAAAGAGAAGAGATTTAAATGGTATATTCTGTAATTTTCATCTAAGCTAAGTAAGGATGCACTCTTCATTGGAAACTACATTTTAGGTAACAGTTATAATTCCATTCTGGGAGTTCATCAGGCTTCTAAAATGAAAGTGAAGATTTATGTCATAAACTTGTGTCATAAACTTAGCTATTAAGCTTTATCCCATTTCACTGGGATCTTACCCTAGTCACAAGTGCAATCTCATTCCTATTAAGAGCAAACTATTCAAAGTTAAAGTTTCAGTAGATATGTCAATATCACATTTGCTTCATTTAGAGCCTTTATATGCAAGATTAATAACATCTTGCACTTAAAATAATTTGTTATTTTCATGGAAACTAAGTAGATATGATAGGTGATGGTTTGCTCATTTGCATTTAAACTTCAGCTGCTAAGAAAACAAGAAAAAGGCATTTGATTACTTATACTGAGACAGATTTGTACTGCAATTTGGGTTTTTTGATTTCTGCAGTTTTCTAGAATTATATAATATATTAGAAGATTCATAATTTTAAAATATTCGTTGTTATATTTTTGTCAGAACTCATATTTTAGATAAGTTGATTAGTATATATTGTAAACTGTACTGGTATGTATTTTAAAATAAAAAGTATAAAAACTAATTTTCATTTTAGATCCTACAGATGTCTACACTTGGGGTGATAATACAAATTTTACTCTGGGTCATGGAAGCCAGAATAGCAAATATCATCCAGAGTTGGTGGATCTGTTCTCTAGGAGTGGCATTTACATCAAGCAGGTATTTTGAAATACAATTTGTATACTTTTGGAGATTAAAAATAACTTGTTTTGTATTTGATAGTTTGCCTATGGGTTTGTTGATTTTATTGAAGGTATAGTAACAATTTAATGAAGAAATCTATCCATGGAACTTTACTAATTATGTTTTTAATTTTGTTAGCATTAATCTTATTTAAACTGTGAAAAATTATTCCCAAGTATGAGATGTTTGTGCAAGGAGTGTTAGAAATTAGAAGCTGCTAATGAGTTTAATTTTAAGAAAGTAGAACTTCTGTTAATTTTCTAGTGTTTGTTCACATTTAACAAAAATTAGAATTTTTCAAGTTACTTTTTAAGTGACTTTGTTGACGTTTAGTGTTATTTTTGATAACAGATAAGTTTCTATGTGAGTAATGGTACAAGTTTAGTTGATATAATTGTAAAGTTTTGTTTTTGGTCTTATGTCCTTCTGCTGGATGATACATTCTACTTTCATAGATTCTGCTACTGTTAGCATACTCTCTTTCTCTATAACATTGTACATGTATTTGTGTGTGTGTATGTATAATTTATACCTTTAGCCTCAGCCTTTTTCTTGGGCTTCATTTTAATTGTACTTTGGGCAGCAATTTAAGGTGT
Source organism: Marmota marmota marmota (assembly GCF_001458135.2). Classification (NCBI taxonomy): domain Eukaryota; kingdom Metazoa; phylum Chordata; class Mammalia; order Rodentia; family Sciuridae; genus Marmota; species Marmota marmota. The sequence goes on along the minus strand of NW_025999842.1, from coordinate 5,169,709 downwards.
TTAAATTTAATGTCTGAAATCTTATTTTGGCCACTCTTAAAACTTTCTCTACTTAATTTGCTTTAATATTTATTTTTTAGCTGTAGATGGACACAGTATCTTTGTTTTATTTTTTTATATGGTGCTAAGGATTGAACCCAAGTGCCTCATGCATGCAAGGCAAGCACTCTACCTATCACTGCACTACAACCCCAGCCCCTCTACTTAATTTTTAATGGTGTAAATTTCAGTTTTTAAATTCTACAGATTTTATCTCAGAACATATCTATACAGTTCATCTCTGTCTTATGCACTGGTTTTGTCAGCTTTGTTATTTTAACAAACTACTTGAGATGATCAACTTAAAAAGAGAAAAAAATTATTTTGATTCATAATTGTAGAGGTTCCAGTTCATGGCCACTTGGCCCTGTTGCGTTTGGGCCTGTGATGAGGTAGCATAGCATGGTGGGGACTGTGTCGTGGAGAAAGCAGCTTACCTCACAGTGGCTGGGAAGCAAAGAGAAAAAAGAGAAAGCTAGAGAGAGGACCTATAGTCCCCCTTTGAAGACATGCCCTCAGTGACCTAAAACCTCCCACTATGCCCTAGCTGTTAAAGGTTTCTGCTACCTTCCAGTAGCACCTAGCTGAGGACCAATTCTTTAAATACATGAACCGAGCTGCCAGGCCTTTTCTAAGCTCATTCTTGGATAGTGACAACAATGTCCAGACTTGACTCTTTAACCTCATTCATTTTCATCTTCTGTTAATATCTTTTTAAAAATTATTATCTTTAAGAAACAGAGCTAATTATGTTTTTATCTGTTAATTCATCTTTGAATAAAATCTAAACTCTGTGGCTTGGAATGTAAGGCCTTTTAAAATCTTTTTTTTTTTAAATTCTAATTTGTTATATATGACAGCAGCCTTGTTTAATTTTCCTAAACTATCATGTTGGCTCATTCCCAGTACTTTCTAGTTGTTTTTTATGCATTTTGATATTCTTAAAATGACTTGTCTCAAATTAGGAGCTTGTTTTTTATTAATGTGTTACTGACACATTGGAACTTTTACCTGATGTTCATGTCTCATACAAATATTTAATTCATGGTTTGAGATTGAACTCTGTTTTTAAAACTACTTTGAGCTGGGTGCAATGGCACAGGCCTATAATCCCAGTTAAGGCAGAAGGATTACAAATTTGAGGCTAGCCTCAATAATTTAGTGAGGCTCTCAGCAACTTAGTGACACTGTCTCAAAATAAAAAATATAAAGGGCTGGGGATGTGGCTCAGTGATAAGCACCCCATGTTCAATCCTTAGTACCCCATCCCCTAAAAAAAATTGTGTGTGTGTGTGTGTGTGTGTGAAGAGAGAGAGAGAGAGGAACTACTTTTTCTTTTTAGTACTAGGGATTGAAACCAGAGTTGCTTTACCACTAAGCCATATTCCAGCCCTTTTTTAAATTTTGTTTTTTATTTTGAGACAAGATCTTCCTAAGTTGCTTGCTAAGTTTTTGCAGCTGGCTTCAAACTTGTGATCCTCCTATCTCAGCCTCCTGAGACCCTGGGACTACATACCTGTACCTCTACTCTAGTCGAACTGCTATGACTGTTATTTGCCTGATTTGCCTAGGAAAGATTTGGTTTTTGATTGTTTTCCTAGTGTAATTTGTTAATATCATTACCTTTCATTCTTAAAAATATTTGGATGACAAATTATATGAATTATATCTTTAGGGCTCTGTAGAACACTACAGAGTTTACAGTTTACAGTTACAGCAGGAGTTTCTGCCCTAATGCAATCCAGAACCTTGAGCTCTGGACTATATATGTATGTGTATGTGTGTGTGTGTGTATATATATATATATATATATATATACACACACACACACACACACACATATATATATACACACACACACTATATATGTATATGTATGTATATATAATATATTTGTATTTTAGAAATTAAAGTGAAAAGCCATGCTTAGTAATTTTCTTTAAAAATTACGATGTTTTAAAGTTGGAGGACTTAAATTTTCTGGTATCAATGGTGTTTTAATAGAAGTCAGAAGTTGTATAATGGCCTTCTAGTATAAATTTAAACAAAATATTTTATTTCTTGACTCAAAATTATCTTTCCTCTACAAATTTTAACTTTAAAAAAAATACAAGTTTGTACTTTAGACTCTTTTTTAAAGATATTTGTGGTACAGCTAGATGAGATAATGACCTGTGTATCACCTTTAATTGACAGGCATGTTATGTTTATATAACTTTGTGAGTGGCCTAAGGATATGAAAATACAGTTCAGCTTATAATTTTCTTATTTTCCAAAGGACTTTGACTTTCTGGAAAATTATGTTGAACTTTCTTTATTTCTTACTCATTTTTTAATATCTGAAGAAGTATAAATACAAATATTTTTAAAAAGAATAATAAAAGATATTTAAAATAATATATTAAGGTAGAATGAATACAATAAAAATAGAATTAGAAAAATATAGCCTGGAAGTTAGGTATGGAATTATACACACATTTGCTGTTGGTTTCCTATTACTGCTTTCTGATGATATAGTTCAGTCATTTCAGTGTCCTTGATTTCTGGAATATGTGAATGAGTAAGTGTGTTTTAGGAACAGGAAGGATATTGGGAATCAGGCAGATAAGGAAAAAGAAAGTGGGAAAGAGAGAAAAACTTAAAAGTAAATATAAATTATTTTAAGCCACATAATATTAAAGATACATTAGATAATATTAGAAATACGAAAAGGATGTACTTAGCCCATTGTTATTTAAAAAATACTCTTTAGACATTTCTACTACTTTTATTAATAATGTATATGATTATTTGTTAATCTTTATGCTTTGTATTGCACTCTGTTCATTTCTTGCTATTTGGTATTTCATGAAATTAGAAAACAAAGAGCCATTATGTTTTGTAATCGAAGACTTAAAAGTTAACATTTTTCTTCTGTAGATAATGCATAACTGAATTGTCTTCTATGTTCTTTTTTCAGTGTCATCATTTTTAGATAATTTAAAGTAAAGCATATTTTTTATTTATTATAGAAAATTTTAAGTGGAATTGTATGACTCCCCCATATCCATCATCCAGCTTAAACAATAGCAATATTCTATGTGTTTTGTAAAATAGAGGATATTGTATTCATAGAAGATCAATAATGTTCTTTTGTTTTTCCTTAGGTGGTGCTTTGTAAATTTCATTCAGTGTTTCTGTCTCAGAAAGGGCAGGTTTATACCTGTGGTCATGGTCCTGGAGGGCGTTTAGGCCATGGAGATGAACAGACTTGCTTGGTAATTGAAATGTCATTATACAGTTCAGGTAGCTTCAGTAAAACTTTGACAAATTGGAAGTTTCAGTTAACTCAATTTCCACCCCCCCCCAACCACACTGGGAAAATAATATACCAATTGATAATAAGTTCTAAATAAATCAGTATTATCATCTTACATAAAATGAAGATAACAATTCCTGTATTCATGGAGCTATTGTGAAACTTAAAAGAAATACTAATAGATGAAAAAATAATAATGACTGGAAGCAATAAATTATCTCCTCCCAAACAGAAGTTATCATTAATCTTTCTCTCCTTCTTAAAGCATCCTTTGATAGATAATGAATATACTAATAGTCCTCTTAAAAAAAATTCCTAAAAATAACCGAGTGAGCTAATTTTTTGATAGGTAGTAAGTTTCTTCCAATTAGCACCAAGTTTCAGTAGCAAAAAATAAAATTTTGTGATTATAAAATGAAAACTTTTCAACTGTCAGTATTTCATTAGAAATATAAAATAAATAAAACCTATTCTGTTCCAGATAGTGTTTTACATTAGTCTGCCTTCATAGTTCAACCCTGGTAATGATCATAAAGCTTATTTAGATACTCTTCTGATTCGATATTTGCTATATTTCCTTTGATACTTTTGTTTTATATCTAAATACTTAAGTTAAACATTGTATACTAGGAACTAACTGATTAAAAATTTGATTAAGATCAAATAGCTAGTGAGTTGCAGAAGATTTGAACCCAGTGCAGATAAAACTCTGAAGGAGCATGATACTGTATGGTTGGTTACTCACTGAAGGGAAGCATTGATTCTTTTATTTTGTTTTTTTCTTTATATAATTCCATTGATTACTTCCCTTTATTCATACGAAACAAATCTGTACTTTGTATTTGGTAAGAACTTAGAAATAATTTATTGAATTGAATTATTTTTTTGAAATTTCTTGTTCAGCTTATGTATTTTGCTCATAAACCAATGACCATATAATTTTAAATTAATCTGCCCGTTGCTGAAATTTAAAGTTTACTTATGTTAGATACAGTCATGTCAGTTATAACATTTTGGATAAAGTATCATCAGATTCTTTTGTATTTTCATATAAATGGTTTAAATAATAAAATTTATTTTATAGGTTCCCAGGCTTGTGGAAGGACTGAGTGGTCATAATTGTTCCCAAGTGGCAGCTGCTAATGATCACACTGTTGTATTAACTGAAGATGGATGTGTTTATACATTTGGTCTAAATATTTTTCATCAATTAGGAATTGTTCCTCCACCTTCCAGTTGTAATGTACCCAGACAGGTAAACTTCTCTTTTTTAAACAATAAGGTGACATTTGCTTTTTTGCTACAAAACCTACATGGACATTAAGGTGTGATGTATTGACAGAGCAACTTTTTTTTTTTTTTTTTAATTTTACTTATTTAACTTCATCTTCAGTGTTGTATGTGTATCCTGTTAAGGAGAAATTGAGTAGTGCTGGTATGTGTATGTTTGTGCATGTGTGTGTGTGTGTGTGTATATTCTCCCATCAAAAAGAAATTAAGCATTATGCAAACCTGCATTTGTTTGGAACAAGAAAGAAAGCACTAGGGAAATCAAGCACTTGATAGATTAGCTACCAAACTATAGATTCAACCTTTAAGTATTCATAAGCAGAGGATGAACTAGATTTTGGGCTTATTTGTTCATTTTTGTTCCTTGTGAGGTTTTTTTTTTTTTTTTTTTTTTTTGGTGTGTGTGTTAGTATTGGGAATTGAACCCAGCCTCTCACATATTAGGCATGTGCTCTGCCCAGTGAGCTACACCCTCATCCCTAGATTTTTTAGGTTTGAAACTTCAAACAATTTTTAGGTCTTCTTTAAGAAAAGAAGAGGAAATTTATCAGTACAACTTGGGCCTGTACAAGCGAGGCACTAAATAACCTAATTTACCAGCTATATTAAGTCACAACTGGTAAGGTGATGTTATGAAATGTGGGTCCATAACCCACCATGTTTTGTTCCACTTTTCCAATTCTGTCTGTACAACCGTTGCCAGAAGATGCCCTTTCCTCACTTTTAACAACCTGGCATATAGAATTGGGACTAGTGCTCTAAATTAATATTAGAATCATCACCTATAACAAGTGTGTTTTCAGCTCATACAATTTTGCATTTTAATGTTAAAATTCTTCAGCAATTTTCTTGATTTAAAATTCCTACTACACATACATGTTTTATTAACTATTTGAATCCAACACCTTCCTATTCTGGATGACTAGTGAATTAATAAGAATTATTTCAAAATATTTGGGAGTAGTCTTCAATTTTTCTCTAACTGGGATCTGTGGATATTTAATCATTTCATAGACTTCTCTAGGAATGGCAAATAAATTTTACTCCCATTTTTCTTATTGTATATGACTTGGAGCTGTGAGTTGATACACATGTGGAGTATTCTCAACTGGGAGCAGTTTTGATTCCTGAGGCTGTTTGGCAGTGTCTGGAGACTTTTAGTTATTAGAACAAGAGTGTGGCTGGGTGTGGTGGTGCACGCCTGTAATCCCAGCAGCTGGGGAGACTGAGGCAGGAGGATTGAGAGTTCAAAGCCAGCCTCAGCAAAAGCAAGGTCCTACGCAACTCAGTGAGATCCTGTCTCTTAAAAAAAAAAAAAAGGGGGGGCTTGGTTGACCACTTGAGTGCTCCAGAGTTTAATCCCTGGTCCCTCCACCAAAAAAAAAAAAAAAAAAAAGGAGTGTATGTACATAAACTATACACACTAGTGAGTGGAGTCTGGGGATGCTTCTAACCATCTTATAGTACACTAGATGATTCCTCTTAACAAGGAATCATCTGGCCCAAAACGTCAGTAGTGCTACTGTTGAAAATGACTCTGTAAATGTCAAATTAAAAAGTACCATTCTTTTTGCTAATGCCTATTTGCATATTGCTAATTAGAAAAAAATAAATAGGCAAAAGTTTACTGATTTGGTTTTTAAACCATGTCAATTTTTTTGTGTTAAATCTGCTTAGTGAAAGTGCTGCATGAGAATATCTTGTGTTCTGGGAAAGGTTTGGGTCTCAGTACAAGTGCTAAGATCTATTAGCAGTAATTGCCATTAGCACTTGTGAGGGTGATAGCAGCAAGTATGCCATGTATATTTGCTAACCTGGTCTACTGGGTCTTTGAAAAAATTGTAGTAGATCATAGATATATATAAAATGCAGTCTTATTTGTCTTTTTGAACAGATGCAGGCAAAATATCTTAAGGGAAGGACTATCATTGGTGTAGCAGCAGGCAGATTTCATACAGTGCTGTGGACTAGAGAAGCTGTTTATACCATGGGACTAAATGGTGGACAACTAGGTAAGAAATATTTCTTGACAATTACTAAAAAATCAGTGGGGGCTTAAAACAGATAATTTATGATTTGTTTATTTGTATAATTTTTTTAGGATGTTTACTAGATCCCAATGGAGAAAAGTATGTAACTGTTCCTCGTCAAGTCTCTGCCCTTCATCATAAGGATATCACTCTGTCTTTGGTTGCTGCAAGTGATGGAGCCACAGTTTGTGTTACTACCAGGGGAGATATTTACCTACTTGCAGACTATCAGTGCAAAAAGCTGGCGTCTAAGTATGTGTAGAAGAAACAAATCTTTAAGTTTCATATTAACTGTTCCAGCAAGTATGGAATGTCCACTTTATATTGTGCTCTGTAAATGTTAAGTGAAAAATTGAGAGGAAAGTCAGGAAGTTTTGCCTTTGATGATCTTTGTATTTTGACAAGGATCCAGTGACTATATGTAAAATATTTTTGTAAGTTGTAAAACAATATTTATAAGTTATATTTAACATGTTTAAATATGACTTATAATTTTTTTTCTTTTTTAATGCATCTGGTGCACAGAACTAGATTAATGATAATTCTTGGCTTGTGCCACTATTATCATTGGTTTATCTGTAGCCTTTTATATCTTATTAATTTATATATTTTTAAAAAATAATTAATGTATACCATAAATCTTTTATCCATGCTCAGTGTTTTATCTAATTGATATATATTTTATTATTTGTATTTGTAACTTGTTATGTTTTAGTAATAAGCAGTAAACTAGCAGTCGGTTAGAAAACAAAAAGTTAAAATAGAGAATCACAATGTTTTTAGCAAGGATACTTTTACCAGTTGGAGTTTTCTTTAGTTTATAAACCACACTCATAATGTTTTACCTGTGATTTTTTTTTTTCATTTTGAATGATGGAAGGAGCAACTGCTTAAAAATAACTGTGAAGTAATGTAAATGCAGAATCCTGTACTTACATATTTCAGTCTCTTGTAGTTGATTAATGCATATCTGATTTGATAGCATTGTGCTGCTGCTTGTATTCATTGTGTCATTCCAAAGTATACAACTCTTATGGAAAATATTTTTCAGACTAATATTTTATTAATTTAGATAATATTTTATTATATTGTACAATTATAGAAAGAAATACAAGTACAGAATTAATTTTTGCACCAATGCAACAGATTCTTGGGAAAATATAGTTCAACTAATGGAAGCAGTTGTGGGCAAGAATTCTAGAGAACCATCTAAGTTTTAAGGCAATTAGGGACTTAAATTTAAATGCAACAAAATATACTTTGTTCATGTAAAGAGGTGGTAACTTAAACAGATACCATACTTGAAATTAACTCATGATCAGAAAATGCCAAGCATCAGTTTGTCATAATTTATCTTCTCTATATAATAATTAGAAAGTTACTTTTGACATTAATTGTAGGTCATAGTTCATTAATAGAAACATGAAAAAATGAACAAATGTGTTTCTTTAAATTGACTAGGTTGTTTTATTCCTGCCATGAGGTGATATAAGTTAGTATTTTTAGTTAACATTTATAAAATTGCCCTTGTACCATTAAATTACATACATATATCCAAGTTTTCACTATGACAGTTCTTTTGTTGTAGATTATTAGGACATAGTAATTTTGGAAATATTTTTTTTTTAATGCAGGTAAACTATTTGAAAGGGAAAATAGTCATTGGGATAGCAGAAGGTAGTTTTCACAATGATGCTGTGCACATCAGATATACAGATATAGTGAAGTGTGTGGCAAATGTATAAATTTTTAATTAGCAATAGCGATGAGTTCCTATTTTAAGATTGACCATATTTAAAATTAATCATGTCTCATTTTGAACTTTTTTGGTTTTTGCAGAGCTGGGGATTAAATTTAGAGCCTAGAACATGCTAGACTGTACCACTGAACCATATCCCCAGCCACTAATTTTGAATTTTACATATTTTTCTATTCAAATGGTTATACGTATAGGAGATTGTAGCCTTACTTAAACTCTAAATGAATGTATGCATTAGCAAGTGGGGTTTAGGTATTGAATGTGTATGTGAGTAGAGGCTTTGAGAGGGAAGAACTTGCCTTACGAAAGTCAACCACCAACTTAAAGAAAGGAGAGACTGGTGATTCCAGAGACCAGATCATTTTACTTCATCTTTCATAATAATTGCCTATTAATTATTATCTGATTAGTTATATCTTTAAAGTTAATCATGTTTACTTTAGAGAATATATTAATTGAGGAATTTTTTTCTTTTCCATCCAGACAACTAAACTTGAAAAAGGTTCTTGTGTCTGGGGGTTGTATGGAATATAAGGTTGATCCTGAACATTTGAAAGAAAATGGGGGTCAAAAAATCTGCATTCTTGCAATGGATGGAGCTGGAAGGGTGAGTGTATTTATGTAAAAGCTCATTTGACAGGCATAGGAGATCTAACAGTGTGAGAATGTTTTACCATTTCTGTGATGATTTCTGTTGACTTTCTTACTTATTTTTGACATCTGATACTATGTAATATAAGCTAGTATTTCAGAGGAAGTATGACAACATTTAATCTAATGTTCATAGTATTACAGTGTCAAACTATAAATTAAAATTCCATTTATTGTTCTTAAAATGAACATAAAGAATTTTGATGAATTATTAGGTATGCACACTGAGTATTGATAAGTGGTGTCGGATTGCATAGCTAAGGGATGTCATGTAACTACTCTTAAAAAGTAAAGACTCAGCAGCCAATATTGCAAATTTGGTGCATAATTGGAAAATTTTCCCTCAGATTTAGTGTTATACAAATGTTCACATTATATAAATGCACAGATTATAACTATTCACATTATGTATGTAAAAGCTAGTATATTTTCAGATCATTATATATGAAGAATCTTACCCCTTAGTTTTAATTTTACTTCCCTGTACAAATATAGCTGTACATTTATCTAATAAGATGGTTAATTTGAAATATATTTTCAATTTGTATGTTTAAATGTATACTTAAATATGCATTGATATTTGTATACCATATATAATATTTTAAATTTATAATAAAACTTAGAAGTGTTTAAATTAAAAATTACATTTAAAAAGAAATGCATTGGTAACACTGAAAAAATTATAGACTTTGGCCAAAAAATTCATAGTTTTCTGTCTTTTTTGCTTATGAAGTAAAAAATAGGAATGTTTTCTGTCTAAAAAGTGCTGTAAAATTAGACATTTTGGAAATTGAAGAATTAATCATAAATCTCTATGTCTGGTTCATTATCGGTATAAATTACTGTCATTGATAATTCTATAGATTTTTCATGAAAGTAGCATGTATGATCTTGGTGGTTACTGTTTGTGCTTTAGTTTTTAAAATTTGATGATGAGGGAATTAGTCTCAAAAATCAGCAGTTTTAATTTTTCAAATGAAAGCATACATGGAATGCCAGTATAGAAACAGATACAAGAATTGCTTCCCTGCATAAAGCTGGATTAGGAAACCTAATAAACTACCTTTCCTTATTCTCTCTGTCTCTTAGCGATTGTCCCAGATTCACTTCTCAGGACCACTGGGTTTTGCCAGGACCATTTGAAACCATTGAACTCTTGATGATTTTTTTCTCTCTCGAGATTGTGTTTGAGTTACTTGTCTGAGTTAAGCACACATCTACTTTCTTTTTTTTTTTTTTTGAGAGTTTACTTTGGATTTTCATAGGGTGATTTTCAATCTTGCAAATAGATAGCTATAGTAAACCTGAAATTCAGGTTTTAAGATTTTGTTTTTCTATAGCATTGTACCAAATCTATTTGTCCCCAATAAGTAATACTGAAAATTTTTTTTTTTTTTTTTTTTTTTTGGTGGTTCTGAGGATTGAACCCAGAGTCTTGTACATGTGAGGCAAGTACTCTACCAATTGAGCTATATTCTCAACCCCAAATTATTTCTTATTAAGAGGAGTGTCTTTGAAGTAATTTTTAATGCTTCATGTTTGCTTAATGTATTTTCCTGAAAGTTCTTTCAAATCAGCTTGATTTTTGTAGTATTTATTCTGTAGAAAAATGAGCATTAAAACATACTATTTAGAGCTTTTATTTTGACAGTATTGTTCCTTGACTTCAGATTTCACTTGTTCAGCTGCTGTGTTGCTTTATATTCTGATGTGATTTGGTTTTATTTTAGGTATTTTGCTGGAGATCAGTCAATAGTTCTCTGAAGCAGTGTCGATGGGCCTATCCACGCCAGGTCTTCATTTCTGATATTGCTTTAAATAGAAATGAAATTCTGTTTGTCACACAGGATGGGGAAGGATTTAGAGGGAAATGGTTTGAAGAAAAAAGAAAGAGTTCTGAAAAGAAAGGTTAGTTCACATATGTGGACAGCACATTAAAGTCCCTTTCAGTTAACTTAACAATATTATTAGGTTTTACCTTTAGTCATTTATGCAATATCTTTGTGATTTGTTTCTTAATGCTTGTCTCCTATTGGACTGTAAGTTCAGTGATGACAAGGGGGCACATTCCACTGTACCTTTAGCATTTGTCCTATTTCCTGGAACATTGTAGTTCCTCATTAAGTCATCTGTTGAATGAATAATTTAGTTATTAAATGCTAAAAATATATGTAATAAACATTTTAATTTTGGATAATTTATTATTTTTTGTATTTTATTTATTTATAGATTATTCAAATCTGGTAACATTTAAAGTATATTTACTGTGTGCTAGAGACAGGGAGAAGTTTTTTTGTTGTTGTTATCAGGGATTGTACCCAGTGGGCTTAAACACTGAGCCACATCCCCAGCCCTTTTTGTATTTCATTTTGAGACAAGGCCTCACTAAGTTGCTTAGGGCCTCGCTAAATTGCTGAGACTGACTTTGAACTTGCAATGCTCCTGGCTTCAGCCTCCTGAGCAACTGGGATTACAGGTGTGTGGAACTGCTCCTGGCCAGAGAAGTTTTCATGATGTGAAAATATGAATCCCTGTTCTCAGGGACTCCTAAGTTTATATATACATGATTCTGAGATTGATGCTCATAGGCACGTAAGTTTCTTAAGAACCTAGAAATTGGTGGTGGGGGAACAAGTGTTAGAGAAAGACTAGTAGAGCTTCCCTAAGACAGAAATAGAGGGAATTTGAGAGAGTAACTAGAACACAGGTTTCACTTGTAAATACTGAAAATTCTTAGATTTGTGTCTTAGGCAATGTTTAGTAATTGAATTCATGGTCTCATGATCCCATGTCTGGTTTTTAGTTTTAGTAAATGGTTATTTTCAACACCCCATATTCTCTGTCTGGCACATCTAATGAGTTACTGAATTTTGTTTCTTCTATCTCAGATGCTTTTGAAATCTTTTTACTTTTCTGTACATCAATTGCTACCAACTCAGTCTATATCATTTATTCATTTTTTGGAATGTAAAGTAATACAGATTCTTTATTCTTGTGTACTTTAAAAATTCTTCACATTTTAGCTAGAGTCATTTCTTCATATGCAGATTTCATGACTCTTGTGGAAGCACTATATAGTTTGCTTTCATAGTTTTGATTTGACCTGTAGTGGTACATTCTTGTTTAATGTCTTTCTAGATTGTGTACTTACTGAGGGTAGGGATGTTTCTTTCTTGATCACTAAAGTATCCCTACAGGTCGACACATGATCACTGTATTACAGTAGTACAGTATAGTCATTTAGGTATTTGCTGAATAAATGCAAGAAAAAGAAAAAAGAAAGGAAATAAGTAGACAGATTATGAAGACAGTAAGTTTATATAGTTTAAATGTAGGTTGAAGAGTTTTAAAAACTAAAATATTACATTAGCCTTTTAGAAAGAATTTTGGTTACAATATGAAGGATGTTTTTGCTCAAAGAAATGAAATCATGACCAATTAAGAATTGATTCACTAAAAATTCTTTGTAATACAACAAATATTTAATGTAAAATGTTGTGTTGAAGAGGGTATGTAATGCTTCAAAATAATAAATATAAAAGATATTCCATATTTTTTCCAATTGTTTTTCTATTCCTTTTACTCCTAAATCATTTTAATAATTCCTGTAAAGCTTTGATTAATTGTAGCATATTATTTTTTTTTGGCAGACGTTTTATCAAACCTACATAATCCCTCATCAGATGGGTCTTATGCTTCTGATACAAATAGTGTGTATGAAAGAATTCGACTTGAGAAACTTTCTTTTGCTCATAGAGCTGTTAGTGTCAGCACAGACCCAAGTGGATGCAACTTTGCAATCCTGCAGTCAGATCCTAAAACAAGGTATACTTGTAATTATTAAATTTCATTTTTAGAAGGAATGATGACTGGGTTTTCTTTTGTTTTCAGTAGTTCCTAGTACACATTTGAGTGCTGTTGCCAAGTCCTGTAGAGACCTTAAGACAAACATGTTACCAGGATAATCCAAAGGTGGAATTTGTTAATACTAGATAGGAATGATTAGTGTTCCCTTTAGTTTGTAACCTAATGCCTATTGAAAATATTGAAGATATATATACATGCACATGTATAATTTGTTTTTAGTACTTTATGCTGTGTTCTTGAATTCTCAAATTCTGAGAAATGTATTATAAATATTTCTTAGCAGTTTGTGAAAATCTCTGACCCTTGCATATGATGGGAATTGACAAAAAGAAGAGGTGGAGTAGAAACATCTATAGCATAGAATCCCACTGCAAATTTCCTACATCACATTAATAGACAGATAGGTTAAGATAAGAACCAAGGGTGTTGTTGAACAAAGAAGTAGTCTTGGCAGTAGGGTGACCATCCATTCTGGTTTGCTCAGGTCTGTCCTAGTTTTAGCAGTGAAAGTCTCATCTCCTGGGAAACCCTTCAGTCAAATCAGGAAAGTTAAAGGGTAAATTGGGAATGTGTGATTACATTGATGTAGTTCTGAAAGAACCAGTATTACAAATTGTTTGTGTATCTTAATATTTATTTTGACTTGAGTGTGTAACATATTTTTTGATTTGGGACTTAAAGTGTTCACTCAGTCCTTGGTTTGTGTTTCTTCACTTGTAAAATAAGATATTTGAAAGAGGAAAAATTGAGAAAATACTCTTTACTCATTTTTGAATGTTTTTAGTTATGTCTAGTAATTTAAAAACTTTATGTGAAACATCCATTTGAATTTACATTGCTTAGCATTTCATTGTAGCAACAGGGAATATTGCTTTCAAAGGAAAACTTAATTCTTGTTGTTTTAGTATGAGAGAAAAATACAAATAGAAAAAGGAACAGAAAGAATTAAGATTGATACAATTTCTAAGACTTTGTGGTATTTTTATATTTGAGGACTACCAAATTAAGAAAAAATCTAAATAAATAAAATTTTCTAAGTTTAATAAATAACGTCATTTGATTTTCAAAGGAATCAACCAGGGATGCTTTTTTCTCCCAATTTTCTTTAAAGTAAAAAATATTTTTGTTCTACTTCTAGCCTTTATGAAATTCCAGCTGTGTGCTCATCATCCTTTTCTGAAGAATTTGGCAAACTGTTGAGGGAAGCAGATGAAATGGACAACATTCACGATGTAACATTTCAAGTTGGCAACAGAATCTTTCCTGCACATAAATATATTTTGGCAGTGCGTTCTGACTTTTTTCAGAAATTGTTTCTTTCAGATGGTACCACTTCAGAATTTTCAGATGTTTACCAGAAAGATGAAGATTCTGCAGGATGCCCTCTCTTTGTGATAGAGAAAGTTCATCCTGAGTTGTTTGAGTACCTTTTACAATTCATATATACAGAAACTTGTGACTTTTTAACTCATGGCTTCAAACCACGAATACCCTTAAACAGAAAACCAGAAGAATATCAGGGTACTCTGAGTTCTCATATGAATAAAATGAATTGCCATGAAGATGATAATCAGAAGACAGCATTTGAAGTTTATAAAAGTAATCAAGCTCATAGAATTAGTGAAAGGCAGAAGAGCAAACCTAAATCTAAAAAAGGAAAAAGTGCCGGGGAAGATGATCCTGTAAGAATGTTGCAAAATGTTGCAAAGAAATTTGGCCTCAGTAATCTGAGTAGTAGGTATGACTCCTTAATATCTGTCTTGGACCTGAATTCTCCTGTTTAAATATTTTTACCTTTTCTTTTTTTGTTTTCTTATCCCCACTGCTCCCACTCCTTTTTTGGGAGAGGTTCATTGATGTGTTCTGTTTTCTGGTAGAGACATCTCTGGGGGACTCCCTGGTTTGAACATTAAAGGGTAGGAAGGCTATTAGAGGATTTCTGCCCATTGTGGTATGGCTCTCTAATAGGGATCTACAGTGACAAGCAATGTGGTGTGCTAGAAAGATCTTGGGAATTAGAAAGACTCATGAAATTATGCTCCTTAGTTTACTATTACTGGATTGCTGGCTGGGGCATATTTAATAGTTTGCTTGTAACTCATGTTCTCAATATATAGTAGGGATAATATTCACCTCATGTTATTGGCAAAGTTTTGTTGTATAGCATATGTAAAGTGCCTGAAACAGTATCTGTCACATTATAAATCAGATTCTTTGTTATTCTCTATTTTAAGACCTTTTTGTTACTTACAAAAGAATAACATTAATTGAGGATTGTGAGAAGGGGAGGAGTGTATATAATATTTCTATTTAACAATGCTGAAGGACTTTGTGCTATATCTTTGATTTGCTATTTTCAATAATGGTATTGAATATATTTTTAATTCTAATTAAAATCAAAGAAAAATTAATTATTCTTAAATATTATAATGGGGTTTGTTAGATACTTTTCTAAATGATGATATGATTATGTTCAGATATGAACTAAATTGTTTGATTTTTGTATGTTTGTCTTTTAATCTTGGTAGTGGAGTGTATCCACTTGTTGATTTTTTTTCTTTTCTTGATAGGTTAGATGAAGTCAGATTTGAAAATGAAAAAATTAATGTTATTGCTAAGAAAACTGGTAATAAACTGAAACTGAATCAGAAAAAATGGTAAGTTAGATAATGAAGATAAACTTTCATGTCTGGATTTTGGTGTACAAATGTAGAAATCAAAGATCTTAGGTAGATATCCTCTTACCTTTTCTAGTCTTCATTTTTGGAAATTTTAGAGAGCTATTGAGTTAATGGATAAAACATTAACTGCTCAATAAGACATTGAAGGAGTTCACTCTTGCTGATGTGAATTTAGAAATTTTTTTTTCTTGCTTGAATTTTATATCTTATTGTTAGTAGTATTTGATTTAGTCCTAAAAACCAAATTGCATATTTCCATCATTATGATGACTATTTCCTTTAGTATACTTTTTTCCATGAATAAATATGCTACTCTAAGTATATTTATTATCAAAAGTTTCATTTTAAGTATTTGTAGGTGAAAAGTTTTGGAGAAAAAGAAACTGTGTAGGTGTCCGGACTCTGCTTGGCACAAAATAGGTACAAGTAATTGAATTAAAGAACTTTAAACATGGAGTTGCTTTAACTCTTGTTAATACTTTACGTGGAAATAAAAAAGTAAAACCAGGAGAAAGTCTTTTTTGAATATTTATTTGTGCTCAGTTTTCTTTTCAAATGTTATCTTTTTATTAAGACTTAATTGTTTTCCCTGAGGTGGAGGGAGATGAAGTACGTTATTTATATGTATATCCACAAGATTTTTATTCTCTGCCACCTTTATCTAAAACAAAATATAAAGTTAAGTCAAATCCTTTGATATATTTTATTTGCTTAATAATGTAAAGAAATCACTCTTGCTTCAATAAACATTTTTTTTTTTTTCTTTTGGTACCAGGGTTTAAACTTAGGGGCACTCAACTGCTGAACCACATCCCCAGCCCTATTTTGTATTTTATTAGAGACAGAGTCTCACTGAGTTGTTTTGTGCCTTGCTTTTTGCTGAGGCTGGCTTTAACTCGAAATTCTCCTGTCTCCGCCTCCCGAGCTGCTGGGATTATAGGTATGTGCCACACCCAGCTTCAATAAACATTTTTATTTTTATTTTGCAGTTCATTTCTGTGTGATGTGACCATGAAATCAGTGGATGGAAAGGAATTTCCTTGTCATAAATGTGTTCTTTGTGCTAGACTTGGTAGGTATATTTTTTGTTAACTGCTGATTTATTTGTTTTAGTCTTGTTTCACTATTCTTATTACATCAAACTTTTTCCCTTTCAGAATATTTTCATAGTATGCTGAGCAGCTCGTGGATTGAGGTAAGATTTAAATAGAAAGCACCTAGGCAAATAACTAAAATTCTTTTTTTTTTAATTTTTTTTATTTTTTAATTTTTTATTGTTGGCTGTTCAAAACATTACATAGTTCTAGATATATCATATTTCACACTTTGATTCAAGTGGGTTATGAGCTCCCATTTTTACCCCATATACAGATTGCAGAATCACATCAGTTACACATCCATTGATTTACATATTGCCATACTAGTGTCTGTTGTGTTCTGCTGCCTTTCCTATCCTCTACTATCCCCCCTCCCCTCCCCTCCCCTCTTCTCTCTCTGCCCCCTCTACTGACATTCATTTGTCCCCCTTGTATTATTTTTCCCTTTCCCCTCACTTCCTCTTGTATGTACTTTTGTATAACTCTGAGGGTCTCCTTCCATTTCCATGCAATTTCCC
>NW_025999842.1:4985931-5152472 GCF_001458135.2 Marmota marmota marmota | reverse complement strand
TGGGCCTTTTCTGCCGGTGGTCACCGTTCCACCTACCTGGCAGGCGCGGGGGGTGGGGGGCGGCTCTGCCCCTCAGCAGGCCGCTGGGCCTGCTCTGTGGATGGTCACAGTTCTGTCTACCTTGCCGCGCAGGGGGAGGGGGCGGCTCTGCCTCTCAGCAGGCCGCTGCTCCTCTTCTGCAGGTGGGTCGCAAGCCCGCCTACCTTGCAGGAGTGTTTGGAAGCTCTATAACTAAAATTCTTTACACTTAGAAGTTAGAATTGATGATAAAAGGCTTTTGAAATCAAAATAGTCTTGTTTTTATCTAGAAATGTGTTAGGAATGCTAGTGTGTTCCTTATTTTCTGAAATTTTCTTTGTTCATTTTTTCTTATTTTAATATTGAATGTAATTTTAGCTTTGTGTTTTATAGATTTATTTTTTGCTTTTAATGTGATTTCTTATCCAGAGTTTTTCATATCAAATAACTCAAGTTAGAATATAGTCGTACTTTATTTTAAACTTTACAATAATGTTTAAAATTAATTGTTTTCCTTTATTTTATCTTAATTTACTTAGGCTTCCAGTTGTGCAGCTCTGGAAATGGCAATACATTCTGACATACTGAAGATTATTTTGGACTACCTCTATACTGATGAAGCTGTGGTGATAACAGGTACTTTTAGAAAATTTTAGATTGTGTATAATAAAATAATGATAAAATAAACATGAGACTTAATTTTGACACTACTTTAAATAAGCTGTCATTAGAGGCTTAATTTAAAATAAGCAGTAGGATAATTACTAACAGTGAAAGTACAGAAAGAGTTTTCAATATCCCTTGAACTCTTTGAGACTTGTATGTAATATTGAGTGGTGTGCTGCAGTCTGGCTGGGCACAAAATCACGAGCCACCACACAGCTTGTAGATTCAAACAGCAACTCTTTATTCCCGAACTCACACCAGCCGTCTACAATCACGTTCTGGGGAAATCCACGTTCTCTGCCCAAATCCACCCCCACTGGTCTTCTGTCTCCCAAAAAATACTGTCTGAATCCCGTGAGAATTCAAGGGGAACTCAGGCAGCCGGATACGCCCTATTCCCAGCAGGAATAACCTTAAACCTGGAACCACCCTAAACCCGGATAGTCCTAAACCGGATAGTCCTAAACCGGGAACACCCTAAACCCGGATCCGCCCTGGTCCTTGAGCAAGGTCACCTTAGATGCAATGTCACTGCAAAATGTCCTATTTCCAGGAGTCCTTCCACTAAGCAACATGGGGTACGCTGGCAAGGAAGTTGTCATACCTACTTGGCTAATGGCTCCCAGCAGTGGTGTATGGATTGAGGTCAAGACTTAAATAGAAAACACCTAGGCTTTCTATTCTATTTAGCAGTTCCATTTTCAGCTACTCTACAATTGAGATGAATGGAGAACAGGGAATATAGTTTTGTCAAATTCCTTACTTAAGTTGTTTCTTGCCTATTTCCCCCCTTGTAATAACACACCAGAAGTGAAAGAAGTAGATGAAGAATTGAGCCAAAATTTATGAAGAGACTACATTTATATGCTTTGTCAGGCAAGACACCATATTTTAGTTGTACAACATCAGGTTTCTTTAGTTGTTGGAGTGGTATTGAGTGTTCTGTGATATTATTTTACCATTGTTTTTTAGCCTTAGCTGTATATTAAGGATAAAAAATTTAAAGTTTCTGCCTTTATTTTTAAGACACCTACAATCTAATGTAAAAAACGACTACATAAGAAAACAAGTATAACTAAACAGAGTAACCCTCTAAAAAATGGGTACATTTTTGAGAAACTAGCGTCTAAATATATGTGGGGAAATCTGAACAGTGTTTGTAAAGGAGGTAGTATTTAACTAAGAACAAATTTTCTAAAGATTTGTGTACTTTAAGAGGATAGTGGAAACATTGGTACTTTTCCTCTATTTCTGTCATTTTTAAAAAAAATTATGGTATATAATAAAGTTTATTCTTCTAAAGTGTATGATTAAATGGTTTTTAGTATATTTCAAAATGGTATAGCTCAGCATTTTCTAATTCTAGTGCATTTTCCCTACTCTAATAAAGAAACCTTTTACCCAGTAAGCAAATACTTTCCACTCATCCACCTTCTGGTCCCTGTTAATGACTAATATACTTTTTTTCTTTCTCTATGCCTTTTCTGCACATTGCATAAAAATAAAATGAAACATTATGTGCCCTTTTATGTTTAACTTCTCTTACTTAGCATTATGTTTTCAATTATTATGTTATAGCATATACTAGCACATCATATTTTCTATTGCCAAATAATATCCTTTTTGTAGATATACCACATTTTATTTATTCATTCATCAGTTGATGGACATTTGAGATATTTTCACTTTTTAGCTATAAGGAATTATTTTTGTGGGCTTGTGTTTTTGTTGTTTTTAAGCCATATACCTAGAAGTTAAAGCGCTGGGTCATATAGTAACTCTTAAGTTAGTTTTTAGGAACTGCTGAACTTTAAAAAGGGACTGTTTTAACTTTCTTACTGGCAGTGCACATTAAAGTTCCATTTTCTCCACATCCTTCCGATACTCTTTAATGTTTGTTTTCTTGTAACTTCTAGTGGGTGTAAAGTAGTATAACATTGTGATTTTGTTTTGCATTTCTCCAGTGATGTTGAACATCTTTTCATGTGTTTTATGACCAAATGTGTATCATCTTTGAAAAGTGTTTAAAAATTTGGGTCATTTTTATTTCAATTAGTTGGGTTTTTTTTTTTTTTTTTGGTGCCAGGGATTAAACCCAGGGGCACTTAACCACTGAGTCACATCCCAACCCTTTTTACTTTTTATTTGGAGACAGGCTCTCACTTAGATGCCTAGGGACTCACTAAGTTGCTGAGGCTGGTTTTGAACTTGTGATCCTACTGCCTTAGCCTCCCGAGTTGCTGGGATTATAGGCTTGCGCCACTGTGCCTTGCTTGTTTTTTATTATGTTGTAAAAGTTCTTAAATACCCTGGGTACAAGTCGATTATCATATGTATATATTTTTCTTGTTCTCTGGGTTATATTTTCATTTTCTTTATAGAGTCTTTTAAAATATAAAAGTTTTAGTTTTGTTGAAGTCCAGATTACCTATTTTTACTTGCTGCTCATGCTTTTGTTGTCATATTGAGAATCCATTGTCAAAGCTGAGGTCATGACAATTACTTCCTGTATTTTCCTCTTAAGAGGAAATCATGTAGCTCACATTAGAGTCTTTGATTAATTTTGCTTAATTATTCCCCCAGCTGTATTGAGGTATAATTCACAAATATGAATTGTGTATATTCAGATATACAAGGTAATGTTTTGACATATGTATTACTTGTGAAATGATTATCATAATTAAACTAATTAATATATGTATCACCTTAAATAGTTAATTGTTTTTTTTGGTGGGGGCAAGAATGCTTAAGATCTCTCTTGGCAAATTTCAAGTGTACAACACGTTATTATTAACAAACTTGTCACCTAGCAGACCAATAAGTCTCTAGAACTTACTTGTTTGTAGTACAATGTGCAGTGTTCTGCATTTCTCCCATCCCTGGCCCTAGGTAACCACTTTTGTAATTGAGTTAGTTATTTTTTTTGTGTTGTGGGTTAAGGGTCCAACTTCCTTCTTTTACATGTGTTTATCTAGTTGCTGTAGTATCATCTGTTAAACAGGTTTTTATTTCCCCATTGAATTGTTTTGGCACTTTCCTCAAAAATCAGTTGATTGTAAATGTAAGATTTTATTTCTTGTTTCTCAGTTCTGTTCCATTGATATATTTGTGTCTTTTGGCCAGTACCACACTGTCTAAATAACCATTGCTGTGTAATAAGTTTTGAAGGTGAGAAATGTGAGTCCTCCTCCTTTATTCTGTTTCAAGATGTTTTGGATCCTGACATTTTCATATGAATTTTAGGATTAGTTTGTCAATTTCTGCAAAAGAGGTAGCTGTGGTTTTAATAGTGATGGTGATGAATGTGTAAATCAGTTTGAAGATTCTTACCATCAACCATGGTTGTCTTTCCATTTTTTGTCTTTAATTTTTGTCAGTGATTTTTAAGATAGCTTTCAATGTACAAGCCTTGTTTTTCCTTTATTAAAATTATTCCCAAGTATTCTTTTTCCTGCTACTTTTAAATTGAAATGATTTCAAATTTTCATTTTTGGATTGTTCTTTGCTACTGCTTAAGATAGCAATTGGATTCTTTCACTAGTTCTGTTAGTTTTAAGTGGATTTCTTAGGATTTCCTTTATACAATATCATGTTATCTGCAAATAGAGATGGTTTTACTTCTTCCTTTATAATCTGGATGCCTTTTATTTCTTTTTCCTGCCTAGCGACTCTGACTATAAGAACTTCTTTTACAGTGTTGTGTGGAGTCTATCCTTGTGTTGTTCCTAATCTTAGGAGGAAAGAATTGAGTCACTATTAGTTAGTTAGTTGTAGGATTTTTTATTTTTATTTTTTTTGGTAATTGTTTATCAAGTTGGGGAAGATTTTTCTATTCCTGGTTTGAGTGTTTTTATCATGAAAGGGAATCAGTCTTCATTAAATGCTTTTCTGTATCTCTTGAGATGATTTAAATCACTTTTTCTGTCCTTTAGTTCCATTTTTGTTCATTATATTGGTTGATTTTTATATGTAGAGTCTTTCATTCTGGGAATATTCTACTTAATCATGTGTAATTCTTTTTTATGTTACTGGATTCAGTTTAGTATTTTTTGTATCTATAATCATAAAATGGATATTAGTCTTAGTTTTCCTGTAATGTTTCTGTTTGGCTTTAGTATCAGGACATTGTTGACATCATTGAATGAGATGGAATTTGTTCTAACATACTTTTGAAGAATTTGGGGACAATTGGTGTTAAACATTTGGCCAAATTTGTCAATGAAGCAATCTGATCCTGCACTTTTCATTGTACAAAGATTTTTAATTACTAATTTAATCCCTTTATTTATTGTAGATCTGCTCAGTTTTATATTGAATCAATTTAAGTAATGTGTGTTCTACAGATTTGTTCATTTTATCTGGATTTTTGCTTTGTTAGCATACAAATCTGTTCATAGTTTGTAGTGTCTGTTAACCTTTTTTACTTCTGGTTGGTTTTATCAAGTTACTTTTTTCTTTCTTGATTTTGGTAATTAAAGTCTTCTTTCTAGTTTTTTATTGATCATTTTCCTAAAGATTTGTCAATTTTATGATTTTTTTTTTCATAAAACAACTTTGAGTTTTGTTTGTATACCTTGTTTTTTGTTCTTGTTTTGTTGATTCCAGCCTAATTTTTATCATTGTTTTCTTTCTGCTTGCTCTGTGTTGGCTTATTCTTCTTTTCTGTAGTTTCTTAAAATGGAAGTAGACTATTGGTTGGAGATCTTTCTTCTTCTTTATTACTGTCCCCTTTTGTGTCAAATGGATATTTTCTCCTTTGCTTTTGAAATGCTCTTGTAGAAGTAATTTTTTAATGGTTACTCTGGGGACTGTAATTAATATCATAAGTTAAAACAATCCTGTTCGTATTAATGCTAACTTAATTTCAGTATCATTTAAAAAATGTTGTTTCGTTATAGCACCCTTTCCTTCCTACTCCTTTGTGCTATTTGTCATTCATATTATACCTTTGTATATTACATGCCCATCAACATGTATTTGTTATTGTTTTATGCAGTTGTAAAAAAAGGTTAAGAAGAAGAATACATTTATATTTTTATACTATCTTTTTTACTTATTTGTGTAGTTAGGTTTATGGATGTTCTTGATGGATTTGAATTATCTTTGAAGTGCCCTTTTAGTTCCGTTTGAAGTTCTACTTTTAGCATTTCTTGTTAGAGCAGATTAACTAGAGACAAATTCTCCTTTTTTGTTATTAATCTGTGAACATCTCAATTTCTTCATTCTTGAAGGATAGTTTTGCTAGATAATAGAATTCTTGGTGATGGTCTTTTTGTTTTACTATTATTAATATGCCATCCCATTGCTTTCTCATGTCTTATCAGATCTTAATCTCATTGAGGATCCCTAACACATGATTAGTTGTTTCTCTCCTGCTGATCTCAAGATTTTCTTTAGTTTCCAACAGTTTATTGTATCTAGATGTGAATACCTTTGAATTTACCTTACTTGGAGTTTGTGTGCTTTTTGGATATGCAGATATATTTTTTAAGAAAATCAAATTTGAAAAGTTTTCAGTTATTATTACTTAATATTCTTTTTTTCCTTTCTCTCATTTTTTCCTTCTGGGACTTTCATTTGTATCTTGGTATGCATAGTGGATCTCTATAAGGACTTTTGGGTTTTGCTCATTTTTCTTTCTGTTCCTTACATTAGGTAATCTCAACTGACCTTTAACTTCTCTTTAATGATATTCTAGTTTTAACCCTAACATTGTCTTCATTCTTTAATTTTTTAAGACAGGGTTTCTTTTAGTTCTTCAGGCATATTTAAAATAGGTGATTTAAAGTCTTATCTAGTAAATCTGAAGTCTTCCTCAGCAACACTTTCTTCTGCCTACTTTTTTTTTTTGTGTGTGTGCATAGGTTATACTTGAATTTTTTTCATTTCATCTTTCATAAAGTTTTGTTGTTGAAAATTGGACTTTAAATAATATAGTGTAGCAGCTGTGGAGATCCAGATTCTTCCCTCATCCACAGGTTTGTTTTTTTTTTTCCGACAACTTTCCTGAACTAATTCTGTAATTTCTTTATTCATCCTTTGTGAACACTGAAATGACTGCTTGGTTAGGTTAGTGATCAGCTAATTATTTGAGAGACATTTCTGTAAATTCCTGGAAATAATAAATCTTCTCACTTTTGTGTGTTGGGGACTTGTTGTCATTATTCTGGCAGGCAGTTTACAACTCAATTTGTTTCCTTTTGTGCACAGTCTCAGTGTAAGCCAGAGGTAAGAGGTAGGGCCTTAAAAAGTCTTTGCTGGGTATGTTTTTAGCCCTCTACTTGTGTATAGCTAGATTCACAGGAATATTTTGGAAGTTTTCAAAACCTCCTATAGACATCTGTATTGGTTTGCTTAGGCTGCCAAACCATACCAAACAAACTGAGTGACTTAAGTTACATATAGTAATTTTCTCATGGTTTTGGAAGCTAGATATTCTAGAGCATGTTCTGGCAACATTGGTTTCTGATAAGAGCTCCTTTCTAGATTTGCACATATTGCCTCTTGCTATGTCTTCACAAGGCCATTCCTTAATGCATATGTGTGGAAAGAGAGTAAGCAAGGTCTCTGTGATCTCCTCTTAGAGGTATACTAATCCTGTTGAGTTAGGGCTCCAACCTTATAGCCTCATTTAATCTTAATTACTTCCATAGAATCCCTATTTTCAAATACAACACTGGGGATTAGGACGTCAACATATGAATTTTGAGGGGCATTATAAGCATTTTGTCTAACAACATTCTATTCTCTAGTATTTCTTTTTAAGGTTTTTTTTCTATCTGCTGCTTGTTTGTTCCAACTGTCATCTTAGGCAGACTCAGTGTTAAAATGATTACTGCTAATTATTTTCTTTTTTTTTTGTATTTTTTTTAAAAGAGAGAGAGAAGGAGAGAGAGAGAGAGAGAGAGAGAGAGAGAGAGAGAGAGAGAGAATTTTTAGTATTTATTTTTTAGTTTTCAGCGGACACAACATCTTTGTTTTTGTATGTGGTGCTGAGGATTGGAACCGGGCCGCAGGCATGCCAGGCGAGCGCGCTACCGCTTGAGCCACATCCCCAGCCCCACTGCTAATTATTTTCAATAAAGGAAAATGTTGGTCTCATTAGGGAAGCTTTGAGTTAGGTCAAATAAAGACAAGTTATTCTAGTTGAATTTTAAGGGAAGAGCTGACAGGTCAAAATATTGATAGTTCTTTGATAATATTACTTCATAACCACTTTTGTTTTCTCCAGCAGCTACTAGGCTGCTCATTTTCACGGTAATTGTGGATCTATTGGTTTTCAGTCCAGGTTGAGTATCATTTATCCAAAATGTTTGGGACTGTATGTGCTCTTTATTTATAGTCTCAAAATTTTTGGAATATTTCTGTATTGTAATGAGTTATCTTTTGAGATGGGACCAAAATCTAAACCTAAAATTCACTTATGTTTTGATCATACCTATTACAGATAGCCTGTTTTTAGTCTGTTTCTGTTTTGACTGTGACCTGTCTCATGAGGTCACGTGTGGTATTTTCAACTTTTGGTCCCTTATAAGTACTCAAAAAGATTTGGATTTTGGATTTTGAATAGGGATGCTTAACCTGTTATACCATGTAGAAAAGGAGAGGAGGGATTGAATAGGAAAAGCTACAATATCCCAAATGTCACTGTTCTTGGAAAAAACAGTCACTTTTCTTGAATAAACATACCCCCAAATTACTGCAAGCCTTTGATTTCTAGATAAAGTTGATTTAGATAATTATTGGGAGTCTTCTCATTGCTTTTATGGAGGAAAGGATTTCTAAAAGTTCTTAGATTATCATTCACAATGACCTTCCCTCCTCCATTTTTAAAATCCATTTGCTATTCCTTCCTATTCCTTTTTTTCCCCCTTTTTTTCCTCCTATGTTGTTAGAGATTATTTTTTCTTTTTCTTCCTTCCCCTTTTCTCCCTGTTTCTGTTGTTACTTGGCTGTCGCCTAGGAGCATTTTATAGACTATTGGTAGTATTTAGACAGGGTCTTGCTAAGTTGCTGAGGGTCTTGATTCAAGACCCTAGCCTTGAACTTGGAATCTTCCTTGCCTCAGCCTCCTGAGTTTCTGGTATTATAGGCGTGCATCACTGCACCTGGCAGGTGTTTTTAAAAGTGTTGTTAAATGATAAATTTATTTTAAATATGAGCAGAGATTTGACTTTCTCTAACAACATAGGAGATTGTAAACAAGTCAGCTATTTGGTAGCCTTCTAGTAGTAGTTGAACATTTTATGGTCTCATGTGAGCCAAGGCATTTTGGTGTATTTTTTCAGCTTTCAACCTAAAACTTTGAAATATTTCAATCTATTTACTTTTTATTTTAATTCTTATTCCAACGTGTGGAAAGTAATCATGTTTCTCTTTCCTAATGTCTTATTTACATCACTTTTTCTCCTAGGAAGGTATAATTATTATAGCTTAACAGAGTAATGCTTGTTTTCTTTTTCTTTTTAGAATGTCAAAATGTGGATTTTATTTGTAGTGTTCTTGTGGTAGCTGATCAGCTTCTTATAACTCGATTGAAAGAGATTTGTGAAGTAGCATTAACTGAAAAACGTGAGTAATTTTAAATTAGAATATTAATATGTTTTCAGATTGACGAATAACTATGACTCTTTATGTTTACAGTAAAATACTTCATTTTTTTGTTCCTTTAAAAGTGTCAAAACTTTATTACATGTATAAGTATATTCTTATCTCAGAAATATGTGATAATATGCATATCTTTGAATTGAAATATGATGTTAATTTTTATTGCAATGTCATAAAATCATGAATAATAATGTCATTTATTTTGGAATTTCAGGAATAAGAATTTGAAAGCTAAATTTTCTTTTTTTGCTACTTTGCTGGTCTTGGGTATAGTTTTTAGCTATTCATTTTCTACTGAAGGTGGAAGTTTTACATGATTCTTCCATTAATGTATCTCAACCAATTTCATCTCTCAAACTTTTTTCTATCCATTATTTCAGTTAATTTCATGACTTTTCCTGAATACTCCAACTTTGAAATTCCAAATTATTTGTAATTTGTCCCTTATGCCCAGATTCTTTAGCTATCAAAGCTGATTACATTTCCCTCACCTTTTAATTCTCACTGTCACTATGCTAGTTGAGGTCACTGTTAATCATCCCTTCTGTGTAGTATTCTAGTAGTATTTAAAATGCTTCTCTCCCTTCTACTTTCTTTAATCTTTGTATAGAAAGTAACAATGTTTTTTCTTTGTTTAGATATTTTTAATTGCTTTCTCTAGAATGCAGATTGAATTTTCTTAGCCTGATATGCAAGATTTTATTATTTTCTAAAATCTTGTATTTGTTTTGCTTTATTGATGCTTTGGTAGTATGGAGGTAGTTAAATTTTTCTACTTTGTACTTGCTAGGAGTTTTCTTAGCCTTGTTGTTCTTATTTGTTCACTTTCCTTGAGCACCGTGGACCATCTTCTCCTTGGTTACAAAAAAAGAGAACAATAGCCTTGATCTTTTTTTAATTGTAAGAAAAGAAAAAACATTAAAATAAAGAACACAACATGTAGTAGGTATAAGATATACATATAGGTGATATTTTCACTTGTTCAGTTGACTTTCCTGAACTTCCTTGGATATTCTGCATAGTTTCCTTTATTAATTCTTTAATACTCCTAGAACCTAGCAAAAGAAGTGTTCCATAGAAGTTTGGTCTTTGATTATTGGTCAATCTTTGTTCCCAAATAAATAATTTTAGAGAAGTTTTTATATGATCCAATTTTATTATTTATGAGAGATGTGAGATGTTTTTATCATTAGCTGAAAGGTTAGTCCGGTAAGGTAGAGACCTTTATTGACTGCCATTTCAATTTTTGAGAGTATAACAGAGAAAGAATTAAAAAAGCATGGAAGAGGCCATGTGTAGAAAGCACTTGTGTTCATCTGTTGGCTGCAGATCAGGGTAACTAAGAAAAAGATAGAGAAGTTCAGGAAGCTAACGTTATATGCTACATAGGTAGAATATCTTAGCAAAATAGGGTTCTTCATACATCAAGTTCCTAGCATTATAACTATCCAGAGTCTTTCACAGAATATATTAAATTCAGCACTAGCATGAATAAGGTAAGATTTAGATGCATTTTCTAAATGTATACATATATTCTGATAGATTAATCAACTTAGTGCATTTTACAGAATTATTTCGTCAGTTCCTCTTAGTCTTAATATCATTTTTACTTTTATAGAAGACAGAATGACTACTCTGCTATGCAAATGAAAAGGAAAGTTGTTCATTAGTGAAAGTTAATAATAAAAAATTATTTGGTGGAAGATTGTCAGTTCTTATATATTTGCTTTTTGGTGGCACCCAGTGTTTCTTTTATATTTTGGTTTGCTTAAAATTTTCATTTGTGTGTGTTTTTCCTTGTAACCAATCTTTTGAAATTACTTTTGCATATTTGGGTGGAAGTTAAATTCTGTATTTTGCCCCAGAAAAAATTTTTGTATTTTTGGTAAAACAGAATAACCATTGTTTCCTTTGTTTTGAATGTTGAAAGCTTACAAACTTAAGTGTATTTATTTGTTTGTAGTAGCATGCCTTTCATGTAATTTTGTAAATCTTTTCTTTCTTTGTAGTTACCCTTAAGAATGCTGCTATGCTTCTGGAATTTGCGGCATTGTATAATGCTGAACAATTGAAACTGTCTTGTTTACAGTTCATAGGACTGAATATGGCAGCTTTACTAGAAGCAAGGTTAGTTCTGTGTACATATTCTATGACTTTTGCAAAAATGGGTGTTTATATATAATAGTAGATATGTTAGTAATTTAAAAGTGAATAATAATATTTACTTGGAAATTTGAAGTAAACAAATTTGAAAATGCTAATGAGTTAGGAGTCAACATTTTTGAATTAGGGGGATTTGGAAATTTGTCAACTTTTTAGCAATTTTTTATTGAAAAAAATTAATATTTTTTAAAAAATACAAGGTCAAAATATTTTTTTTCTTATTATAAAATCAGTAATGGGGAAAATGAAGCTTTTCCTAGGGAACATAGTTACTTAAGTTTAGAAGCCATATTTTTAGTTTTAGTTTAAAGCTTTATCATCTAGTTTCAATAGTACTGATAATAAAAACTAATACTTAGTGTCTCCTGTGTACTAGGAAGTTTTCCAAATGT
Organism: Marmota marmota marmota; assembly: GCF_001458135.2. Taxonomy (NCBI): domain Eukaryota; kingdom Metazoa; phylum Chordata; class Mammalia; order Rodentia; family Sciuridae; genus Marmota; species Marmota marmota. Next base: position 5,140,626 of record NW_025999842.1, on the reverse strand, counting down.
GTTACATAGATTAATTCATTTTATTTTCACAAAAATCTTATAAGTAGATTTTGTTAATATCCTTAAGTTGCAAAAGCGAAAACAAAGGCAATATTTTTTCTTTTATTTTTGGGAAAGAATTGAAAATTTAGATGTATATACTTGTTATAAATGATTTCAACTTTTTAATGACTTAGTTTTCAAAGTCAGAATGATCTTAAATTAATTCAAAATCATGATTAATGAAACATTCTAAAACATGATTGAAATACAGTGTTTTGGTTTATGGAAGCACATCACAAAGAGATTATTAACAATTTCCAGGTAGGGTTCAGTTTAGAGACAATTCTTTTGCTATTTCAGTTTTTATTAGTTTGTGGAAAATGCTTTTGAATGCACATTAATGTTTTGAGATACTAGACAATGTCATTTTAAAATGCATTTGATATCCAAGTGTCAGAACCTAGCTAGAGTTTCAAGCTAAATTTAATTCCATTGCTAACATTACATTAGTAGTTCTCTTCATAGCAGTTTATTAATCTGTATCTCCAAATTAAGCTCATTCTGTTTGTCAACCAAAAAAAAATATATATATATATAACATACATCAACTCTGTCTAAATTATTATATTGGAAAATGGTGTCAATATCTTTCAGCTATTTCAGCTACTAGGTTGAGACAGATGTGTCAACTGAGCCACTTAAGGACAATACCTGCTATGGTGATATCTCTACTTACATAACTTAACATGAGGAGATGCACACCTTGCATTAAAACAAAGATTTGTGCAAAATTAACTGTTCTTTGTCAAACATGTATTTGCTAGAAATATAAATAGTATGTGAAGAGATTTAGGAAACTGAGGGCTGCACCAGAATTGACTTAGCATCACAGATTAATGCATTGTATATCTCCAAAGTGTTAACAACTGATAGGGTATATACAAGTTATTTATTTCTGATTGTAGAAAAAAATTTTTTAAAAGAGTGTTTGTATTAGAATGTAACCTTTGATTTAAATTTTCACTGCTATCTTAAAATACCTGTTTGAAACTTGAGAGGTCCTTGAGATTTGTCTTAAGCAAAAGTGAGTTGCTCAGATTATACAGTTAATTGGTATAAGTGATAATTCTTGATAGAATCCAGATACTTAACCCACTATTCTATCAATATAGCACTCCTTTTGTAGTTAATTATAATTTCTGGAAAATGAAGGTTGTAAAATGAGTATTTGCTATTTTCTAGTGATAGAAACGATTCTTTGTACATTTATTCATAACAGTTGCTTGAGATTTATTGATATTTGTATAATATGTTTGTTGTTTACTTAAGATATATAATACATAACTGCACCCATTTCCAAAAAGAATCTGTAGAGACTAGTACATATAAAGCTTGAAAAATAACTTTATTACTTATTTGGCGATATGTAGATGTACTTGGTAAGTATTAAGTCATTTGAGTCTTAAGATAAAATTATACTTCCTGTCTTTTAGGTCTCTTGATGTTTTAAGTGATGATGTTTTGAAGGATCTTTCTGTATTTTACAGAAAAATGGTAAGATTTATGTTTTTCCATCGAAGATTTTAGTGGCTGTAATATTACCATCTAAAACAGTATATTAGGTTACACTTCTTAATGAAATAATTTTCTAAGTAATTCTCTTTAGGATCTTTTAGAAATATTGAAAAGAAACCAGTCAGAACTTCTGGAAGTAAAAGACATAGTCAATCAAATTAAAAATTTACTTGAAAGCATCACCAACAGTTTAGATTGCATAGAAAATAGAACTTCAGCACTTGAAGACAGAACCTCAAGCCTGAAGAAAGGATACTTGAATTTGAGTAGAATACCATAAAGGGAAAAAAAAAAAGAACACGATCCGAACACACAGGAGATTTGGGACAACATCAAGAGACCAAACCTGAGAATCACTGGGTTAATGGAGAACATGGAGATACAAGCTAAAGGCCTTAAGAACATTATTAATGAGGTAGTCACAGAAGACTTTCCCAATATCAGAAAGGAGATAGACATCCACATACAAGAAACAAACAGAACCCCAAAAAGACCTGATGAAGAGAAGTTCTCCAAGATGCATCCTAATTAGAATGCCTACCATAATATTAAAAGCTACAAGAGAGAAACATCAGTTCACATTTAGAGGCAAACTAATAAGGCTCACTTCTGACTTCTCATCTCATTCCAGGAGGGTTTGGAATGAGATATTCCAAACTCTAAAAACAATTATCAACTGAGTTTGCTATACTCCGAATAACTCCCTTTCATATTCAGTGGGTAAATAAAATTTTCCATTACAAGGATAAACTAAAAGAATTCATGACAACCAAGCCAGCACTACATAGAATTCTTCAAGGTAAACTGCTCATAGAGAAAGCCAAAACAAATCCTAAAACTCCCAAATAGATGATGATTAATAGAAGACTAATCATCTAAATGAGAATCAAGATAGAATTAAACATAAGAAGAAGTCAAAATGGCAATAAACCACATATCCATAATAAGAGTGAATATAAATGGTTTCAACACCTTAATTAAAATATACAGGTTAGCAGAATGGGTCAAAAAGCAAGAGCCAACTGTATGCTGTCTACAACAGACTTACAGGTAAAAGGATGAAAAAGATATTGTATGTGAATGGAGTTTGTAGACAAGTTAGAGTAGCTAGGCTCCTATTTTAAAAGATGCAAAAATTAATCAAAGGAGACACAGGGGCTGATAATGGGAATAAGCCAGTAAGAAGATATAACAATAATATGTATATGTACGCCAAATGTCAATACACTCAATTATATTAAAAAATGCTTGATATTAAATTCTTGATAGACCCTAATATAATAATATTGGTTGTTTCATTACATTCCTGTTACCAATAGACAGGTCATCAAAGCATAAAATCAATAAAGATATATCCAACCTAAGTACTACTATAAATCAAATGGACCTAGTAGATATCTACAGAATATTTCACCCCCAAACAGCTGAATTTGCCTTCTCAGCAGCTCATGGAATATTTTCCAAAATAGACCATATTCTAGGTTACAATATAAGTCTTAGCAAATACAAAGAAATTGATTTAATCTTATGCATCCTGTCAGAACCTAATGGAATGAAACTAGAGATCAACAGCAAGAAAAATAATAGAAAACACATAAACACATGGAGATTAAACAATACTATTTTAAGTGAAGAATGGATAGAAGAAGAAATAAGAGGAGAAATTCTTAGAAACAAATAAAAACAAAATACAACATGTCGAAATATCTGGGACAATATGAAACTGGTATCAAGAGGAAAATTTATTGCATTGAATGCCTACATCATAAAAATTAGAGTCCAATAATAAGCATATGTACTACCTTAAGAAAAAACAAACCTCCAAATCAATAAAAGATAAGAAATAATATAAATCAGAGCAGAAATTAATGAAATCAGGCATAAAAGAATAATACACAGGATCAATGCAAAAAATAATTGCTTCTTCAAAAAGATAAATAAGATTGATAAACTCTTAGCCAAACTAACCTAAAGAAAGAAAATACTCAAATCAACAAAATTAGAGATGAAAAAAGAGATATCACCACATGCACATCTGAAATTCAAAGGATCATTGGAAACTTTTGAAAATTTATACTCCAATAAACTGAAAAATCTAGAAGACATTGACAAATTTCTAGGCACTTATGACCTACCCAGATTGAATCAAGTAATGAAATTGAAACTGCAATTAAAAGCCTATCAAAAAAGAAAAGCACAGGGCCAGTTGCATTCTCAGCAGAGTTCCACCAGATCTTTAAAGAGGAGCTAACACTGGAGTTTCTCAAATTGTTCCATGAAATTGAAAGAGAAGGAACATTGCTGATTACATTCTGTGATGGTAATACAACCCTCATACTAAAATTAAAGACACATTTAGGAAAGAACCACAGATCTATCTCCCTGATGAACACAAATGCAAAAATCCTTAATTAAATATCAGGAAACTGCATTCAAAAACATATTAATAGGATAATATACCATGACTAAGTGGGCTTCATTCCAAGGTTGCAAGGTTACTTCAACACATGCAAATTAACAAATATAATTCACTGCATAAATAGAATTTAGGACAAGAACCATACTATCATCTTAATAGACACAGGAAAGGTCTTTGATAAAATACAGCTACCATTCATGTAAAAAATACTGGAGAAACTAGGGATAGAAGGAAGGTACTTACTTAACATTATAAAAGCCATATATGATAAACCCAAAGCCAACAGTATACTGAATGGAGAAGAACTAAAGGTTTTCCTCTAAAATCAGGAATAAGACCAAGATGTCCACTCTCACCATTTCTATTTAATATAATACTTGAACCTCTAGCCAGAGCAATCCGTCAAGGGAAGGATATTAAAGATAAAAAAATAGAAAAAGAGGAAGTCAAACTGTCACTGTTTGCTGATAACATGATAGTATATATAGAAGACCCCAAAAAAGTCCACAAGACTCCTAGAGCTGATAAATGAATTTAGCAGAGTAGCAGGATACCAGATCAGCACTGAAATCAGTAGCTTTTCTATACTCCCAACAGTGACTCAGTGGAGAAAGAAATCAGGAAAATCATCCCCTTAACGTTATCCTAAAAAATAAAAACACAAAAATCTAGGAATTAATGAAAACTATAGAACACTAAAGAAAGAAATTGAAGACCTCAGAAGGTGTTCTCAGATAGGCAGAATTAATATTGTCAAGATGGTCATACTTCCAAAAGTAATATATAGATTCAATGTCAATCCCACAAAATACCAGTGACATTTCTCACAGAACTAGAAAAAATAATCCTTAAATTTATTTGGAAGAATAAGAGACTGAGAATAGCCAAAGGAATTGTGAATAAGAAAGGTGGTACAGGAGGCATCACAATACCCCATCTCAAATTATACTATAGAGCTGTAGTAGCAAAAAAACGGCATAGTATCGCCATTGAGGTAGATATGAAGTCCAGTGGAATAGAAGACTCAGAAACAAATCCACATATAGCCATCTGATACTTGACGAAAAACATATGTTGGAGAAAAGATAGCCTTTTAGACAAATGATACTGTGAAAACTGGATATTTATATGTAGAGAAATGAAATTAAATCCCTATCTTTCTTTTTGCTTTACGATTCTTAATACACACATATACCACAATTTTTCATATAGCTGTTTGTATATAAAGTATGTTGACACTAAATCCCTATCTTTCATTCGGCACAAATCAAAATATTTCCAAGACTAAGGAATTAGATCAGAAACTGTGGAACTGCCAGAAGAAAACATAGGGTCTAAGCACTCCATCATATAGATGCAGGCACTGATTTCCCCAACAAGACCCCTAAAGCTTAATGAATAAAACCAAGAATTAATAAGTGGGATGTCATCTAATTAAAAGCTTCTGCGCAGCAAAGAAGATAATTAAGAGAGTGAAGCAAGAGCCTATAGAATGGAAAAAGTCTTTGCCAGCTACTAACTCTGACAGGGGATTAATATCTAGAATATATAAAGAACTCAAACAGCCCAGTGCTAATAAAAGCAAATAACCCAGTCAATAAATAATCAAAAGAACTAAACAGAAATTTCTCAAAAGAAGAAACACAAATGGCCAACCAAATACATGGAAAAAATGTTCTTATTTAGCAATCAAGGAGATGCAAATCAAACCTACACTAAGGTTTCATCTTACTGTAGGCAGAATGGCAATTATCAAGAACATGAATGATAATAAATGTTGGTAAGGTTGTGGGGGGAAAAGGTACACTCATACATTATTGGTGAGACTGCACATTAGTATAATTTGGAAAGTATTATGGATATTCCTCAAAAAATTGGGAATGGAACCACCATATTACCCAGCTATCCCAATCCTCAGTATTTATTCAAATGCACAAAAAGCAACTACTGTGGTGATATGGATACTAAATGTTTATAGCAACAGGCAATTTATGGAATCAACCCAGATGCCTGTTAATAGATGAATGGTTGAAGAAAATATGGCATATTTACACAGTGGAATTCTATTCACCCAAAATGAAGAATGAAATAGCATTACTAGCATTTGCTAGTAAGTGGATGGAAATGAAGAAAACCATGCTAAGCGAAATAAGCTAGACTCAGAAAATCAAGGGTTTAATGTTTTCTCTCGTGTACGCTAAAGCAAAATGAGGAAAAGAAGGCAGTGGGGTAGGAAGATCAGATTTCATAAAGATGCAAGGAAGATCAGTGGAGTAGAAATGGAGAATGAGAAGGAGGAAGTAAGGAAGGAAAAGAGAAATATGGAATGAATCTAACAGAATGATAATAAATATATATGGGGAAAGAACTAATTAAAAATAAATAATGGAGTGAAAGGAAGGTCAGTAGAGTGGAGGAGGGAGAAAAGGGAGTGGGAAGAGAGAATGGGGATTGAAATCTAATTCCTTGTATGTTGATTAATTCCTTGTATGTTAATAATTTTGTCAAAAGGGATCCAAATACTATGTATAATTATATTGCATTAATAAAATTAAAAATATATTTTAAGAAATACTCAATAGACACACAAAGATGTTCACAAAAAAAGAAATGGAATATTTAATAATAAAAGTAGAACTTTTTTTCCGAGGACACACGAAAGGCTTTTGAGAAAATACAGCTACCATTCATGTAAAAAATGCTGGAGAAACTTGGGATAGGAGGAAGGTACTTACCTTAACATTATAAAGGCCATATATGATAAACCCAAAGCCAACAGTATACTGAATGGAGAAAAACTAAGGGTTTTCCTCTAAAATCAGGAAATAGCAGTTTTGTGAATTATACTTTTTAATGAAGCTAGTCACATTATTCTTTGTTGTAAATTTAGGAGGTCAGTAGGCATTCTGAACTTTTTCTAGTTAATGTTAGCACATACTAAAAACATAAGTATATATATTTTTAAAATTAAAAAAAAAAAACTTGGTACTTAAAAATAACATGGTTAATTCTACAGATTCCCGCAATGGATAGACGAATCATTACACCTTATCAAGATGGACCAGATATTAGCTATTTGGAAATAGAAGATGGAGATATCTTTTTGAATGAAGAAATAAATATGGAACAAAATTACTCGTAAGCTGTTTTTGTTTTATTTTCTGTCCTTTTCTTCCTTCCTTCCTTTTTTCTCCCCCATTCTTGGATACTTGACATTTTATTTTGATATTTTGGAAAAAGAAGTTGAAAAATTTATATTCTTTCTTAGTCTTGTTATAATATAGAATAAATGTATAATTAATCCTTGCAAATCTAATAAATGTATCAAGTATAAGTATAAAAAGAATATAGGCTTTAGTTTAAACATATTCGATCAAATAAGTACAGTAATCTTAACTATCTCCCAATGTGCTGAGATTACAGTAAAGAAATTTGAAAGGTCATATTGTACTACAGCAGAGAGAAGAAGAAAGGAGCAAACAGTCCTCAGGATATGTTAAGAGTTTTGGAATCTGGAAAGTAGTTCTGAAGAGTAATGACTTAAAAAAAATAAAGCAGTTCTGGAAATGCTTAAGAATTAGTGGTATCAGATTTATGAAGACTAGGGTGAGTACTTGAATTTAAGGAGCATTAGATCCCTGGTCCATTCCTAAGCCCCATTCAGCCAAGGGATTGCCTCTCTGCCATCTTGGTAGAAGAGTAGAGATTTACCTTTGGAGAGATTGAACTAAAGAGGTTCCAAAGAGGAGTGCACCAGCCAGAAATGATGTGCTATTTTCAAATGATTCCTCTCTAAGGAACTTATTTCAATAGATTATAAGCCTATAGTGACTGACAAAATATCCCAGATTCTATATAATCCCTTAGAGTGAGCTGACTTGACCAGCCCTGAATAGAATTTGTAATCACTGTTGTAGGTTAACTTATCGACTTATTACAGAATTACTCTTACTCTGTTTAGTAAAATAACCTGTTAAAATGAAATCTTTGGGTGTTCAGGTCATTTACTATATAGAGCCACTGTGTACCTCACTGAAAAACTACTCTTGGGTTCCAGAGGTATTTTTTTCACTTATTTCTTAAATTCTCTCTTCCTAGTGTTTGGTAGCATTTGGGGTACTATAAGTTGGACATCTGACTTAGATATATTATATTATATTAAAAGTTATAATAAGTTTATTAACATTGATATAAATAACTCATTTTATTTCTACAAAATAACACTTCATTGCTGACCCTTGTAAGTGGATAAAATATATAATGAGATCTATAATTTTTTGGTTAAAATAGGATAGTTATTTCCCTAATAGTACTTAATTTAGGGAATTAATAAGCATTTTCTGAAATTTTTAACAAATTGTCACCAGATATTTCTAGGTTAAGATCTTGGCTAATAAAACAGTGTGTATAAATGTGAACAGTGTTTTACTTTTTTTTTCTTTGTAAAGGTTTTATTATGCTTAAGGGTCTTAGTCCTTGACAACAGTTTTCTTCCTGGTGGGTAGGGTATTTTCAGCTCTTCTTGCTACCTCTTGGCACATATGTGTTTTCTTGGTGAACTTGAAGATTTGTTGTCCATGGAGACCTTGGAGCACTGCTCATACTCAGGAAAGCTATATACCTCTTGGATCATGTCTGATGTGAACTTGGTGTATTTGGTGAGGCACCATGGTAATGGCTGTGCCTTGTCCTGCTTCTGTTCATAGTCTCTTTGTAGCACTTTTTGAGGCCTATGACTAGCGTTTTACTTTTCCACATATTTTCCTTTTTACCATCTTGTTTTTAATTTTTCACAGAAATGCCAGGATGGGAATAATAATATCACAGTAAGACCCAGTGAAATTAAGTAATTTACTCAGATCTACATTGGTGAATGTAACTAGAACTTGCCTGTGCTATCATAGTTTCTGTTTGACCAAAATATACTATATTCTGTTGGTTAAAATGCATAGTTTTTCCACTGTTTCATCTCTAATTCATTTTCACTTTTGTGTGTGCTTTTTTCTAGGGAAATCATGTTTAAAAAGGCAAAAACAAAAGCTAAAAAGAAGCCACGTAAGCGTTCAGATAGTTCTGGAGGTTATAACCTCTCAGACATTATTCAGAGTCCACCATCTACAGGTCAGTGAAAGTGTTTTAGCATATATTTCCAATTTTAGTCTTTGATGTCTTGTTACCTTATTCTATGTGCTACGTGCTATCTGCTGGAGCACATAGAGTATAGTCCTTTCAGAAGCTACAAAATTATAGTTTGTATTGTGGTATCCACTCTGAAGTTTGCTCTGGCAGCACAAAAGAGACATTCCAATGAATTTGAAATCAAGGAATACCTGTTAGAGGAAAGTGATGTCCCAGCTGGAGCTTTAAGATGAAGAGAAATTAACCAAGAAAATGAGGCAGATGGACATACTTAGCAAAGGGAACAATATATTCCCAAGTGGACTTAGCCATGTAGTGATGTAGTGTGTGTGCAGATAGGAGATACATTGGATAGGGTCAGATTTTGGAGGCTATTGTTTGCCAAACTAAGGAATTTGGAGTTTTATTTTAATGGCTGTGGGTGATGAATTTTTAAAACAGGGTATGATTGAATAAAATTTATGTTTTTAGAAAGACTATTCTGTCCAGTGGCATAGAGGTTTAGTATGGGCAACATATGACAGATTATATTATTATGTTGATTTAATTCAAATATGTTAATGCTCTAACTGAGATGCAATTTATGTGCATAAAGAGGTTATAATCTAATCAAATGTAGTACATTTTAAATCTAGGAATTATGTGGTTTGAAAATAAAAGGCAGTGTTTTTCTAAATTCCTTTTCTCAGTTTTTTCTTTGGAAATCTTTTAACTTACTGAAAAGATGAAAGAAAAATACCAATAACACCTATATACTCAAGTTTGTGTGTATGTGTATAATAATAGATACTTTTGAGTACTGATCCACTTGGAATAAGTTTTAGACATGACATGTTTCCTTAAATATTTTAATATGAATCGCCTAAGAATAAAACCACAATACTATTGTGGTTTTCTATAAAACCACAATACTATTATCACAACAAGACAATTAACATTAATTCACTAGTATTGTTTAGTTTTACATTCTATATCCAGATTTCCCTGATTATTCAAAATTGTTTTATAGCCTTTTTAGTTTTAATCTTTAAAATAATCTAGTGTTCTCTCAAGTTAAACCCTGCTTTTGCTTATTTATATCTCTTTAGTCTTAATTAGAACAGTATCCCTGGTATCTTTTTGTTTTGTATTTTTTCCCCCCACAATTTTAGGCTGGTAATATTATTGACTGTTGCACATTCTAGGTTTATATGATCTAGATTTATCTAAATTTTTAACAGTTTCTCTAGATAAAATGTGAAATATGACAATAAAATAATGAGACTATAGTATGGCTTTTGTAAATAGTAGGTGTGTCTGTCTATAGCACTAAGACATACCTTGTACAGTTTTTATCAGTCAACTCCATATTAGTGACTTTGAAAAGTAAAAGACAAGCATCGTTTCACATCTCTTAGGAAAAGATAGCTGTTATTCAGAAAAAAAAGAGGGTGTTTATTTTTGTTTAATTAGCTATTACAAATGGGGTACTTAAAATGTTAATAAAGCTCACAGGGAATAATATCAAGAATAATAGTTTTAGATCAACAAAAGATATGAAAAGCATAGATAATATGCCTAAGTTGGTTTATGAAGTACTGAGAATATTAATCAGGAGACATAGTAAATGGGAAACATGTCTGAAGACCTTTGCAGACTTAAAACTGTAGTTTTCTATTTTCTGTTGTGAGTTATATCTAGCCCTTAGGAAGAGCCATTGGTAGATGGATGGAAGGATAAATAGACAGTCATCAACTTAGTGATATCCTAGTCACCTAAATGACATAAAAAAGGGCAGATATTTGATTTGCTTTTATGTTATTTTTAGTACATGTGTTAAAATCTTAGCATGTCAGAACTCAAAGAGACCATAGTAATGAAATAATTTATATTCCTTACTTTAAACCTCAGAAAACTTAAGCGATTTGAGGTAGTGGCAAAAAGAAATAGAATTTACTTTCTTGATTCCAATACTATATTTTTCTTGCTGTACCATTCTTTCTGTAGCCAAAGTTGATAATGGTTAGAAGACTAAATTTAAACAAAAGACCTAATTATGGAAATAAATTAAGAGTATGTGGCAAATTTCACTGAAGACATTGTGTGAAGGTTTAGTGTATGTGTTGATGCTTAAAGTTACACGATTGACATTCTGTGAAAGTGTTAATATGCAGAATACTAGGTGTGAAACAAAGGCAGGCATTTAGGCTTCCTCAGTTATCTAAGAAGTGGTATATACATTTCATAACACTTTACTTCAGGAGATAAACTAATTTAAAATACTCCCAAAAGAAGACATTTTTTATAGGGGGAAAAAAAGAACACCAACTCTCAAACAGATTATAATCGACCTCTAGGAATCTCTGCTACTAGGCTAGTCTGCTGGATAAAGGAGAGGCAAAAAGGCCATGTGCTTCCTCTGACACAGATGATATTAGTCCTTTTCTGCATGAATGTAGAGATTTCTGTACAAGGAGAGAAAGACAAAGGAGAGGAGTCTGGAGTTCCTTCATTTCTTCTTCTTTTTTTTTCTTTTATGGTGGAAAAAAGGTCCTCAACCATTGCTTCAAAGCAGATCCCAAAAACTATCTTCCTCAGTTTCATTGCATAATTGGCATGTAATCATGATGAATAACACTATTGTTTTACAACCTCTTTCATTTTATTTTTTTCACTTAATCTAATATCTTTCTCCAGTTAGCTTGAATGATAAGATTTTGGTGTGGTGAATATAATTTAAATTTTATAAAATCTGGTTAAGTGGAAGCTTTTAGCTCTCTATTTGGCTCATTGACTGTATTGCATATATGTAATTTTTATGTGTTTAAATTTTTTTGGTTTTGTTTTAACTTCTTACTTTAGGATTATTAAAGTCTGGTAAGACCAATTCTGTGGAATCTCTTCCAGAACTATTGACATCAGACTCTGAAGGAAGCTATGCAGGTGTGGGTAGTCCTAGAGATTTACAGTCCCCTGATTTCACAACAGGATTTCATTCAGATAAGATTGAGGTTAGTTTTATAAAGCACTGTTTCCTTACCTTTAGTGTTTTAGATCTGTATACAGTTTAACTTTAGTTTTTCATTATTTTTACTCAAACTTTAAAACACTGTCCTGGCTGGTTTATAAGATAAAATTAGTACAATATGTGTAGTGTTAGTTTCTCAAATTTGTATAACCTTCCTAATTTTATTCAATGACTCTTTCAAACCCTTTATGAATGTTATGTCTAATCTTTCTACAAGTAAAATAGAGTGTTGATGTGTAAAATATAATGATGTAAAATATAGTAACACTATGTAGACAGTGAAAACTATATTTGTAGATGAATTACTGAATTGTCTCTTGTGAAATGTCAGTTAACAGAAGATAAAAATTATCAAAGGTAAAGTAATTTTGAAAATAAGTCTAAATTCAGATTCTACTAGTCCCTTTCATAGTATTAACTAGAGCAAAACAAGCTGGAATGATTTGAGATCTTCTAGTCTAGCATAATTGACATTAAGCTGCAGGATTCCTAGTCTGGGTATCTCTGAGGAATGCATTTTTTAGACATCCTGACATTTTATTCCATAGTTTATAATCTATGGGGAAGGGAAATATCTACTTTATTTGAGATAGACTTATTTTTCTCTAATTCCTGTACATCCCTAAAGCATATTCTAGGGCTGGGGATGTAGCTCAGTGGTAGAGCACTTGCCTGCACATGCAAGACCCTGAGTTCAATCCCTAGTATTGCCTTAAAAAAAAAAAAAAAAAAAATCCTAATTTTTAGGAATTCCTAAGACAATAGAACTTATGCTTTCTACCCTGTCTTGTTCTAGGCCTCAAGGATTGATTATTTTAATGTAGGGTAAACATTTGGGGTCAATTATTATTCAGATAAGATTGGTCTGGAATATAGAAGGCATATTGTGAATGTCTTATAATAGTAGAAGAATTAATCCTGGCAATAGAAATACTATTTTAATAACTTACTTGACCTATTATAATATCAGTAGTTTCCAGGTCCCTTTTGAAATATCAGTATTATTTGACTTTAATTTTATTCAGAGTCCTTTAATTATGTTCAGAGTGACTTTCTATGACATTTATACCAAATTTTCATTTTGTTTCATATCTGAAGTTGTGGACATTAATTTAAAATTACTGCTTCATATCTTACTGTATAGCTTCTATATATTAACATTCTTGTTTACTCTTTGTATAAATATAAGTTTAATAGGCAAACATTATCCCTAAAAATTATTCTCCAAGCTCACAATCATCTGATTGTTTAAGAATTGGTTAAAGCATTAACCTGTAGAAGAATATGAATTAAAAATGTTAGATGGTTTATTATCAGAAGATTTTCCATAATGTAACTAATATTTGTTAAGAATCAACTACATATTAGCTACTGAGCTAGGTATCTGCTCTTATTAACTTTAATGTTTTTTTCCCCTTCCCTTAGGTGAAAGTTAAACCTTATGTTAATGGTACAACTAACACATCTTCTAGGGAAGATTTCAAACCATGGGAAAAATCATCAATACTTAAAGTATCTACTCCACAGCCCATTCCCAGTAACAGAATTGATGTAACAAGTTCTTCCAGCTGGGTTGCTGGCTCTTTCAGGTAGAATTTTCATTTTGTTCTGTATCTGAGAAATATCATTAATTTTAATCAAATGAAAAAATTTTAAAAAATATTAATATACTCTACTATACATAAAATTACCTATATGCATACAAATTGCTAATCAGTATAATAGGCTTATCCCCCACCCAGGCAAAATATAGTTGTCTTTGTATTATTGTCAGTATATTATAGCATATTTTTCTTTGTTAATGTATATTAATTAAAACTCCTACTCAAGGGGAAGGTAATGATGGAGAAAGACTGATGCATATGTAAGGTAAAAAGTCATAGAAGAGAGAAGTTCTGCTGTTCTGTTGCACAGTAGGATAACTATAGATAATAATATGCTGCTTATTAAAAAAAAAAAAAAGCTGAAAGAAAAGATTTTGAATATTTTCACCATAAAGACATGATAAATGTTTGAGGGGACAGTTTTACCTTGATTGGAATATTTCATAATATATATGTATGTTGAAAGATCACATGGTATTCCATAAATAGGTATACTTTTTATGTGTCAGTTAAAAACTTAAAAACCAAGGCAAAAACAGAATTAGAAAAAAAGCCCATCTTCCTTTTAGGAAAACCATTTTTTTTTTTTTTAAATTTGTAAGCTTTATGCTTTCTGAGCTACCTTTAGGCCATGAAGTAGTATTAACTGGAACATCATAATCTTTGTTCCATATATGCATAATAGAGCACCTTATTATCTCACAAAATATATTATTATACAGTTAAATGTTTGCACCTTAGTGGGTATTTAAAATCTCATAAAATGTACTGTTCATTGTTAGTATATCTGAGGATATTTATTGAATGTTATACTATCTTTTTACTTATATTTTATGCATATTTTTCTTTTATTTAGAAGTCAAATGAAGGAGTATTTGTAAATAGAAAGCATAGTTTGCTTTTTTGTAGGGCTATAGAGCTTGTGCTTCATTTTTATGTAACTACTTTGGTTGATTATAGGCTAAAACTGTCAAGTGACTTATTGATTATATTATCACTCTGACCATTTGTGCAATTTTTTTGAAATGTGCTCTGTTATGTATTGGAACAAAGTATATGATGTTTCAGTTTATGTTGCTTCATGGTCTAATGGTAGCTCAGAAATTAGTCTGAAATGTTTTGGCATTCTAAGTAACATAACAATTTCTGGGGACATCTGGAAACATATTCTGAGTACTGATATTAGAATATTTTCTAAACATGTCTTAAAAATAGTGCCTAGCTATATAAATTGGTCAATATTTTACATATTAATGCATACATAAACATTTCTACATCATTCTGAAGTATCACCTAGTGGGAATAAATACAGAAATATAGTAAATATTTTTCTTTTTTAAAGAAAAAACAGCAGGTTATCCTTCAATATATAGTAATATGACTTATTTTTAGCTGTATCATAGATTTCATTTAGGTTAGAAACTGTAAAAATCATAGAGTATTTTTTTTTTATGGTATAGCTAGCTACTTTTGGTGGGTTTCCAATATTAATATTGTTGAATATCCTAAGGTTTTCTAGAAAATGTCTGTTTTTGTTAATACTAATAAGAATTTTGTTATCAGCAAAACAATTCTAAATTATACTTTCATTATTAATCTACATATAATTTATAGTTTCATTGAAGTTTGGGGTTGGGTTTTAAAGGTAATTGAAGGCTTTTGTAAAGTAATTCTTTAATTTTTTTTAGTCCTGTCAGCCCTCCTGTCGTGGATCTCAGAACCATCATGGAAATAGAAGAAAGTAGACAAAAATGTGGAGCTACACCTAAGTCAAATTTAGGGTTGGTTAAAAAAATCATAAAAAAAAATTATATTCCTGTCCTAAAAAATTGGAAAGATCCATTGGATCGTTCTCATTATTTCTCTGCCTTTGATCTAATAGATTTAAGCCTTTTTCTAGGTAATTTAACCTTTATAATATTTCTTAAATCTGTGTAAAGATTGAGTTAAGTTGATAGACTAGCTTTTATACAAAACAGTATCACATGCTAGAAACCATGTGATCTGTTCTTGAAGAAAAATCAAAGAAAAAGCAAAAATTTTTAAGCTTTGTAATGTAAATTATCCTTGAAAAGTATATAAAGGAGGAATTAATCATAGCTATTACTTAATGATTGATAGTATAAATTAATATCACCACTGTTGATACTTTGTGAACATCTTGATCAAATAGTAAAGTCACACCAAATAAATAGGAAATATTATCCTTATCTCTAACTTTCATTAAAGAAATTCATGCTAATTGGTTTAATTTCTAGCAAAATTATTTCTCATGATATTAAACTTTCTCAGGAGCAGTGAAACTAATTGATTTAATTTAATTTAATCTTCAGCAAAATGGTTTCTCCTGGAGTTAAACTTTCTCAGAAGCAACGAAAAATGATCGCATTGACTACCAAAGAAAATAATTCAGGAATGAGTAGCATGGAAACAGTTTTAACCACTCCTTCCAAAGTCCCCAAACCAGTGAATGCATGGTATGTATCACTTTTATTAAAATTAGCTTAGATTGGTTTATTAGTTTATAAAGTGATTCTTTACTCCTGAGGTTTTCCCTGCCTATATTAGCAAATATTTCATTCCTTCCTTTGCTTTTAAGTCAAAAATGGGATTTTTTTGTTTTGTTTTAATTTTTAATGTATTGACATTATATCATGATTTTCAAATGTTTTTCGTTATGAATATAATTTCTTCTTGTTATTCTGCTAAACTTCTCTTGTTAAAGTGACTTAAAATAAGTTTACTTTTTCATTTTATAATAAATAAAATGCACCACAGGACATTTTCATAAAAGCAAACTTTATTTTTAGTACCCTTATTTCTTTGTCCTTTTGTATGCATCATAAATGTCTTTACATGGTTATACAAAGCTTCTTGTCACTTTTTTAAACAGTGCTGTTAACATTACATTATTTATGTTTTCTCTATTATAATTTACCCAAAGTGGCATAATTATAGGAGTAATCTTCGAAGAGGTCAGATGACAATTTTGAGATGTGTAAAACAGGCTGTATTCTGCTTCCCTTCCATCTGCCCTTTTCTTTGTTATCCACATCAGAATATCTGGAAACCAGTTCTAGAGAAGCACATACATAAGTAGTGTGAAGGGTAAGGAAGAAGTAGAACCCACTTTCTTTCACAGGAACTGAGGGTGATCTTGGTAGCCACCCTTAGTTTGGGAAAATCCTTCAGTGTCCTAATGCTAAATTATTCTGTTTGTAAAAGGGAATATTTTTCCTACTAAGGGGGAATGACACTCAGTTTTGAGTGTTGCCAGTGGGAATTAACATAATGCTAGTCAGAGCTGCTAATAGGTCTAAAGTACAATTTCTGACCAAAGAAAGTAAACACAAGAAATTGGAATACTGAAGTAGAAGAAAACTGAGGATGACACTTGAGAAAATGGTCTTAGCAGAAATTTTTTTAATTCTTCAGTATTTCTTAAACATCTTCCACATGCAAGGCATTCTTTTAATTTCTGGTGATATGACAATAAAGCAAGACCAATTTGCTTATTGCCTTTGTAGGTTTTATGGTGTAACTGTTAACAACATTGAGTTGTGTTTTCGCTGGTGTAGAAAATAACAAGAGGGGAAAAAAGTATTATTGAAATAATCATTAAGATACTAAAATTATTGTAATTTGAAAGCATTAACTAACTACGTTTGGAAGCATTTGGCTTAGTAATGTTGTTTTAGATGTGCCATCAATTGGTTTCCTTATTTAAACAAAAAAATAAATGAAGAAAAAAAATACATTTGTTTTCTTAGAGGCTTCTGCCTTAGAACCTTGTGTTTTTCTCTGGTCTGAACTGGGTCTTTTCTAGGCCTATGGATTATCTGCCATCTTGGATTTTCCTTAATTGTCATCTTAGAAATGTCCTTGCTTTCCTCCAGTATTTAATCTTGTTTTCTATGTTTTGTGTTTGTTTTTTGATTTACTCCATGTTTTGATGTAGTACAACTCCAGTAGTTTGCTGACAAAGAATATGTACTGCTTACGTTTTTGGAGTTTTTTATTCACGAACATTTTGTTGTTTTCTTTTTTATTATTGATTGCTAGTTAGATTGGAACAAGATTCTAAGTTGGGATCCTTTGGAGAATTTGTTCCTTTTTGTTATCCCTGTGGCTTTTGGGAAGTCTAATATCATTTGATTTCCATTTCTTTTTATGGTACCCCCCATTATCCTTCTTCCACCTTTGTTTTCCCCCTAGAAATTTATAGTTTTCTTTATTCCTAGTGTTCAGAAATTTCAAAATTATGTACTTTCATGGGGTTTGTTTTGACATATTATTTTGAGAATTTGTGTTAATTGAGAACAGCATGCCCTTAGGTTTAGAAAAATTGTATGAACTATTCCTTTGATAACTTTTCCTTTTGTTTTCTCTAAAATTTATACTAATCAGATATTGGTCCTCCTGGATTTCTGTAATTAATTTTCCTACTGTCCATATATTTGTCTTCCCATTTCATATTCTCAAATATTTCCTTGATTATTTTCAACTATTAAAATCTTTAATCACCAAAAAAAGGCAACATATATAAGAATGTTTGTAACAACATTATCTGTAATAACTAAAGTTGGAAATAGCCTAAATATCTATCAGCATTAAATGGATGCATTTTTTAAAGTAATAGAACACTACCCAGTGATTAAAAAATGAATTATGACTAAATACTATGTGGATGAATCTCACTGATATAATACTTTGGAAAAAAAGCCAGTCAGAAAAAAGAAATATGGTTCCATATATGAAAAGTTAAAAATAGCCATTGACTTATATTCCTGTTTTATTCACTCTTTTCTGTATATTTCTTGGTTCGTTTTAATATTTTATTCTTTAGATTTATTGATTGTTTTAAGTTCTGATTAGAAGCACCATGTGCCTGTGTGGAATGGGTATGACTTTAGGATGCTTTGCAATATCCTTAGGGTATCCTTAGGAAGCACCACCCTAATATTGGTTACCTCCTTGATATTTTTTTTCCTTGGTCTCCATAGGATGTTGATGATTTTTTTCCCCCTCCCTTTTGGTACAGGGGATTGAACCCAAGGGACACTTAACCATTAAGCCACATTCTAGCCCTTTTTATTTTTTATTTTGAGACAGGGTCTTGCTAAGTTGATTAGGGCCTTGAAAAACTGCTGAGGATGGCTTTTGAACTTTGAATTCTCCTGCTTCAAACTCCCAAGTCACTAGGATTACAGACCTGTGCCACCATGCTTGGGGGCATGTCAATTTTTTTAAAGAACAGATTTAATTATTTGTTGTGAAGGTCTATAAATTTGGTTGCCAGCATTTTGGAAGCTGATCAGGGTGAATAGTTTAGGGCAGAGACTGAAGTTTTCACTGGATATAGATTTTCACTCACTTTACCATTTATTGTATAAACTTGTGCAGAAGCAAATAGTTTGCTTCTGCCTTTCTATTTTACTAGTGTCTTTGAATCAGATTTTCCTTTTGATAAGGTATGGGAGGTGCAGTCATGTGACCTCATGAAATTAGGACATTTACTATTCTCAATTATGCCAACAAATAAACTTCAAAAACCAGTTTTCACATTTTTAGCCATGTTCTTAATTCAGTATTTGATACAATATATGAGCTTTTCCGGGTTTTTGATCTTTTCACAGTACTACCACCTAATTGATAGCAGGCTTTTTTTTAAATTCCCACTCTACCAGCTATCACTCTGCCTCTTCATTCTCCAAAAACATGTTGCTATTTTTAGTCTGTCATCTCTTAATATCTTATTCTTTTTTTGTGTGAGCTGGGCTTACACACTTCTGGTTGCTTTTCTATTCACTTTAGGTGAAATTTCAGGAAAAAAGTATTAAAGGGAAGAATAGTTATTTATTTGACACTTAAGACTTGAATGTTCAAATTTAGGCAAAATGTTTCTCCAGTAATTATTAGCAACATGAGCTCAGAGAGTCCTACTTTGAAGGCACTTTCTAAATTTTAAAAGTAGTCTATTATGAAAATATTCAGGAGAAGTCTAGAAAGATAGGAAGAAAATGCCATGAAATTTGGCCCAAAACGTAAATCAGTGTACTTTTCATTGAGAAGTATTTGGCAACTATTAAATCTAAATGATGTTTATTATAAATTTATTTTATGAAAACCTACTTGGAAAATTTAAATACAAACAAATGAGTAATGAATTTTGTGGCAAATTACAATTTTATTTTGAATTATTGTAAAGGTTAGAAGTGTCTTGAGTTGTCATAAAATTAATAATTATGCATTTTATAATGATAATACACTTTTGTTAAATCTTAAGGATCTTTTAAAGTTGATTTCTGCAAAATTATTTTGAATATATTCATTGTTTTTATTTATACTTATTAAAGAGTGAATTGAAGCAACTTTGTAAAGTATATATGTAGAAATGTATATATAAGTATATATTTAGAATAAATATATACATATATTTTTTATTAGATTATGAGAATTTTATTCTAAGTTAATGGCACAAATCAAAACATTATAAATTTTAAGAACACATTCACATTAAATAGTTAATATTTGGTATATAGGAACTTTGAGGCATGTTTAGTATAAATTGAAATAAAATTATTAGGTTTTTAATTTTCTTTCTTTATGCTATATTTTGTAGTGCTGGGAATTCATAATTTTCTTTCTGAGATTTCTATAAAATTGCAAGGAATTCTAAATTGAACTGTGATTATTGAGTAGATACAATGTGGTGTGCTGGTTTGTATGATTAAAAGTTATTTTAATTTTATATTATGTATAGAATTATCTTTGAAATTATGAAGTAACCACAGTATTATTTATAATGATAACACTTGATTTTTACTTTGGTACACAGAGTACCTGAGTAGCACATATGCAATACATGCTAGAAATTTCTGAGAACATCCCTTAAACGCCTTGGTTTAAAAACTCACTGAAAGAATTTAAACTTTTTTCTACTTTAATAAAATAAAAAAAAGATCTGAAATTAGCATTTTAATCTAATTTGTGGATTGTGTTTCAGAGTCTTTTCATGATTATAGTATTTTAAATATTTCTCAAATATACATTATCACTTCTAATGTATCATCTAATCAGAATTTATTTCTTTACAAGATGTTTTTATACTATATCTTAATATTAAAGTTAATGTGCAGTTCATCATTTGCAAATCACAGATCAGCCCTCTAAATCTGCTTTTGGTTGTGGTAGGATTTTTGCTAGCCTTTTTACACATTCTTTCACCTAGTATATAAATTCACAATTATAGTTTTATTCTTGTTGCCTGCAATTAGATGTGGCAAAGTAAAGTATTAAAGACAATTGTTTTTTGCACGGGAATGAAGTTCTAACCATTTGAATTTTAAATCTAATGTGAAAACATTAAGTATATATGAGATTTGGCCACTTTTCATCTTCAAGTGTTTTACTTGGAGAAGTAATACATTTCTCATCAGTCATCTTGAGTGGAAGAATACACAGTCTTCATGGCCTGGCTTGATATATGAATGCAATTTTTTCCAAATTCCATCGAGAACTAGCTAACATAGATAGAGTAGTTTCCAATTATTCAACTTTTTTGAGCTAGAAATGTATTCATTAAAGTTTCAGGGGTACTTTAGCTGAGGAATACAATTTTTGTTAATTTTCATGTGGATATAAATGTCTATAAATATTTTTCCATGAAGTTTCTGTGGCTACTCAAATGGAAAATAACCAGAGCCTATGAGGAAAGTAAAATTGTGGGAAATTAGACACTGTATCAAATCATGGCATAATCAGTGGAAAGAACCTTGGAATTTCTTTGAAGAATTCTTCATACCACATTTTATAATTGATCACTGTGTGTAACTAATGAATATGTGAGTTAAAACATTTTATAAGCAGTCTTACTTATTCTTTATTCTTAGAGAGCTTTTACCCTAAGTAACTTCTTAAAAAAATCTGTGGGATAGAAATCATGTATTACATCTGGGAGTCCCCAGATTAACCACTAGAATGAATTTGACAACTTGTACGTTTCAATAGTGATAGTTCCAGGTTTCTGTATTTAGAAAAATAATTTACAGGAGACACTCAGGGAATTTGCTAGTAAGAATATTTGCGAACACTGTTCCCAACAATTAATGATACACACTGTATTTTATATCATAGTTAACTTAAGATATGTGTGCTTTTGAGGGGAGAAAGGATTTGGGAAGGAAATTTGAACTGTATGTGTGTTTGACTTTTGTTTTCTGTATATATGTATGTTTGGGGGAAAATTTTTGTGATAAGGCCAAAGATTAGTTCTCTTGAAGGAATATTGTTAACATGAATAGCTTAGTAGGTCATCTTCTGATGCAAATCTATAAAGAAAATTTCTTCATATTGTCTCAGGTTTTATGTAGGGTAAATGACTTCAAATATGGACTCAGCATAACAAATTATCCCTACAAAGCAGTAAAAGAAACAACAATTATTTCTCACAATACCTGTGAGTCTAGAATGTTAGCTGTGTTCCTCTTCAAGCTTCCCAGTGCTGCCCTTAGGGTTCATCCAGAACTATAATAATTTTAAGGATTGACTTGCAGAGGGCCCTCTTCCAAGCTTACTCACATGGATATAAGTTGGATTGACATTTTTCCTCCTTTCATCACATTAAAGATGTCTTCCCACTTCCAGTGAAGTCTTTTGGACTTCATTGTTTCCATAACAAGCTAGCCATTTTCATATTGTGTTATACTTCTATGATTGCTTCAATGAATTTTTTTTTTAATCTAGTTTTAAGTTGTTTGCCTATGATGTCCCTAAGTGTGATTATCTTTTCATTTATCTTGTTTGATGTTTGTTAAAACTTAGATTTTTAAATTTTTTCTTCCACCAAACTTGGAAAATTTTCAGCTGTTATTTCAATATTTTGGTCTGCCATCTCACTCTCTCTTGTGCTTACAGTACTTTTCATATCCTGTAATTCCTCAAGGCTGACTTTTTCTCACTCCCGAGATTTCTATTGTTTATATGATTCCTATTGACTTCTTAGTCTACAAAGTTCATCCAAGTGCTAATTTTGTCTTTTCAACATCATTTTGTTCTTTTTTGTTTCTGTTCCTGTACTGAGTTTACCAGTTTTTTTTTTAATTTTTTTTTTATTTTTATTTTTTTAAAGAGGGAGGGGGGAGAGGAGGGGGGCGGGGGAGAATTTTAATATTTTTTAGTTATCGGCGGACACAACATCTTTGTTTGTATGTGCTGCTGAGGATTGAACCCGGGCCGCACACACGCCAGGCGAGTGCGCTACCGCTTGAGCCACATCCCCAGCCCAACCAGTTTTTTAATTCCTTCTGAGTATATCTTTGCTACTGTTGTTGTCTGAGGCATAGTTACAATAGCTATTTCAGTATCCTTGCTATTTTCAACATCTAGATTTATCCTTAGTAGTATTGTCCACTGATTTCTTTTTCTTACTCATAGTTTTGATTGGTTAACATTTGATAGCAAGGATTGACCATTATATTGGAAACTATATTGTTAAATTTTTCACATATATATTCTCTGTATGTCCATTAATTTCCAGGAATGCCATTTTACAAAATGGATGTTCTAGCATGATCTTTGCTTTCTTTTGCAGGGCATCTTCTCTACATTCAGCTTCATCCAAGTCATTCCGGGATTTCTTACTAGAAGAAAAAAAATCTGTTACTGGTCATAGTTCAGGAGATCATGTCAAAAAAGTTTGTTTTAAAGGAACTGAAAATTCTCAGGCTCCAAAAGTTGTAAGGTAATGAAGCAAAACCAATATATTTTTTACCTTAAACTATTCTATGGTTGTTATATGGTTTGAAATGATAAAAAATTTATGAGGCAGTTTTTTTATATTCAAAATTAAAAGTAGTATTCCTATTCCCTTTCGCCTTATAATTTTTTCCCCCTAAAACAGTATTGAGGTATTTGCCTTACAATAAACTGCATGTATTTAAAGTATACAATTTGAGGTTTTAATATATGTGCATATTTGTCAAATCCTCACCACTTTTGAGATAATGAACATAATCATTCTCAGAATTTTTCTTATTTCCCTTCCCCCGATTACCAGTTTACTTTTTTCAGTAGAGACTAGCTTGTATTTGTTCAACTTTTTCATCAATTGAACTATATAGTATATACCTTTTTTTATAATCTGTCATATTTTATTCAGCACGATTATTTCAAGACTCATCCATGTTTTAACCAGCAGTTGATTACTTTCTTTTTCTTTGCTAAATAATATTTTTCTGTATGGATATACCAGAATCTACTCGTCCCCTGTTGATTGTACCTTTAATAGTTTTAGATTTTTTTCTCTAGCTGTTTTTGATATTCAGTGTATACATATAAAACAGCTTATAGCCTTTTTTTTTTTAAAGAGAGAGTGAGAGAATTTTTTTAATATTTATTTTTTAGTTTTCAGCGGACACAACATCTTTGTTTTTGTATGTGGTGCTGAGGATCGAACCCGGGCCGCAAGCATGCCAGGCGAGCGCACTACCGCTTGAGCAACATCCCCTGCCCCAGCTTATAGCTTTTTTACATAAAAATTTATAGGTAAAATTTTTTTTATGATAGGCTTATAAATAAAAGTTGGGTGCTATGTAAAATACACAAGTGTTAAAATTGGCAAAAATTTATTACATGTTTTTGTATCAGACATTATGCTAACTACTTAAATTACATATTGGTGAAAAAAAATCAATATAGCCCCTACTCATAGAACTGACAGTCTAAAGAAAATAAAAGCTTAAGCAAATAAATAGTTCCATGAAGCATTATGAAGAGGAAGTATTAGACTCATCATTCAGTTTCTACATTTTGTTTATTATCAAATATTAAGAAATCTGGTTTTAAATAAATAGTTTAAAAATGTTTTAAATCTGCTCTTGGTAAGTTTAAGAGCATTCTTCATTTAGAAAGATAGTAGAAGAAGCTATATTCTGAATTTATATTAAAGCAAAGTAACTTGGCAATAGGAGTGAACATGCTGATGATCTTTGGTGTATTAAAAATATTAGTTTCTGGGACTTGGGGTTGTGGCTTAGTGTTAGAGCTCTTGCCTCACACTTGTGAGGTACTTAGTTTGATCCTCAGCACCACATAAAAATAAATAAATAAACAAAATAAAGATATTGTGTCCATTTACAACTAAAAAATATATTAGTTTAAAAAATGTCTTTAAGAAAAAGTAAATACCAACAAATCCTCTGTAATGACCCTGGGTCTCATTTTTCACCTTTATTGTAATATTAAAAAAAAATAGAATCTGAAATAGTCAGGATCTCCCTAAGTTACTAAGGGCTTCAAACTTAGGATCCTACTGTTTCAACCTCCTGAGCTATTGGGATTACAGGTGTGCACCACTGTGCTTGGCACCATTTTTTTATTAGTGTGATTCTTTATTATTAGTGTGATTCTTCCCATCTGAGTTTAAATATGCTCAGGTTCCTCCCATGTGGTCTGGGTGGGATAATTAATCCCTCACTCAGTTTCCATATTTAATTCTAATAATTGTCCTATAAGTACCAATCCCACACTTCCTTCATCACCAGATTTCTCAAAAGAACTGCCAGTTCCCACTCATTCTGTAACTAATTCTGGCTTCTACCCTCACTGTTAAACTGAAAGCAGTTTAGGCTGAGTTCAATAATAACCTTCATATTGCCAACATCATGGACTTTTTATGTGATTCATCTTACTAGAAGTTTAATTACAGGTCATTGATCATGTACTTTCTACACTATTTGTTTAATGAGCCTGTGTTCAGTTTATCATGTATATTCTAAAGATTCAAAATAATTATGTCTCCTGCCCCTATCTATCTGAGCTTCAGATTTAGTTATCCAAGTATCTTGACCTTTTCATCCTATCTGGATGTCCAGAATCAAACTTAACATCAAAAATGTTGACAAAACATAAAACAACCTATTCTTCCTGATTTTTAATCCTCAGTAAATAACATTTGGAAATCTTTTAAAACCTCTGTGTTCCTCACCAATATTTAGTCTTTTATCAAGATATGATAGTTTCACTCTGAAATATTTATAGACTAAACTTTATATCTAGAACCATTACACTTTTATTCAAACTGCTACGTTTTTTTACCTGGACTACCATAATGGTCTTCCTAACTGGTCTTGCATGCATAGTCCTTTTCCCTTTCTTCCAATATATTAAACTAGTGTGTTCTTTTGAAAATATGGAGCTTCCTGCTTTTAGGACAAAGGCCAGAATTTGTATTATAGCCTTTAAGATCTACATAGTTGGCTCCTGCCAACCTCTTTAGCTTTCTCTTGTAACAAGATCTCTAAATTCTAACCTCCTTGGCCTTTTCTTTGTTCTCAAATACACTTTCTTTTTTTTCTTCCTTCTTATCCTTTGACTAATTGACTCTTTACTCTTCATGCAGACTCTGTTCAGTCATCTACTTTAGAGAAGTCTGACTTCATTTACTGGCTGAAGTTCCTGTTATATATTTCCGTATCATTCCTTCATTGTACCTTCCACAATTATTATTAGTGTGATTCTTTAATGTTTGTTTACTACAAATATTTTTATGTCTGTACACTTAATTATATGTTCCATGAGAGCAAGGAAGATGTCTTTCTTTGCTAGTCATTGTATCACTAATAGTTACAATGGTTCCTATCATGTGGGACCCAGTGAACATTTGGTGAATGACTGAATGAATAAATAAAAACTAGCTATTTCAAATAACATTTGTTTCTAATTTAGTGAGTTATAGTGTTTGCTTTAGATATATAAATTTTAAAGTATGAAAATTAAGTTTGTTTTTGTAATATTTTACATTTTAAATGTTAAAGATATATGTTGAAATATAAAATTTTTATTTGGATGTATATTTGTCATGGGACTCACAAAATATTAAAAATCTGTGGTTTCGTAGTTGATCACTAGAGTGTGCTATAACATCAAGACTCTTAGTTGTGAAAAATGTGCCATTATAGATATATTGCTTTGGAAGTTTGAATTGGAGTGTGTGGCTCAGTCACGTATCCATGTGTTTAGTATGAGAGTTAATGTTTTAAATAGCTACAGTGATCATGAATAATAATTTTCAAAAAGAAAACATAGCTTACGTTTCAGTTTTTATTTCTTTATAGAAGGTTTGTGAATCATAATCAAAATAAATATGTTTCTTTGCAGTGTTTTATATTTCCTTATAGATAAATTAAAGTATATAATCACCAAATTATGGAACACTTGATAGAAGCACATGTTTTACTGGCTTCATATAAATATAAAACACAGGTCCAGCCTTTAATGTGTTTGAAGTCTAGTTGATCTAAATATATACACAGAGAAGTTAAATGACAGACAAGAATGAAATTATAATACAACTTAGCAGTATTAAAGAGGTCACAAATGAGATATGGGATTAATGCCAAATGAGTGGTTCAGAGAAGGAAAAGTGACCACCATGGATTAGAGTTGTTAGGAATGATTTCATTGATGAAGGTTTTTTTTTTTTTTACTCATGTGGTCATAAATATAATTATCACATATTTGGAACTGAATAAAAATATTATAAATATTATATATCATAAATTAAATATAATTATATTTATATATTTTATATTTTTATGTATGATTATATTATAAATTAAATATAATTAAATATTATAAATATTTTTATTCAGTTCCAAATATGTGATAATTATATTTATGACCATGTGAGTAAAAAAAAAGATCAGTGAGAAAAAAAATCAATTATTGATCCCTTTTATTGTCACAATCTTTTGAACTTGGGATGAGATTTTAAAAAAGAGAGAAGAAAGGACAGTATAAACAGAGGAAATAGTGGAAGTTAAAGTAAGAAGATAGGAATGCTTATGATCCTTTGTGGAGTTGGGGTGGTAGGGGTGGGAGGCCCATCTAAAGAAATTCTACAAATTATACATTCTTATTTTAATTGTAGAAAATGTGACTTTTCCAAGGCTAAGGCAAAAAAGGCAATGTTGTATGAGATGTCAAAATTTAGAAGAGGGGAATTTGTACAGTTTCTATGTGTTTATTATTTTTCATTTTATGTGTTTTTTTTTTTTTAGTTTTTGTTTCACTTAAGATAACTTCTTATGTAGTTCTGGGCAAGAAAATGTGAGCTTGTGTTTTTAATTAGTAAGAAAAACTACTTATGAAACAAAATTACTGTACAATTATATCAGCTCTAATATTACATAAAACTATTGTAATCAAACTAATATACAATTTTATTTAAAAAATGGAGCAAAAAGTAATGTAGTTGTTCTCATCAGGTCTAAATTTGACAATGTTAATTTTCTTCAGTTTGAACAAAAATCTTTTATTTATTTGATGGGTTTTTTTGTTTCTTTGCAGTACTGGGGATTGAATCTGGGGCCTAACATATGCTAGGCAAGTGCTCTACCAGTGAGCTGTATCCCAGTCATTTTTAATTTTATTTTTTAGACAAGGTCTTGCTAAGTTGCTCAAACTGGCCTAAAACTTGTGATCTCCTGCCTCAGGCTCATAAGAAGTTGGAATTACAGAAGTGTGCCATTGCACCTGGTTGGAACAAAAATCTTTCAAAAAAGAGATTTTAGCTAACCTTTTTTATATTGCTTTTTATTTCCAGAAGGCTAAATATTATAGAGATTGTCTATAGGAATGTCTGTTTCTTTGTTGTTACTATTAAAAACTTATTAATAATACTATTAAGTATTTGGTTGATTTTTAAAAACTGTCAATTTTATTTAATTAATTTGCTTCAATTTTAAGATGAAATTTTGAGACCCCTAAGTTATTTTGAATAAATTTATAATTAATGAGATTATTCATTGAAAAAATTATTAGTGGAAAGAGTTCTGGGATTATAATCTTAAGAAACAGATTTGATATTTAGTCTAACACTGTAACCCTTTCTGAACCTCATCATATATCATTTATGAGCATAGTAATACTATCATACATGTTTACTCTAAGGCTATGTCAGATAGTGTATATCAGAGTTATAAAACATTGCATTAATAAGTTGTACTTGAGCTTTGGTTGTTTCACTTTGATTTTATAAGATCTGTGTAAAATAATTTTAGTACTATTATTCAGTTTTATTAGCTAGTGACATAATATTTTAATTTTTTGCTTTTCTTCAGAAATGTCCCTAGAACAATGGGATGATTTTTTAGCATATAAGTATTATCTGTTTTGTTCTTTAATTCCCAAGAAAACCTCTGTTCTCTATTCTTAGATTGACTTAAAGACCTACCTAGGGAATTTACATTTAGTCTCTAAAGTAGTTCCCTTAGAATATAGATTTTTTTTCTCTATTTATTTTATATTCTTGTCCAGATTCTCATTATTGCATAACAAGTTTATCCCAACAGCTTTCTTATTAATCTTTTTGACTTCATTTTTTCCCTGGACTGAAATTGTCCTCTACTTTGTCCTGGGGGATTTTTCTTTTAGGTATGAGGTAAATTAGTAGGTTTCTAGTCATAGAACTTGGTTAAAACTAAGAACCCTATAGCTAGAGATATTCTTACTTTGTTTTATATTTTATACCTATACCTGGAAGAAAAAGTTATGAGTAATTCAAAGCAATAACGAACTTAAAATCAAAACAAAATTCTCCTTTTGTTTTATCCCATATCAAATAAACCGAAGAACTCTGAGTTGCTGTTTCATTCTACTTCGTTTCTCATAAATGGTTGTGTACTAGGTATTCTGCTGGACATAGAGGTAGAAAGAACAACAAAACAATCCTATGCTCAGAAAGACCAGTCTAGCAGTTAGGACAAACATGTAAGCAGTAATGAGAGTATGTAGAGCTTTATGATAGTGATTGGAGTTTTATAGCAAGACAAAGAAGATGATCTTGAGCCAGTCACTAAGGAATGCATTCTAGATATTTGAAGTAGAATGCATTCCAGACTAAGAGGAATCATGACAATAAAGGCAGCTGTGTGGTAATGGAAAACTCACTGTACTCTGAGTAAAAAAGACTTTGGTTTGAAATATGTCTTTGCTCCCTGATCCAATTTGAATCAGGGAGATTATACCAGATTCTTTGAGTCTTTGTTTCCTAATCTGTTTGATGTAAATAATACACACTTTCTTTACAAAGAATCACAAGGATTAAATGAAATAATACACATGAAAATACTTAGGGTCTCAATAAATTTGTTTGCACACATATCAAGTCTAAATATTTTAGCTTTCAGTGTGCCTGGTCTTAACTGTTTTTTAAATTTTATTTTCATTTGAAATCTCTTTTTGTTTTCAATCCTGTCATTTTGTGTTTATTGAAGAGTAGCCTGCCTTCAAAAATCTTTAATGGTGTATTTGTGCAACCAAAGTCATATCTCAGAGCAGCTCTTTTCAACATTAATGTCATTTCTTTGATGAAGTCATCAGCATATACCCTCTTCCATATTATGTTAATCTTGCCTATGAATCTCAGCACTTTGTACATATTAGTATAGATACCAGTTACATTACTCTCATACATTGTTTTATCATTACTTAAATACAGCATTTTAAAATATCTCCCACTAGAATCTTTTGAGGGGAGGGGATCGAGTTTTAATCTGCTTGATTCTCAGTATCTACCATAGTCCCAAGTCATGCCCAAATAAACGTTTGTAAATGAATCAGAAAGTCAATATTTTAGTCCTTATTTGTTTACTCTGCTCATCTAGGCCTCAATTTTCTCATTGATGAAAGGGCATTTGATTCATCTAGATAATGTCTGGAGACCTGTCTAGCTCTAAAATCCACAATTTGGTCAGTCTATAATATCTTTTTAAAGTGTTTTCTTCTTACTTGAATGGTTCCTGCCCCCTCATCATATGCCTCTTTATTATAATCTTCTCAAATTCTTTCTTCTCCCTGAGGCCATATCAAGTTACTAAAATATTTAGTTTTTTAGTCCATGGAGTCAGTTGAACTTGATTTGTTATATACTACTTAAATTCTTTTTCATTCTTTTATATGCCATTTTATATGTTGGTTTTCTTATCCAGCTTATGAACTTTTAGAGCTTGTGTCTTGTATTCCTGTTCTATATATGATCCCTAGCTTATCACAGTATACTAGCCATTCACAAGATTTGACTAATTATTTGGTTTCATGTGTTTTGAAAATTAGTACTAATTGTAATTTTAATTCATAAAATTTTATTAATGTGAAACACGTTTCACAAAGTTCTCTGTACTTCCTAATGTGTTTGATTACTATAAATAGTTATATGACTATTATTAGAAAAAGTAGATCATTTTTTGCAGTCTTTCTCTGTTACTGTATATGCAGCATTTTTAAAATATCGATAAATTATTTTGTGTACTTGTAATTTTCAAGGTAAGCCTGCTTGCATACATTAATTTCTCTCCTAAATTAGGAGCTTATAGTTCTTCATGTCTGTTAATAAGCAGCTTTAGTCTCCAGTTTTTGCATTTCTTTTGCAGATGCTCTGTTCATGGTACTGCAGGACCAGAAGGCAACCATATTTCAGATTTACCTCTTTTAGACAGTCCCAAGTAAGGTTAATTGATTACTTTTGGGTCTCTAAAGCTGAACTGCTGCTTAAAGAATGTTAATATGAGTGTTTCTTAGAGAATGTTAAGACATTGGGAATAATATGGTATTAATGGGATGTATTATTTTTTGAACACTCTGTGCTTCACAGTTTCTTCTTTAGTTATATTGTTTCTCCTCCACCCCCACTGTCTGTAATTTTCCAGAATTTCACATAACACTGATCCAAAATAATAATCATTTTTTTTTCTGTTTCTTAATAGTCATCATTCTGTAATCTTTGCAAAAGCTTCCAGATCCCCTTATCTAGTAGTCACTGGAAAACAAAAACAAAAAGTGGCATTGCTAAAGAGTATTTCAGAAGAAATTTTGTTGGGCAAAACTTGGGAAGATGAATGAAATTCATTATTATTGTTCTTACAGTCCCTGGCTATCTTCTTCATTGACTACTTCTTCCATGGTAGCCCCAGTCACTTTTGCATCTATTGTAGAAGAAGAGCTACAACAGGAAGCAGCTCTTATCAGAAGTCGAGAGAAACCCTTGGCTTTGATTCAGGTATATAACATCCGAGTTTAACTTGGGAAGAACTACACTGCATGTCATCCTTGAGTCTTAAGAAAATTATATTTGGGCTGGGGATATAAGTTGGTAGATTGCTTGTGTTGCATGCACAAGGTCCTGGGTTCAATCCCCAGCACCACAAAAAAAAAAAAAAAAAAAAAAAGCCGGGCTTGGGATGTGGCTCAAGCGGTAACGCGCTCACCTGGCATGTGTGGGGCGCTGGGTTCAATCCTCAGCACCACATAAAATAAAGATGTGTCCACAGAAAACTGCAAAATAAATATTAAAAATTCTCTCTTTAAAAAAAATAAAATAAAATGTAAATGCCAGGTATAACTACACTGAGGCATTTAATAATTTAAATATTAATTGACGGTATTCAGGATAATTAATTTAGAACCAGTAAATTATGATAAAGCATACAGTTTTGGCTTTGGTAGTGTTTGAGACTGTTTGAGGATTTAAAAGTGACCAATAATGCTCTGGGGATGTGGCTCAAGCGGTAGCATGCTCTCCTGGCATGCGCACAGCGCTGGGTTCGATCCTCAGCACCAAATAAAAAATTAAAAAAAGATGTTGTGTCCGCCGAAAACTAAAAAATAAATATTAAAAAATTCTCTCTCTCTCTAAAAAAAAAAAGTGACCAATAAGAGAATTTCACAGTATCTATTGATATTCTCAGAGCTTCTGTATCAGTAAGAGTTCTTAGATTGTAAGTAACAGATACCATCTCTGGCTAACTTAAGGAAAATAATTTATTTGATAAATAATTAAGATTCTATAGACTTATTGAAAGACCAGAGAGTTAGGCTTAGAAACAAACAAGACCCATATTTATATAGAAACAGACAAGACCCATATTTGCATTGAAGAGCTCAGAAGCAAGATGTAAAGGACTTGTACAATACCAGAAGGTATCTTACAGGATAAAACAGAATGAGTATATTACAACAATTATTTTCAGTTTCTTTTTCCTTCTGCTTAAAGAGTTAAATTTCAAGTAGAGTGAGTATCTGATTACTTTAAAAGTGATAACAAGATACCTGATTTAATTCTCCTGTATTTCATTCATGTAAAATGATAGTGCCTTAAATGGAAATTGGAAAACTAATGTATCCGGCTTAATTTATGCATAAAAGAGTAAAACAAGTCATTTTTCCTTCTCTCTTCTTTCAGATTGAGGAGCGTGCAATACAAGATTTACTAGTTTTCTATGAGGCATTTGGCAACCCTGATGAGTTTGTCATTGTTGAAAGGACACCGCAGGGACCACTGGCAGTACCTATGTGGAATAAGCATGGATGCTAATTCACTGTGGAGTTGAGATGCATTTTTCATAATTGTGATTGCTATTAACAACATAAAGATATGCCATGGAAAAGAGGTCTTAAAGATTTGGTAGCCGATCATTCTAGACAGAATAAGCAATGATCTAATTTCTTCACTGATAACAGTTTATAATGTTTGTATGATTTAAAAGAAATTCACCATAATTGTGATCCTAGAAAATCTTGTGAGAATATTTCAGAGTAAAAACCTACTAAGTAAAGGTTAAATAGGATTGTTTCTTCTGAATTATCTTATAAATGAAATTGTGAGTGAAGTGTAAAATTTAAGAGTGATTCATTAAAATAAATTTTTCATTTGAGATAAATAATTTTTTGCCACATATCTGTTGTTACTTCGCTTTTATAATATGACATTGATGAGTTTAAAATAGGAGCATCAGTTGTTACTTCTGATCCATTAATGGCCAGAATTTTGTGTTTGCTATAAAAATTAAGTCTCTATTCTTGTTGCTTTTCCATCAGGCTGTCAATGTTTTATGTGTGTTTAAAGCATGACCTGCTTAAAAGACATATTTCTGTTTGGAGAGTACATTGTTTCTTTTGCTTTAAGTGATAGATTGCAGTGGAAAGAAAATAAGAACACTTAACTCTTCTGAACAATTTAGTCCAAGATAGTAGTTTCTTTGTAAAATTTGGAATCCTTGTAGATGGGGTTTTTTGTTTGTTTTGGGGTGTGCAGAGAGAAGACATTATGGAAGCCTAATTGAAAGTCATCAGTTTCTCAAAATGTTAAAATTTTCTGAACCAAATCCCTGTTCATACACAGAAGAATTGAAGAGAGTTGGCTTACAATTATCTTTTTACAATATTATATAATCAGAAGTTCTGTGAGTCTGGATTATATGTATGGATGTAAAAATTGTTTTCTTTATAGTATGCTATCTGATTTGCTTTTGAGTGTTTAATTTTTCTTAAAGTTAACTCTGTGTTCCATTATGTAGACAAATTGGGAAGGTTCATGTTCTTGTTTCTGGAAAATAAACCTGGGGGAACATATAGGCAATTAACTGCTATAATTTAGTTGATGGAAAAATGGCAGAAGCTTACTCAGTATTTCAAGTTTAGCTCTACCTAGAAGCAGCAGACATGTAAGCAAATGTGCAATAAAAAAAGAAAAAATCTTTCTCCATTCACTACTCATGTGTGCTTGATACCTTGTACTATGTTAACATCAGCTATGGGAAGAATTACTAATTATTCTCTTGATATTCTATATTAATGTACAGTATATGTTAAGTTGATGTTGTATCCATTCTTAGACTGCTTTAAAAAGGACAGTTCCAATATGAACCTTTGAAAAGTTTTATGTTTGAGAAAAAATGAATTTTATAATGTTTTATTTATGTTGCAGTAAAAAAGCCTTCTGAAGTAATTGATTTTATTTCATTTGGAGTTTTGATATTCCGTGCATATTGGTATCTTTAATATTTAAAGATGCTATAAGATGATGATTTTCTTGATGTATTTTATGCTGCCTGGGAAGTACCCTCAAGGGTCTTTGTTGGATGGGATGTAAAGAGGAACAAAGGCTGACCAAGTCTGTGAGGCTTTAGTCCTTTACAAACTAATCAGAGCAGTTGCACTTTATGGTCTGTATTAAATAGTGAGCTTTTATATAAAATTTCATTTGGAAAAGGAAGATTTTTGCTGGTAAAGTGAAAATCAAGCATAGTTTAAAACGATGTGTCTTCATAAATGATTCTGTGAAGATAACAGCCTATAACATTACCACATAAAGCCCAGAAAAGTGATGATTATTTTTCTAACAGTAATATTCTTCTTGCAGTAATTTGTCCATATTTGATTTCATAACCTCAAGAAATAAGAAAATTGAAAAAAATATCTAGCAATGGCAAATTTAAATGATCATTGGAATGAAGAAGTCTTTAAGATTGACCAAAATGATTATAGAACTTAAGCCTGAAAGGTGATGATGGGGTGTAATTTCAAGGTGAAGGGATATTAGAAACATAATATGCTTAAAATTTGCAAAATCAAGAAGACTACCAGTTAGGTAAAGTAAAAATTGATAAAATTCTGGGAGTCAGAGCTCTGTAAATTCTAAATAGATGACTTAAAATTTTAAGAAAATCCGGCTTCATATAGGAGCAAGTCAATTGAGAAAGGTATTACTGGTTATGGGTGGATTGGCTATAACTCTTTTAAAGGGCAGGTGATATGTATTTTTTTTCCTGGTAAAGGGTTTGACAGCTATTTTATAAAATGTTAAATCTGAAGAAGGCTTATTGGTTAACTGCAGGCATATTCTCTTACTTCAATAATTAAAGAAAGTAAACTCCTCCAATAAAGAAAGTAGAGAAAGGGACTACTTAGAATGAAGTCTTCTTTATTAAGTATGGTTCCCCTATAACTATTGCCAGCTATCTCTTTAAAAGTGCCAGTTGTCTAAAGCAATTTAACCAAGACTAAAGAAAAAAATGTGGAAAAAATGTAACCCAGAAACTTCCAAGTTTGGCAGTGTAAGAGATGTTTTCAGAAAAACAAAACTACAAC
Source organism: Marmota marmota marmota (assembly GCF_001458135.2). Lineage (NCBI taxonomy): Eukaryota > Metazoa > Chordata > Mammalia > Rodentia > Sciuridae > Marmota > Marmota marmota. The sequence continues at coordinate 5,104,973 of NW_025999842.1, read as the reverse complement.
AACCTTCAACTGAGGAATTGGAGACAAATGATTCAGGATCTTCATGCTAATGCCTATCTTTTGCTTGAGATGATGCTTCAGTTATATGGAAATATCAAAACATATTAATTGTTCCTGTACATACATATAAGCTATCAAGCTGTATCTCCGCTGTAAGTACAGGTATTTCATTTTCTTTCTTATTTGCCCCTTTCCCTGTTCCTTTACCTATCCCTGCCTTTATTGGCTGTCCAGTCTCTTAATTCTGACTTTTTCATATCTTTAATTTATTTCCATTTTTTTCTTAGTATTACTACTGTATTTTATGTCCTTATTTCTTTTTGGCAATTCTCAGTTTTTGGCTTAGGATCCCTTTACAATCTTAAAAATTATTGAGGAACCCAAAGAGCTTTTGTTCATATAGATTATATCTATTAATGTTGAATGTATTCATAATTGAAATCGACTTTTACAATTTAATTCATTTAAAAATAAATCAACATGCTAACATGAATAGTATTTGTAACAAATAATTTTATGGAACAAAATCAGTAAGGAGAGGGGGATTTGTTTTACAAGTAAAAATATATCTTTCAGATTTAGGTTGTTACTGTTTGGTTTGAAAGAAGACCTCTAGATTCTCATTTTCCTTTTGTATATTCAGTCTATTGCAATATATGTCGTAACCTCTGGAAATTTTAAGAGATTGAGATTGAAAAGGCAAGTGACGTTACGAATCAGTTTTTATCTTACCATCTCCTTAAAGATGGAGAAAGTGATTGAGAATCATTGTATTAATCCATTAGCTGCTATACCTTCCTTCATCTCTCTCCTAGGTCCAGTCTTTCTACTTCTCAACCATACTATCAAAAACATATCTCTACATGGCTCTGAAAACTGAAGTTATTCTCTTTACATTTACAACATGATTTTTCTCTTTTCATGTATTCATGTAGTGGTGAAGCCAAACTTGAACTGATATTTCTCACAAATATGATTCAAGCTTTGCTCATGCAGACCTCTAAACTTTTCTTTCTTTTGTTATTGAAATTCTACCTGTCCATGATTAAGACAATCCAAATTTTATCTCCTTAATAAAGTTTTTCTTGTCTACTCCCAACATAATCCCTCACAATAAAGTAAAAACATAATATACGTGGATTGACTATGTTCTCATTTCTTCATAACACTTTATACCTGTAACACTTCATACCTTGTCTCATTCTGCCATTATTTTTGCTTTTCTATTAATCTTTGCCTTTTACTAAATTATTTAACTTTAAGATCATAGGCATTCTTTTCTTTCTTGTATGTGTATATGTTTACATCTTTCAAAATCTTTAACGATGACACAGATAAGTGCAAAAGACAAATATTTATCTCAGTCATTTACCAGTAGGTCAAGAAATAGACCATTAGCAGCATCTCAGGAAGAGATACTGGGTTGATTTTCTAATAACTTCATTGAGGATTTTTACATCTATTATCATGAGAGATTTTGATCTGTGATTTTTCTTTAGCTATCTTTTTCTGACATTGGCATCCGTATAATACTGGCCTCATGGGATGAATTGGAAAGCATTTACTCCTCTAGAAGAATTTATTAATTATTGGTATTATTTATTACTTAAATATTTATAGAATTAACCTGTGAAGTCATCAGGATATGGAATTTTGTGGAAAATTTTTAATCATTAATTTAGTTTCTACTTCTTTACATATTATGTTCAGATTTTCTATATCTTTTGGAGTCATCTTTAGTAATTTATCTTTCTAGGAATTTATCCAGTTCATATAAATTTTCTGGTTTGTTAGCATAAACTGTTTATAGTATTCCTATATACTCCTTTAGATTTCTGTAAGATTGATGATTATGGTGCCACTTTCATTCTTGATTTTAGCAATCTGTTTCTTTCATTATCATATCAATATTGATCTTTGAAAGAACTAACTTTGGGTTCATTGGTTTTTCTCTGTTGAGTTTCCTTTCATTTTTTTGCTCTGATCTTTATTGTTTGCTTTTTAATCCTGTTTGTTTTAGCTTTCTTCAAATTGCTCTTCTTTTTCTAGATATTTAAACTTAGATTACTGATTTGAGGTCTGTCTTCTTCCCAAATACAGGCATATTTTTTCTCTCTAAGCACTGCTTCTCTTGCATTGCATAAATTTTTATATTGTGTTTTAATTTTCAGTCATTTCAAAAGGTTTTCTAATTTCATTTTGATTTCTTCTTTGAACTATGGAATATTGAAAACATTTAATTTCCAAGTATTTGAGAATTTCCCTCAAATATCTTTGTTGTTGATTACTAACTCAATTTTCTTAAATTTGGAGAACATATTTTATATTATATCAATTCTTTTAAATAAATTTGAGACGTGTTTTGTAGTCCAGTGCATAATCTGTCCTGGAGAATTTTCCATAGGTACATGAGAAAAACATGAAAAGAATATTGACATCTACCTCTCATAAATACTTTATAGGACGTAGTTTCCTGTGTTGAGGACATAAATTTGTTACTTAAATATAAGAATAGATGTTGAAGAACCAAAAGGGTGAGCTGTTGCATATTATCCTATTTGCCCCTCAGATCTGTTCTCCCATTTTTTTCATACTGTTGTGGAGTTAAACCCTAGATCTTTATCAACTATTTCATTTCCCTCCTTGTTATTTGAGTCATTTTTGAGCAATAGCAGAATGTAGGCATATTGGCAGGACTAAAAAAAGAATGAAACTCTGTGTGTGTGTGTGTGTGTGTGTGTATTTGCCTGCTTCATACCTCCACGATGTTGCTGTGAATCACACACATGGGAAGATCACAGCTTCTATCAGACAGCTCTCTTCACATAATACTTTCTCTTATCAGGTTCTGGTAATTATTGCTTCTCCTCACCCTTTCAGACTCAGAAATGGCAGTGATTCTCCTGTTGTTTCTACCCCAGCTTACTACTATATTGTTGTTTCTTTATGTCCTTCCTACATTATTCTAGAGTCTGTTAAATTTACTGTACTTGCAAATGCATCTGCTTCAACTGATTGAGCTGAATGATGGAGGAAAAAAAAGATAACAGAGGTTTTGGTTCAAGAGTGTTTTACCTAGAAATTTGGTAGTGTGCAAATGCATGAGAGTCATATTATGGTAGCTAGATGGGACACTTGTTTTATGTTTTTTTTTTTAATATTTATTTTTTAGTTTTTGACGGACAACATCTTTGTTTGTATGTGGTGCTGAGTATCGAACCCGGGCCGCATGCATGCCAGGCGAGCGCGCTACCGCTTGAACCACATCCCCAGCCCTTGTTTTATGTTTTTAAAAAGTGGAGGTTTGTACATCTAGAAGGCAGAAAGAAAAAAATTAAGGCATATATAAAGAGATTGGAGATGCTGGAATATAGGAAATGATGGCAGAATGGAGATGTAGATGAAACAGACTAAGTAAAACTTGTTGGAAAGGAGAAAAATGGTATTTTTCTTTCTGAGGGGAAGAAATTGAGGATAATTATATCAGTGGTCCCCAGATTAACATTAACCTAACTGGAAACGTGGAAAAAATACATTCTTGGGCTCCACACCAGTTCTAACGAATCAGAAACAGTGGAGCCCACAATCTCTGTTATAACAAGTCCCTCCCTGTAGAGTCTGATATATGTGGAAGTACAGGCTTTGAAGTGAAAGAAAAGGGAAGATTGGTATGGACAGGCTTTCTAGTGTGCAAAAGAGTTTGAAAAGCATAGCATTTGTTGGTAATGAAGAGAGTAGAAAACAAGATATGCAAATTTAAAACCCTCAAATTTATCTTACCTAATAGGAATTTTCATTAATTGATAGCAAAAGGGGACTATTTGTAAATTGCTTACATTTTAAATTTCAAACGTTTGGCAAAGCTAAAAAGGGTTTTGAGAGTCTTTGAGTACACAAACATTCAGTAATCTTAATTATTTATAACTTCCATTAAGAAAATAAGTTTTTCCCAGCTACATTATCTGTTAGAAAATAAAAATTAAGTGGTTCAAACTAAGAAGGTGTTTTATAATCTCTTTATTTATCCATGTCTTATACATTTAATTTTATGTGTGTACTTAGTAGATTCCATACCTACTATAATTTCTTTTGAGCTTAATTTGCATAGAAAAATGAACAGAACGCATTTTTGAATTCTAATCTTGAATATGAATTTATAATGCAAATATTTTTCAAAATACTATACTTTAGCTATGGAGCTCAATTTGTAATGCATTTGGAACTCCTAAAGGATACAATTTGATAAATATACTCCTTTAAAAATAGATGGTATGAGTTATCTCGTATTAGACAAAGGCGCCAAAAACATATTGCAGAAAGAATAGCCTCTTCAACAAATGGTGCTGGGAAAACTGGAAATCCATATGTCACAAAAATTAATCCCCTATTTCTCACCATGCACAAAACTCAAAGACGATCAAGGACCTAGGAAATAAACCAGAGACCCTGTGTCTAATAGAAGAAAAAGTAGGCCCAAATCTCCATCATTGTCAAATTAGGACCTAAGTTCCTTAATAAGACTCCTACTATAGTGCAAGAATTAAAACCAAGAATCAATAAACTAAAAAGCTTCTTAGCAAAAGAAACAATCATTGAGAGCCTACAGAATGAAGCAAAATTTTTACCACATGCACATCAGATAGAGTACTAACCTTTAGGTAGGATATAAAAAGATTAAAAATCTTAACACCAAAAAAAAAAAAAAAACCTAATCAATAAATGGGCCAAGAAACTGAACAGACACTTCTCAGAAGATGACAATTAATCAATAAATATATGAAGAAGTGTTGAACATCTCTAGCAATTAGAGAAATGCAAATCAAAACTAAGATTTCATCTCACTCCAGTCAGAATGGCAGCTATTAAGAATACAAACAATAAGTGTTGGCAAGGATGTGGGGGAAAAGTCACACTCCTACTTTGCTGGTGGGACTGCAAATTTATGCAGCCAATATGGAGATTCCTTGGACAACTGGGAATGGAACCATTTAATCCAGCTATCCCCCCTCGGTTTGTACCCAAAGGAATTAAAAACAGCATACTACAGGGATGCAGCCACATCAACTTTTATAGCAGCACAATTCACAATAGCTAAATTATGGAACCGACCTAGATGCCCTTCAGTAGATGAATGAATGAAAAAGTGTGGTATATAAACACAATGGAATATTATTCAGCATTAAAGAATAAAATCATGGCATTTGCAGGTAAATGGATGGAGTTAGAGAATATAATGCTAAGTGAAGTAAGTCAATCCCCAAAAAACAAATGCCAAATGTTTTCTCTGATACAAGGATGCTGATTCATAATGGAGATAAGGTGAGCATGGAAGGAATATACAAACTTTAGATAGGGCAAAGAGGAGGGAGGGGAAAGGAGGGGGCATGGGTGTAGGAAAGACAGTCGAATGAGATGGACATCATTACCCTAAGTGCATGTATGAAGACTTGAATGATGTGACTCTACATTATGTGCAACCAAAGACATGAAAAATTCTGCTCTATATGTATAATATGAATTGAATTGCATTCTGCTGTCTTATATACCAAATTAGAATAAATAAAATTTAAGATATTTAAAATAGATGGTAAATATACATAATATCTTTTAAAAAGTAGACTGAAAAAATTAAGAGAACCTTCAGTGCTTTAATCTGCACATTGAAATTATTAAAGAAAGATTTGAAGATGGTGTAACTTTATTGTATTATTATTTAGTAGAGGCTTTGGGGGCACAATGTAGTGTGCAATAGGATTTTTAGTTTTAAGATAGCAAAGACATCTTCAGACTCAATCACCTGACAACAAGAAGAAAAAAAAAATAAGTAGCATTACCTTTGATCATACTAAGATTTATAAGACTGATTTGCAGTATAAGAAGACAGAATGTGTGTGGCTTAATGATGAGTACTTGGTAAAGTCAAATCAAGTGTCTGGAGAGCATAAAGAAGCCTAGAGAAGTGAGCAGATCTGACCCCCAGAAAGACTCAAGAATCAGAACCACCAGGTGTCATGTAAGGCAAGATGTCAAACCCAGTGTTTTTATTTGATAATCGATGTAAGTAGTTACAAATCGTTGTCAGATGTGTACATAAAACATCTTGATTCCCATCAGCAAAGAAAGCATGAGACTTACTCTCTGTAGAAGCTGTTTCAGAGGTTTTAGTTCATGGGTACATGAACAGTTGTAGATGAACTATCAGTGACTGTGGACTCCCTACCCCATCCAGCTTCAGAAAGCTGACCAACTGTGATATGAGTTTGGGCTATCCTACAGAGAAACCAAGTACTGCAAAGGAACACATTGACATTTTGATATTCCTAATAAAAATTTACTTGGTTTCTAACCACTTTATAATCACGTTCACTAGTTTAATGGTATTTGTGTTCCCTTCTCCTTATCTGAAATTTCAACTTTGTGGTGCTTAACTTGTAAATATGAGTAGACAGCCAAGGATCACTAAATGTTTGAGGGAAACCTTCAGTGTAAAAAGAAATCCTTCTTAAAAAAATTACTTGGAAACTAATATATAAAGAGCAGAATTAAACTTCAAAAAATCTGTGATTAATATGTTTAAATGAATATGGGAAAATGTTGCATCTATAAACTGAGAAATGTATGTTCTGAAAAAAAGAAAAAAAAAACAGAATAAATTTTGGAGGAATCAAATGTGATAACTGAAGTTTTTTAAATGAATACAAAGTTAAATGATAAAATTGAACTAATCTAACAGTAGAAGGAAAAGAACCTAATGGATAATCTGAGCAAAACATAAGAGCCTTAAATTATCAATCCAAGTGTTACAGTATTTTATTCTCTTTAGAAAAAGAATAGAAAAAAGCAATAGATAAGAAATTATTAAAGAAATAATTTAAAATATTTCTAGAACTGATGGATATAAGTATTTGGCATTTCAGAAAGGCTTGGTGGTGGTCCAGTGTATAAGAGAAAGAAGACCCCACCATGGCCCAACATGGGAATTTTCAGAACACTGAGGATTAAACAACAACAAAAGAAATCAGGTTTCATAATTATGTCAGACTTTTTAACAGCAGTATTGGAAATTAGAGAATTACCATCATGATTTGGAGGAAAAATAATTTTCAATTTATGATTTTATGTCTTACTGTGCTCTCTCCATTATATACAAAGGTAGATTTTTTTTCAAAAGCAGAATCTCAAACCTACCTTAAAGCCTTTCTTAAGCAATTGGAGATATATTCCTAAATGATGAAATAAGTGAAGAGAAAAGGCATGATATTTACAAAACAAGGTATCCAACATTTATCAGAGAAAGGCACAGGGAATTCCCAGGTTAATAGCAAGGGGGAAGTTTATTTATTTATTAGTTAAATCAGTTATACATGGCAGTAGAAAGTTCTTTGATTCATTGTACACAAATGCAGCAGAATTTTTCACTTCTCTGGTTGTGCACAAAGAGTCACACCATTCATGCATCACACATGTACCTGAGGTAATGATGTCCATTTTATTCCACTGTCTTTCCTACCCCATTGCCCCCCGACCTTTGCCCCATCCAAAGTTCCTCCTCTTATCCCATGTCCCCACACCCACAATATGGATTAGCATCCATGTATCAGAGAAAACCTTCGCCCCCTAGTTTTATGAGATTGGCCTATTTTGTTTAGCATGATATTCTCCAACTCAATCCATTTACCTGCAAACGCCATGATTTTATTCTCTTTTAATGCTGAGTAATAGTCCATTGTGTATATACACCACAGTTTCTTTATCCATTTGTCTATTGAAGGACATCTAGATTTGTTCCACAGTTTAGAAATTGTGAATTGTGCTGCTATAAACATTGAAGTGTATGCGTTTTTATCATATCCAGAGAGCAACCTGTCCAGGTGAACTGGGGATGATGGCAGGCTCCAGGAAGGCAATTTAAAGGCAACACTTGGTTTATCTGATCAGCTTAACAGGTGAAAAGCCTTGAGGAGAGAGTTCCCACAGAGCTGTCAGAGGTTGGTTAAATCTTTAGTCCAAAGAATTAACAACAAAAAATAACCTTCCAAAAAAATCATCTAAAGGCAAAACAAAAAACAGCAGAGAAAGAAATAGTTTAAAAGAGTTTAAAGAGTTTGGCTATGAGCTGAAGTCAGGGGACAGTGATTTGGGCATAATTCTTTTTTTCAATGAAGTTTGACTTTCAAGCCCTGCAAATGTATTTTATAATGATTTAAAATTTTACATTAACTATAAACCAAAAAAATGTGGTAAGTAGATGGCTGACTTTATAGAACCAGGTGTCCTTGTTCAATATAAATTTTGACTATGTAAAGCAAATACCCCAAATGTAGTTAAAATGAAAGCTCTAATTATTAAAATACATTTCTTTCACAAAATGAGCCTCTGCTTCAGAAAATGCATCTATCTTCACCCTGTCTTCTAACAACCATGGATTGTAAGGCAAAGTCTATGGTGGAATATATTATAAGCATTTATAGTGTTTATATATATTAAATCTTATTTCATAGCTCCAAGTGGTTTTTAGACTTTTAAAGGTAAACATTTTGAATTTTATTTGGATACATTAACGATATGAAGAAACAAGTAAATTGCATATTCTGACAAATGACCAAGACATACCATATAGTTACAGCATATGGAAAAACTCATTTCTATTAAACATATTAATTGCTGAATCTTATATGGACTATCAGTCAGTAAAGAAATTGACCCAAAGCAGCATTTTAACAAAATCAGTTAAGAGTTATGAATGCCTGTGCTGATTTCTACTAAACACTTTCAAAATTGATTTAATTTTGTGTTTCATTTGAGCATCAAATTTTCTGAAATCATACAAACATGAATCCATGAAGACTTCTGAAATTAGAAATTAGAGGTCTTTCACAGGTTATAGAATATTCTAAAGTTCAAATTCTCATGCTTTAGTAAAAGTTTTAAAAGAGGCAATATCTTTTAGATTCATAGCAACAGATGGCATATTAATTTAGAATTTGAAATCGTGAATTGTATCAGAATTTTTAGCTTAAGAAATAGGAAGGTAACATTTTTGTATTCTGTATGAAAATGTATAAAGTTGCTAGGTGAATAAGTGTTTAAATGGTGCTGTAGTTTGGATGTCGAATGTTTCCTAAAAGCTATGTGTTCCATGCTTGATCCCCAGGATGCCGCTTTTGAGGTGGGGGAATCTTAAGACATTGGTGCCTAGTGGGAGGTGCATGGGTCATAGAAGGGAGATGCCCTCAAAGGGAATAGTGGGATCCCAACCCCTTTCTCTTGTTTGCTTCCTGGTCATTAGGTGAAAAATTTGCTCTGCCACTCTCTCTCAGCCATTGCCATTCATTAACCACCTTAGAGGCCTAAAAGCAATGGGTATACTTGCTGGACCATGAACTGGAACCTCCAAAACCATGAGCCAAAACAAACATTTTCTAAGTTAATTATCTCAGATATCTTCTTTCAGTGAAAGATAGCTTATTAACATAATAAAATTATATACTGTGGATTTATCATTTATTTTGTGTTTGTGATCACTGAATTGTGACCCAAATAAACTAAAAACAAGTTAGAAGTCAAAATACAATTTTTCACTTTTAAACAAAATCATGAACTTCAAATTAAGCTAAGTGTTGCTCCACTCCAGTGTGTTAAAGTTCTGGAAAGTGGTAAGTTCCGGTGTATTATAAAAGTATATTGTATGTACTTTATGTTGTGGTATATTATAAAAATGTATTTTGTGTTCTTTATGTAGTTTAGGACAAAGAAGAAATAAAAACATTTACCTTCACTGAAGAAAAATCTTTAATAATAAAATAAGAACATAAGAGAATATTAAGTTCAATTTATAACAGTTTATGCCTGATGCCATTACATGTCTTAGTTCAGACTCTTTTAATGTATTTTATACATAGAAATTACAGAAGGTTCTATTAAAAATGTCAAAGGATTGTCTTAGTTATTCTAATTCAATTGGGCATTTCTTTATACATTAAGTGTTAGACAAAATGAAGAATTTGTAATTATTGTATTTCTAAAGTGCTATTTGCTACATATATTCTTGACCTTAGGTAAGTCAATATGGGCTTTAAAAATATCTTTCAAACCAATTATTAATTGCACTTATCAATAGAAAGAGAAAAACATTCAAGTGTTATAACTCTGGTATTCCTTTTATTTCCAGTCCAGTGAAATGGAAATTCCAGGAAGCTGGAATGAAAAGGTGAATTTTCCTTTTCCTTCTAAGAATAACAGCAGTGACCAGCCTAGGTTTTCTCATTACTAAGATGTGATTACTATAAAATAGAATAATGTATTTGACTCATTTGGCAAATCATATGAGCAATGGAAAACTTTTAAGGGAAAAAAAAAGCATGTATGATGAATGAAATCATCATTAGATTTTTGTCCATAGTAATGTATTTTCTAGTTGATGATCATCACACTTATTACCAAGCATTTGTTTAAATGGCTATTCTATAGAAGGTAGGATTCAAGGATGGGGGAAAGAAGGTATAGAACTGACATTTGAGCTGAAAGTGGTAGAAAATAATGTTTTTAGAGCCATGTAGAGACACAAGAACATAAAGGTACTCTTTGGTGTAGGTAAAACATTTATTTTGCATTAGTTAAATGGAACCCTCAAATGACTTTATTATCTAATTTTTTCAGGACAGTTTACAATTCAAAGTGAAAATCAAGATTAATAAGGGGAGTTATGTTCTCTTTACTACCTCTTGTCCTCTGACTGGTGGGTGTAAACTTAGAGCTCCTCTAGGGTTATCTTCAGAGATTAAAGGAATATATACACATTTAATTTAACCAAGTTTATTTAGGGCTTATTATTTTCATTGGTAACATGCTCCAATGCCATATAAGCTATTTGTAGAGTTTTTGTGAACTCTACTTTGGTACTACTCATATCAGCGTTAGATGGTTTGCAGAAACATCAAGCATTTTAAAATAGACCAGAGAGTATGCTCAGTGCAAGATTCCTTAAAATGTATTCAATGGAATGATAATTATGAGGAGTACTGATTGTGTTATAGTTTTCTAAAAAGCCCTATGGTTAAGTTAATTTGAGAAATGCTAGGTTAAACAAAGACTTCTCCTTGCAGAACTTCTTGGAACCTTTAATATGCTAATGTGCATTGCAACCTCTAAAGAAGGGATGTTTGCAACCTGCTTTATTTTAGAATTTATATTAGATTCATTTAACCAATGAAGCCTGTGTTTGAGCAATATCTCTAGTAATGGAGTTCTATGGGAGATTATTCGGGATCACAGTGGAAATTAGAGTTAGATATAAAAGCTCTGGATTAGACAAAATAGCAACTCATCCTACCTCTTTAAGTTCTGGGATTCTTACCTGTACATTAGGAGTAGTAATTCCTACCTAATCAGAGTACTAAATATTGCTAATTCACGTAAAGAACTTAGCATGTCATAAATGAAAAACAATGCTGATGAAAACAGGATTAATTGATGAGACAAATCACAATGTAGCCAATATGATTTTTCTATAGAAAAAGTCTAGAAAAGCTGAGATGTATGTCACCAAAGACAACTATAATGTAACTGAAGAAAATTTAATCTATTTTATATTAAAATACACATTTTTCCCTTGGTTCCTGATTCATAATTTGATCTAAAATTGATTTACTCTTTACCAAACTGGATATTTTCATGTACATTATCTCATTTATCTCCATACAAATATTATTGAGGTCTTACATTTATTTTTACATTTAATTTTACAGACGAGAAATTTTTTTTGCTTTTAATTATTTTTTTATTTGTTTTAATTAGTTACACATGACAGTACAATGACCTTGACATATTATACATTTGAATCAGATGGGATATAATTTCTCATTTTTCTGAGTTTACAGGTTGCAGAATCATATTGGTCATGCAGTCACATATATACACACAGTAATAATAATGTCTGTTTCATTCTACTATCCTTCCTATCCTCCCCTCCCCTCTCATCATTTCTCTCTACCTAATCTAAGGTAACGCTATTCTTTTTTTTTCTCACATCTTCATACATGTATTTTGTATAACAATGAGGGTTTAACTTTCACAAGCTCCAACAACTAATATGTGGAGCTTATACTGAAACTGTTCTGACTCCAAAGCCCATATTATTTTCAAAATTAATATATTCCTGTAGTTTAAAAATCAAGTAATAATCCATACCTTCTATCCCTGTCCAAATCCTCATATTCCCAACACATGTTCCCCACAATTTCATTATATTAAGTTTTCTTCTAATTTCTTTATGCAGATTTAAGTACATTCAAATATACTTTTCTGTAAGTGAAGAGCTAGACATGACATCAAAAACATTCTCTATAAATTTAGAAAACCAATAAATTTAAAAATGTTTGTGCTACAAAATGCCCTGTTATTAGAAAGACAAACTTAGAGATTATATCTAAATATGTAAAGAACAACATAACAAAACAATAAGATTACAATATAGGGAAAAGACAACAGATTTCACCATAAGAAAAGATAACAGATGACAATAATTTCATGAGACAATGTTCAATAACAATTGTAGAAAAAAATGCAAAATAAAACTACAATGAATTATCATTATACACTTCCTAGAATGGCTAAAATGAAAAATAGTGAAAATATCAAATGTTGGTGAGGATGTGAAAAGCTAAGCTGAGTCTTCCATTTGCTGGTGAAAAAGTAAAATGGTGCAGCTACTCTGGAAAATACTTGGGCAGTTTCTTATAAAACTGATCATGCCTTACCATATGACCCAGGAACTGTACTCTTGGGTATTTATGCTAGAAAAATTAAAGCTTTATGTTCACATAAAACCTGTATACAAATGTTTATAATATATTTAATTTTAATAAAAAATACTGAAAGTAACTTAAATATTCTTCAACCTAAATTTCTTACATTATGTGTGAATAATTCTCAGTCTCTGCTATTCTTCATTTACTTAGATGGAGGATTGTGTAGCTTGTTTCCCTGATTGGGGCAATAATCCTTCCATTCCCACACTTAACAAACTCTCATATATCTGTACAAGGGAATAGTCACCATGAAAAGAGATAAACTATTGATACATGACAACTATAGACCTCAAGGATCTTAACCTTGCTGGAAAAAGTCAATGTCAAAAAAGTATGTGCTGTATGATTCTATTTACATAATATTCTCAAAATAAAAAAAGTTTAGAGGTGGAGAACATATTAGTGGTTACCAGGGTAGAAACAGGGAGTGGGGAAGAGGCCAGTGGGAAAAGGGAGCAGAAATACAAAGAAGTAGCACAAAGGAGTTCTTGATGATGATGGAATGGATTGGTATCCTGATTGTAATGGTTATTATCTGAAAATATACATGGTGTAAAATTGCATAGATATATATGCACATACATGCCAAAAGGAATATGGGGTCAAAAGCAAAAACAGTAAAGTACATATTCAAGTTATCAGTAATATATTGGTATGAATTTCCTGGTTTTGATATCATACTATATTTCTATTACTTTATATTGTGGTATACTTGTAATATTGTACTATAGATATCCTTTTTTGTTGATGTATTATGATTATACAAAATAGTGGGATTTGTTGTGATGAATTCATGTATGCACATAATTTGATTAATTTCCTTTCCCATTACCTCCCCTTCCCTCCCTTCTTTCCTCCCTCTAATCCCCTTCTTATACTCTACTCATCTCATCTCCCTTCAGGAGTTCTTTTTTTTTAAAAAATCTTTTTACACTCTAGCTTTTACATAAGAGAAAAAAGAACTCTTGACTTTCTGAGTCTGGCTTATTTCACTCAACATGATGCTCTCCAGTCTCACCCATTTTCCTGTAAATGCCATAATTTCATTCTCCTTTATGGTTGAATAAAACTCCATTGTGTAGATACATCACATTTTCTTTATCCACTCATCTGTTGATGGACACCTAAATTGGTTCTATAATTTGGCTATGAATTGTGCTACTATATGTAAACATGGGTATGCAGGTATTACTATAATTATACTTTTGACATTGCCATTTGGGGAAGTAGCTTGAAAGCCACATAGGACTCTATATTATTTTTTTGCATCTTCCATGAGGCTTTAATTATTTCAAAATAAAAAGTTGTGTTCCTTTTGTTTTAATGAGAGCATATAAGATGATAAGGCTTATTGCCACCAGTTTGGAGACAAGTTACACAGTCCTTCAGCCAAGTGAGTAAATAGTGATACAAAGATTGAGAACTTATGATCCTGGAGTCAGAAAATAAGAGTCCTGATTCCAAATAATGTATCCATATTTCGTGGAGAGTCAGGGGATGGAGCCAGCTCTAGATGTTGGTTGGCAAGAACAATCAGGATCCATATCCATTAACTTCATTAGCACCTGTCTTTGAGTGTGAAAAGTCTACTGGGCAGAACAACTATAGGCCAAAAAATTAAAGGACACCTAGGCAGAGACACATCCTGAAAATAAGGCCAATTTGAGAAAGGAATGGGCAACTGCAGACTCAAGGTGTTTGGACAGAGAATAATCTCAGCAGGGGCAATCTGAGTCACTGGATCTCATATTGGTCAGTGTGATTTCTTCCCAAACCCTGTAGTTTTGGGTTTCTGAGGCAGATAAAATGCACACTATAAAAAGATCTGTGGGGTTGGGACAGACCCTAGCTCACAGAAGACATGATAATGAGCTAGAGAATGCAGACAATGGAAATCAAGCAGGGGTCAAAATATTTACAAAAAATAGTGATTTTCTTTTTCCTTAGGAATCCTAAATCTTACCTCCTTTTCTTTACTGCTGCTCTCTTGCACGTTTTCAATTAAGCAATGACTGCAAAGTACTATACTTTAAAAAAAAATAGAACAAAGATACAGATTTACTAAGAAATGCAAGGTTATACTTAGATGGAATCAAACCACATATGAAGACTGAAATAATTCTAATTCTTTGGGGAAGAATGGCAATGTTCTTTATAGTCACTGCCCTTGCCTTTTTTTTAAAAAAAAAATTATTAGTTGCTCAAAACATTACAATGATCTTGACATATCATACATTGGATTCAAATGGGGTATGAATTCTTATTTTTCCACGTGTACAGATTGCAGTATCACATTGGTTTTACAGCCATGTTTATACATACAGCCATACTAGTGTCTATTGTATTCTGCTACCCTTCCTATCCCCCCGTCCCCTCCCCTCCCGTCCCATCACCTCTCTCTACCCACTCTACTATGACACTTCTCTCTCTTTTTTTTCTTCCCCCTCACACCATCTTATATGTAATTTTGCATAACAATGAGGGTCTCCTTCCATCTTCCATGCGATTCCCCTTCTCTCTCCCATTCCCATGCATCTCTCATCCCTATTTAATGGTAATCTTCTCATGCTCTTCCTCCCTGCTCTGTTTTGAGTCGTCCCCCTTATATCAAAGAAGACATTCGGCATTTGCTCCTTAGGGATTGGCTAGCTTCACTCAGCATAATCTGCTCTAACGCCATCCATTTCCCTGCAAATGCCATGATTTTGTTATCTTTTAGTGCTGAGTAATATTCCATTGTGTATAAATTCCACATTTTTTTTATCCATTCATCTAGTGAAGGGCATCTGGGTTGGTTCCACAGTCTAGCTATTGTGAATTGTGCTGCCATAAACATTGATGTAGCTGTGTCCCTGTAATATGCTCTTTTAAGGTCTTTTGGGAATAGTCCCATAAGGGGAATAGCTGGGTCAAATGGTGGTTCCATTCCCAGCTTTCCAAGGAATCTCCATACTGCTTTCCAAATTGGCTGCACCAATTTGCAGTCCCACCAGCAATGTATAAGTGTACCCTTTTCCCCACATCCTCGCCAGCACTTACTATTGTTTGACTTCATAAGGCTGCCATTCTTACTGGAATGAGATGGTATCTTAGAGTGGTTTTAATTTGCATTTCTCTGATTGCTAGAGATGGTGAGCATTTTTTCCGTGTATTTGTTGATTGATTGTATATCCTCCTCTGAGAAGTGTCTGTTCAGATCCTTGGCCCATTTGTTGATTGGGGTTATTTGTTTTCTTATTGTTTAATTTTTTGAGTTCTTTGTGTACTCTGGAGATTAGAGCTCTATCTAAAGTGTGAGGGGTAAATATTTGTTCCCAGGATGTAGGCTCCCTATTTACCTCTCTCATTGTTTCTCTTGCTGAGAAAAAACTTTTTAGTTTGAGTATGTCCCATTTGTTGATTCTTGATTTTAACTCTTGTGCTATAAGTGTCCTATTAAGAAATTTGGAGCCCAACCCCACGAGATGGAGATTAGAGCCAACTTTTTCTTCTATCAGACGCAGAGTTTCTGGTTTGATCCCTAGCTCCTTGATCCATTTTGAGTTAACTTTTGTGCATGGCGAGAGAAAGGGATTCAGTTTCATTTTGTTGCATATGGATTTCCAGTTTTCCCAGCACCATTTGTTGAAGATGCTATCCTTTCTCCATTTAGCATCTTTGTCTAATATAAGGTAGTTGTAATTTTGTGGATTTGTCTCTGTGTCCTCTATTCTGTACCATTGGTCTACCTGCCTGTTTTGGTACCAGTACCATGCTGTTTTTGTTACTGTTGCTCTGTAGTATAGTTTAAAATCTGGTATCACTATACCACCAGTTGCCTTTTATTTAAAGAAGAAAGATGAGCTTTTGAAATAATTTCCATGTAATCCTCCAACAAGGTAATGCCAATATATTTAAGTTTGGGGACTTAAAATTTTCCTGACCAAGTAACCCTCTTATTCCCTTTTCAAGATAGTAAAAATGGTGAATTACATATCTTTTCAGTCCCTTCCTGCACCCCAGGGTACTGGGAGTGGACAAGTAGGTTGAATTAGTGTTTTCAGTAATTGTGAATGTTCATGCCTAATTGTGAATGATCATGTGCATAAATGTTGTTTTATTCACAGTCCCTTCCATTTACCCCTTCTTTCAGAAGAATATTTCATGTAGAGTTGACTTCACAGCACGTCAGTTGCCCAATTCCATGTTCTTTAGGCCTGACATAGCTCTGACTCAAACCTCTATTCTTGTTTCAGTGTTAGAAACGTTAGGTCCTGGACTTACACTCTTTGCGTTAAAGAAATGTCAGTAAGAAGCATGTCTTCAGAAGAAAGTGTGTCCAAAAACTTACCACGTACATTATCCTGTCTTTATTTTCTGCAAAGGAGGAAGGAGGAGAGAATTTATAAGTTGAATCAGGAGGATGGGAATGACACAGCTGTCAGAGACACTAAATACTTAAGATCATTTGTTCTGTTCTTCACAGCCATCCTGATGCAGTCCTGTAATTCTCAGGCTATTTCTTCCCTCTACTTGGAAATGAAATATATAAAAGAACCTCCACCTCACACATAGAAATCTTAATTCCTGTTGCTGGGGAGTTCCAACAAAAAATATTTATTGGGAGAGCATGCATATGCATGCAGAGCAGTCCAAACGCCTTTGTGTTATCTAATTTTATTTCTAGAGATAAAAATAAATTTGATAAGAAAATTTTCCATTTTTCATTGACTGAGTAAATATTCAAAATTTTGAATTAATGTAGGATACTATTTAAATGCATGCTTTTCAATAAACATATAGGAAAAACAAAATGTAAGGCAAGTGTGAATGATGGCTTTAGTGAGACATTCACTTGCTTAAATTACCTTATGATTTTTAAATTTGGAAATTATTTCTGACAGATTATTTCAGTAAGAATATAATAATATGATATCAAACATCACAATATTAACAATGACAATAGTGACTAGAAAGATCAGGGTTTTAGTTAGCAGATTAAATTATATATTAATTAAAGGGGAAGGTGATTCCAAATTTAGTTTTGCTATAACAAAATACTTGAAACTGGGTAATTTATAAAAAATATTAGTTTATTTAGCTCATGGTGACAGGCTGGGAAGTCCAAAAACATGGTGCTGGCATGTGGTGAGGACTTCTTGCTGTTTCCTAACCTGAAGGAGAACATCACATGGTAAGACAGAGAAAATGGAATGGGAGAGAGAGAAAGAGAGAGAGATAGAGATGAGAGAGAGAGAGAGAGAGAGAGAGAGAGAGAGAGAGAGAAACTTTTATAACAAAGTCATTTCTGTAATAGCACATTAATCTGTGAATAGATTAGTGTATTCATGAGGGTAGAAGCCTCGAGATCCAATCACCTCCTGATGTTCCCACCATTTGCTGCATTGAGGTTCAAGTTGCCAACATATAAATTTGAGACATATACATTCAAACCACAGTAATCTGCATGTTGCAAGAAAGCAGGAAGTGATGTTTCCCCAGGAGTGCAGCTTTGGACACATGGACTAGAAATTAGGACCAAGGTATAACCCAACTTTTCAGTTGTGCTGCAGTATGCTAGCTGGCATACACATGGCCTTCCCTGCCTCGTGTTGTAATCTTCCAATAAGAATATTGTAAACACCTGTTCCTTATCTTAGTGGATTGCTATCAAAGTTAGTTTTAAAATAAATACAAGCTCTTTGGATATCTCTGGCACAAGTGGGAATTAGTTTTCATGTTACAGTATAAAACAAGCATTCTTAGGAAAGGAGAATCTGGACTGGACACAGGGCACAGGGAATAGCTAATTGTCCCCCTCATAAATCATTGGCAAATATTAGGTTCCTCTGATTTCTTTGTAGAAAGCATAGCCCAGGCCTGAAACCCCCCAACATGTGAAGCCCTTAGGACATAGCCAGTATTATACATTGCTCTCCGAAGAACAAAAACTGCTTCCTATCTCAATAAAAGAGATTTGGAAATGTTAGAGAAATAAGCTCAAGATTTGTGCCTTAAGCAAATATGTTAGAACTCCAGGAAGACTAACGCTATTGGTTTTGTTAGTGAGGACTACAAGTGTTTTTTTTGTGTGTTAATTAAGGTCAGAGCACTGAGCATGTGGCTTAAGAAGAGGGTATTCAGATACAGAAGTGATACATGATATAAAACATCAGGTCTTCTTATGAAGAATCAGTTTCTTCCCCAGTGACTTCATGCTACTTTCTGTAAAATGTTGAATGGCAGCTTTTAGCAACATTAAGTATTTGAGCACTGTGATCTCACAATTCATGGTGGTTGCCATGGTTTTCACAAAAGATGGTGATAGAGAATGCTGGAAACTTAAGAACCCAAGAAATTCAGATAGTTTGGAGTCTCTAAGGAAGTATTCAGCGGGTCTTCTACTTTGAGCATTGAGCAAAGTTTTCTCAATTCTCATCGAAACTTCATAAGCGATCCTGGCATCTTTTCTGCTCACCTTAAGAGACGAATATGGAAGCCTCCATTTAGATTTTTCTGAGCCACACTGTGGGGAGAAGGGAGATGACTCAGACATTACATTTTCTGCTAACCCTTTCTTGCATTTATGGACATTTGTGAACATTCTGACTAATGGGGTAGAATCCTAGGCATCTTTCCTAGCAACCTAGAAATAGCATCCAATTCTTAGGCTAACTAATCCCAGGTGAGGTGAAGATCTGTGGTAAGCCATGGCATTGTCACCATGCAAAACCAAGATGTATGGGAAATGTTTAAATGTGATATTCTTGTGACTGTGGATTATAATTCATGCAAGCAAGACCCTTATTTGCCAAATGAGAGTGTTAATGTTTGGACTTCAAACTGGAACTCTTCCTGGGTTTTGCTTATACTTGTTTTTTCATTTCTTAAAGTAGTTTTAGAATCTGTGGTTGATATATGGATAGTAATATCATGGTATTAATTTTGCTTTTAAATTGCATCAAGAAGTATCCGAAGGTTTTAAAACTGAATAGTCAATCATAGAGCAGAATAGATTCTATCAGACTCTCGCTACTTTCCCATTGGATCTTGAATCTTGCATCTTGTTTGCATGCATGCACACTGAATATTCTCTGCTAAATTTTTAGCTACTTAGGGCATACCAACTTATCTGCACTTTAGCCTGGTGAGCAGAAGGGTAAGCCTGTGGTTACCTTGAATCCAGAAAAAGCTGTGATTCTGTGGGAACATTTATTATATCATGTTTTCTGCTCTTCTTCTCCTCAAGGGCAACTGAGGGAATGATCCCTCTGAGGCTTTGGCATGAGTCAGTTAGCGTCAGGCTGCTACTTGTGGGCTTTTGGCAGGCAGTGGGCCCCCTCCTCTTCCCCATCCAGGAAGCACATCTTCATCACTGCAGTGCATTCCTACTTCTGTCCTAAATTTGTTTATTAAAAGGGAGGTGTGTGTGTGGGGGGGGGGAATATGTGTGTGTGGTATGTAGTGTGTGTGTGTGTGTGTGTAGGGAGAGGGAGTTAGAAGAATAGGTGATTCACATGTTTCGAATTCCCTTCCATTTTGTAGGAGGATCACATACTATTTCCAAGACAGAGACTTCCTGTGAGAAACAGATTTCATTAGAGAGTCTGAAATGACAGGAATGGTTTAAATTTAGCACTGGGGAGGGAATGCTGCCTCTAGGTAACATACAACTAAAATGATTCCAAATGTTTTATCTGATGCCAGCTGTGCAGCCTTCTGGATAAATCATTTCACGTCACACACTTCAGAGCAGTTGCTGCAGATGTCTCCCTCTGCCTCAGAGGTCTTTAATGGAAAACAAGCAGCCATGACAGTGCTGCCCCCCATAAAGGAGCTGCTCCCTCCACCCCATCCAGACCGCATTTCCTGCACAATCACCTCATCCCATCAGCTCAGTGACAGGGTTCAATATGATGCAGACCAATAAACTCTGTCCATCGGGACTGAGTTTCCCTGGGTAGGCGAACCACTCACTCCTAGTTATTTTCCTTGGGACCTGGTGAATCATCTTTTGTGCTCTTACGTTGTGTGACTCATTTCAGGCTATTTTCTGCCCAGTCTCAGCCTGGTGGCTCATTTCTGGAGAAGGCCCTGCCTCGTCTGTTAAATGTCATGGTTCAGAGCACCGCACTTCGTAAGAGCCTCCTGCTCACTTCATTGGAGATTAGTGTAGTTAAACAGTAAGAAGATGACAAAGAAGAAATTGCTTTTGTGTGGGTGAAACTACCCAGGCCTCTGAGAGGCTTATTTTAAGACCATAATTTGCATATTGCTTTATGGTGATGACAATGTTGGCCTTCATAATTTTGTTCCCTTTGCTTTTATCAGGAGACATATGTGTATCAAATGCAGAATGTGAAATCAACATCTGCTTAAAGAAGTTTTCAGAACAGACGTGATTAGTGGTTGTTCCCATTTTCTAATGGCTTCCCTTCCCCTCCCCGCTTCCGTTTTCCTTTTCTACATGTACATTTTGGAGAAAAAAAAATATTTTTCCTTGAATGCCCTTTCTAATTTGTAAAAATGTTTTTCTAGAAGAAGCATTACTAGTTAAATCAGAAAAATAAGAGTTTATGCAGTATACCTAGAATTGATAAACTTTACCTTCTCTAGAGATTTGAGGACATTTTTTAGTCTCTTAGATACTAATGAAGCTAGTAGCAATTACTGCTTTGATTGAAGGGCCAGGAAGAGCTCAGAAAGGTCTGCTTCAGGTGTGCAGGGTGAGTGTGGCCATCCCACTGCTGTGATTCCAAATGGCTGGGCTGGCTATGGCCCTCAGCCAAATGTTGAATTTTCTCAGTAGAACAAAGGAAATATTTCCCCAATTGTTTGATTTAATCATCTTTCTCCTTTGGGAAAAAATTTAGGTTTTTACAAGGGTCAGAATAAGCATTTCCTAGATTAGGAAGCAAGTTGTGAAATATTTTTCTGGGTCAGGATAAAAAAGTCCATTACCCGGAGGTATTCTCAGGATCTGGTTCAAGGCCAAAATGCCTCGAAAGTTTAGGTTTGGTCTGAGGAAAATGTGACAGGGAATGCTTGCATCCCTGAGCTGGAGAGTTACCTAATGAACTGAAAGTTCCAATGGAGTCTATGCAATGGTCCTGATGAGAATTTCTTTTAATAGAGTGTTCCTGACCAGCCATCGTCAGCTTAAAGACTTGTGGCCCCTCCTACAGCTGCAGCACAGAGAATGTAGGGCATGGCATGCTCTTGCTGTATGTTTTAAATTAGCTTAGTCAAGCTATAAATATTTTTAGTAATTTCTAAAAAATGAAATGTTTCTGTCTAAACCAGAAGACTGGGTTGTGCAATACAAATTAACATCTTATGGAGGTGAGGTCTGGAGAACAGAATGGGGAGAGTGTTTCTGACTCTGGATGGCCTAATAGACTTAGTTATAATTGGTCATATTTGCTCTGAGGATTTCTTAGTTACCTCAGGCATGAAATTCAAATTCCTGCCCATAGACTCTAATGACTTCCATCAGCTGACTTCCTCAGATTATTCTCAATACTTACCTTCTCAGGAGCTGCTTCTGATTGATTTGGCCTCAACTTAAGGCACTTTTATAACCAGTGTAATTTCCATCTTCCTTTAGGTCCTTCTCTGTGTTTCTCCCCACCACCTGGCCCCACCCATAATTGATACCAAAGGAAACCCTCTCATCTCAAGAACATTTTCTGAAGAAATCGAAACAATTTCTAATCACTTACCCTCACCTCCTCTCTTTTCATTCTGTAAGCAACATTAATCTTATATACAATGTACCCTTGGCATTCACTGGAGATCCATTTTGAGTGTCTTCAGAACAGGAAACTGCTCTAAATACCATACTGCATTAGAATGGTTATAGTATTCAAGTAGGTAGAAATGAAATGTCATATACATAACCTTCTTCTCTTTCTACTTCTACTACCTCAGAGAATGAAAAATAAAAAAAAAATGATGAAGGAAATACTAGGCAAAGATGGATTTCTTGAACTGAAAAACATAGAAGGCTTGGGATGAACTAGATGATACCAAAATATTTTCAGACTTTGGAACTAGCAATGGTAGTTTAATTGAAGTTCTGGTTAACCAGATCTCTGCTAGGTCCTTGGCAACAATTACCTATTGTCACCCCTCATTTTCACAGTTAAAATGAACCAAATATGACAAGGCATATATGATCTAATAATTATTATAGTTTGTTGACTATAATGATGGTACTAGAATGTGTTGTAAGGATAGAAAAAGGAAAGAGTTAAAAGAAAATTTTTAAATTCCGCTCCTCCCAAAATCATCTGTTGGATTGAACCTTGTGCTAAGATGTGGATGCAGATACACAATCATACTCTTTGATCCTAATGATTACAGAGGCCATGGGGCAGTGGGAACTGGAATAAAAAAGTGAATTGGATTTGAGAATTCATATACAACTACAGGGAAGTGAAATGGAGAAAGCTTGACCTGATTGGAGGAAAAAGCTGCCAGGAAAGAGAAAGCCTAGTCTGGGATCGTATTGAGACTTCCCTTGGGAGAGGAGGTGAATGGTGGTGTCATTCCACTGAGAAGAGCGATGTCATCCCAGGAGCAGTGCTGGAACCTCTGAGGTCTGCATTCACTGGAACTACTAAAGATACTGCAATGCTAACATGGCCCAGACCAGGACTCTTAATTTCTATTCTCCACCCCCACCCTCTTTTCTTGATTATTTTGCTGTTTTTCAGTTAATGGCATCCACTCAAAGAAACTCAGTTACTCAAAGGAAAAAAAAAGCCTAAGGATAATTCTTAGTTCTTTTATTATTTGCTATTCCTCCAAACATAGTGTATGTCAATGTATTTCCGAAATATGTCCCAAAGACATCTCTTTATATCTCCACTGCTACCTCTTTTCCAACACCAATAGAAGTTTAAGCCAATGAGTGTTTCCAATGGCATGATTTTAATTCTGTCTTCTCTTTCAAAACAAAAATAGGAAACTACCATCAGAATATGCAGCTCTTGGGTGTTGGGGCTCCAGGCACATCACAACATCTAGTGACCTCTTCTTTTCCAACTCTGCACCCTTGAACAATACTAGTTATGTGAGATCTCTTCTTGATAGAGATGAAAGAAGACACAAGAAGATAGTGTGTGACTTTGGGCCATACACAGTTTCCCCCCATCTATTGTGGTAGGGTTCATGGGGTTATATTTGTAGTGTTTGAGCTACTAGGGGGGTGCCCTCCTTTTCTCTCCTCCATTCTCTCCTTTCCCATTTCCCTTTAGCCCATATTCTTCCAAGGAGTCCCTCTTCTACCATCTTAAAGGGAACCTCAGAGCACACATCCATTTTCAGAGCAGGATATCCATCTGGGAATAATTAGCGGAGAAAGAAAAGAGAAGATTGTACAATAACTCTTTCTCAATCTCGGGAATTCGGGGTAAAGACAATAGATTGGACTCTAATCAAATTTTGTTACAAATTCATTGATTTCAAACTACGTAATTTTAAAAACTCTCAATAAAATCTCAAAACACATTTCATCTATTTAATTATAATTTTATCTCCAGTAGACTTAAATGTTATTTTTAAGATCAACCTAAGGTGAAGCAAATCAAAATAGTAAATAGTTATGCTATTAACTTTTAATAAAGCAAAATAGCAATTGAGAATTTTTAAATAATATGGCTGTACAACCCCATTTCTGAAAAATCCAAGGTATTTCACAGAATTCCTAAATATAGTTTTCAAAAGGTTAAAAATATAAAGTATAAAAACAATTGATGCTGCTTTATAAAATTAACCTAGCTTCCACAAAGACTTCCTGGAGTCAATATTTATTCTTTGCTAAACCCATTAATATCTGCATAATTCCAGTCTTCCTAAGTTCAAAATGATTTGAACACACTGTCTTTTTCTTTAGTTGTGGCTGAATTTAATAACTATATGATTTTTGATGTTACTTTTTGAGAAAAATCATATTAAAAGTCTATTCATCACTTTCTAGACACTTTTCTTTTTGTATCACCTTTAATCTTTATATTCAAAATGATTCTGATTACAGTTAGAAAACTGAGCCTGAAATTGTTTTTAGGATCCAAAGAAAGAGAGAAAATAATCTACATGATAGAAACACCTAGGAAATTATAGTGGAAGCAGGCAGAGAAATAAATAGCTTTAATATACATTTGGGAGATGAAATTAATGGAACTCATTGACAGATTAGATGAAAGGGTAAGGAAAAGAAAATGTCAATGATCATTCCTAAGTTCTGGTCTTTAGCAAGGTGATGGTGATCACGCCAACTACAGATAAGGGAATGTTGGAGGAGAAATCAGAGTTAGTGGGGCAGGTGGGAATTAGAGAGTTCTTGTTTTGTCATGTCCCATGGAGGTATCAAATATATAATTTTGGAAGCTCTATGTGGGGTTAGTGGTTACCTCCCATGACTGCTCCTTTCTTTTCCATTACCATTGTGTGGCACCCATATTATCTGGAGGGAATTGGCTCCTCAGTTGGAGACTAGAATTGATATTGATTGTTTTATCTCAATCATGATAATTCTTCCTGTCTTATTGACTAGTCACTGGTTCAGTAAATCTAGATTTAAGCTACTCTGCACATTGCAGTGCCTTATCCAAAGGAATTAGATTAACAGTAAGTCTGTAAAAATTTTGGACACATGAAACATTCAGAGCACTGAGAAAGCTATCAGAAATCAATTTTCTTTCACATTTTCAATGGCATGATTTGTGGTTGTGAAGTGTGGGACTACCGCTGTCACTTTGTCAACAAGGGGACACTGGCTTAAGGATGAATCGAATAACGTGAAAGATAGGATAGAGAGGTAGAAAGAAACCGATCCCCTGACAACATCATTGAACCACAAGAACCATCTTGTCTCTGGACTTTTTGGTTGTGTTAGCCAATAACTTTCCTGTAGTATTTAAGACAGAGTTTGATTTTTTTATTTGTTTGCAGTATGAGAGACCTAACTGATAACTCCTGCATGAGTTATTAGCATGTAAATAGTGTTTAAATCATGAGACTGGATGAAATAATCTGCAGACAGAATGTAGAGAAGGAAGATTGAATTCTGTCATTGAACCTTAGAATTTGACTAGGAGGAGGAGGAGGAGCATGCAAAGAAAGAGAGAAGAAACTGGAAGAATCCATGAAGTTCTATAGAGAAAATTCTTCAAGAAGAAAAGAGTAGTCATCCTTTTGAGATTTATTGGGAATCTGGGTAACGTAAGGTCAGACACCATCCTTGGAAATGCAACATACAGATTGTTAATGTGATTGCAAGAGCAGTCAATGGAGAATAGGATGAAAGACTGATAGGAGATACTGGCTGAAAGGCAAAAGAGGGTTAGGCAGTGAAGACTATTAGTGGATACAAATTTTGAGAAATTTTTCCATGAGGAGAAGAGCAGTAAGCCAGGTATAGAGGCCGATATGAGATTTAGAGGAGCTTGCTTCCCTAGATATATATATGTATTTTTTTTTGAGAAAGGATAATATAAACATGACCATGTGCTTATGGAATGATCCATGGGAGAATAGAGGAAATTGTAGAAGTGATGTCCTTGTCAAGGCAAAGGGAGAAAAGGAGATATTTCATAGGCATAGAGACACTTGCCTTATCAAAGAATGGAATAGAGAACATGGGTATGGATAAAAGTAGATTTGTGGATTTGTGGCAAGAAGATAGAACAATTTGTTTTATTTTCTTGTTCAAGGATGAATAAGCTTTATCAGCTAAGATGTAGGGAAAGAATGTGATTAAAACATTAGTCCTTTAAATCATACTCCTTTATAGGAAGAAATTGTATTAGGCTCTTGGGAAATCGTCTTTTATGTTCTTGATGTTCTAAAACCCTTTATAGTAAATTTCTTATTGAGAAAGTGTTCTTTATTATTTTATTAAAAAGTTTGCTGGGCATAAATGGAGGTAAAGGAGTATTGGAGGGTGGTTGTCTCTTTTGCTATCAGTTTTCTCTTAAAGCTGATTTTAGTGAGAAGGGAATTTGAATTTTTTCTGCCCCAAATATTTATAAGCTAATGACATTCATTATTTTCATTCCAACATGGAGCATCTATTTGCTACAACTAAGTTAGCTCATATCTGTGCTCCTCATTGACGTAGCCCCCACCTTTTCTTTTTTCATTAAATGTCTTCCAGTTCTTTGATTGGGAGGACTTTGTCAAAACTTGAGAAAATAGTTTCTAACCCTTATCCAAAACTATAACAAAATTGTATTTTCTCAAAAGACTAGATGATGAATAAAATAAATTCCCTTTCTCTAGACAGTTTTGTAATAAGCATCAAGTTGAAAAACTACATAATGTTTCAAGATGATTAGCTATGACTTCTAGTTATATGTTAATGGGAGGTTCTTATTACATCTCAATTATAGCTTTTAGATAACAAAATAATTTGAGTTAATTATGAAAACCATGTGGGGGAGGAAAAGTGTGTGGGTTATTGTTTTATGAACACTATTAGGTTTGTGCTCATTTGGGGCAGTGTAAAAACAACTTGTTTTTTTGTATAAAGCCTCTTGGGGACTTGCAAAACAACTTCTTTTGTATGCAGCTTCTCTCGTTGCACAATTCTGAAGGGCCAACACAGCCATCAGACCTACCTACAGAAATAGTTTCCAATCCTGATGACACATGGCTAAAAACAAAGACTAGTTTCATTTGAGTAAAGTCAAATCTAGGTCAAACCATCTTCTCTGAACCAAAGAAGTTTTGGGCCTAAATGAAAATACAAGAATTTTTAGTTAGTTTGTTTAATATACATAGATCAGAAAAAGAATAAAACACACATTCATAAAACATAGTCACTGGGCCAGTTCCTGGTTTTTTAAAAGGGCATGAGTTAAAACTACCTTGAAGATGTTTAGGTAAAATAGAAAATTTCCACCAATATGTAGTTATTTAGATCTAAAGTTGCACATATGACAGATTATACACAATATATAATAAAAACATAATTTGTACATGAAATAATGTGTTGGGCTGGGGTTGTGGCTCAGTGGTAGAGCGCTTGCCTAGCATGTGTGAGGCACTGGGTTCGATTCTTAGCACTGCATATAAACAAATAAATAAATAAATAAAGGTTCATCAATAACTAATAAAAATATTTAAAAATATAATGTGTTATATATAAAACTTACATATATCATATATGTATAATTTAAAATTCAATATATATGAGGTTCAAATTATATAATTGTGTATGTTTTATATATATGTTTGTGTATGTTTATTATATATATGTATATATAATGTAGCATTCAATTTTAATGGCAGGGAAGTGGTAGGAGTCAGAGTTCAAATAGCTGTGTTAAATATTTAAAGCTGATTCTGAAAGTGGTTCTCTTATTGCATTGAATGGGTCAGCAACTTCATGTTGTAAGTATAAATGCATTTTTCAAAGAAGTGGAGCTCATTTGAGTGATTCTTACGCTGAAAATGTTAGATATGGGTTCGTTTGGATGAATTTGTTTGTGGGATTATCAGTAAAATATTCAATGTATTTTCAGTTTGCCCCTATGAGAGAGTGAAGTTTAGGGTCAGTACTAGTCAATCAGTAATCTGCCTATTAATTTTATTTTATTTTTCTTGATTGAGACAGTTATCTCTGTCCAAAATGCAGAAATGAAAGAGGTGAGGTTAAGAAATGAGAAAGGAAAATAAAGTCCCAATCATTAGCCTTGGCTTTGTGTCTTTTCTCCTGCTTCTTCCCTTTCTTCCCAGTAAAGGATGCCATACATACTTTATCACTGGGACTTTGTAGCCTTTTGCCAACTTTGTAATTTGTTCAGATATAGCCAGAGTCAAGCAGTTATTTGAACAAAACTCTTGGCTTTTCACCAAGTCATCCAGACCAATTTGCCCTGACACATTGGTAGGGCCAAGGAGAGATGCATACATAGTCCTGTCAAAAGAGATGAGTCCAGTGTTGGGAGACAGCAGGGCATAGGTGGCCTGCACAAACTTACCACCATGGAACTTGATCCCAATAACAGCATAAGGAAGAAAATCAAACAAATTCTGCTCCCTTCCAAGAGAAGCAGATGGTTTTCAGTTTTCCCTTGGATATGTCTAACATTCAGAATGTTTAGACAGAACATAGTGCAAGATTTAAGGGGCTGTAAATATTTTTTTTAAAGTTTTTCTTTTAGAAATATTTAGGTATATGAAAGTGATAAATGAAATTTTGGACAATTATATCATCTTTATTTTATTTACTGTTTTTTCAAATGGAAAGAAAAGCATAAACTGCAAGTTTAACAGATATGTGAATGAAATCTAATATTTCATAGTGGCTTAATTTTGAATTGCCTCACAGTCCTGATTCCTTCCTCTGCCACAGAGAACATAGGGTAACCAAAACCCAGAGAGATTTTCATTTTCTGTACATAATATGGGGTGTCTCAAAGTGCATTCTCAGAACTAGTTCTGGTAACTGCTCCTTGTTGAGGGTTATAGGTCTTTACTCTAAATCCTCACCCTAGGTCCTCAGTTGACAATAGGCATAACCACGTGACTTGCCTCAGCCAATGAAATGGCACACAGGTACAAGTATCACTTCCAGCAAAAACTTTAAGAACATCACATAGTTCTACTACTTTACTTTCTTCCCCCACAAAACTGGCAACAGTCTTAATTCAAGAGTGAAGAAAATGCTGAGTAGAACCACAGTCAAGTTCAGCTGCCATGCAAAATGAATAGGAAATAAAGCATTGTTATTAGAAACCATTGAGTTGCTTTCCTTTTAAAATTTTGTTACTCCAGCATTACCTAACTTACACTTACTGATACATTCTTAGAAACAAGTAGATATTGTGTCAAATAAATGTTGGAAGGTTTGAATATGATATCCTACTTAGAGAATAATAAAGTACATTGATATTTTAAAGACTGTAAAATAATTCTGCAAGAATGAAAACTGCTTACCACTGAGAATCCTGCATTTTCCCAATTATCTTGACTTAATAATTATTTTAAATTATTAATTACTAATATTTAATTACTGTTCAATGAACATATTTTTTAAAGAGCTATCCTAAAGCATTTTTTTTCTTTTATCTGATAGATTGATTCAAAAAGCTGGTAGCTTTTGTGAAGTTTGCCAATCATTAACTACAAGCTTCATTCTTTTTTATTTTATTTATTCATTCATTTATTCTTTCATTCACTTACTAACGAATAGCTATGCCAGTGTTGGAAATACTAAAGTTTCCCACTGTTAATCTTGTTGGATGTTCAAGAAATATTACTGTCATTGACATGTATAACTTGATTTAATTTCTGGCTACATTTTTAAGCTTTGACATAGTACCAAGTTTTGGGAGTATGATTACTGCTGGTTATGGCTTGTATGTCCAAACTGGTCACTGCTCCAGTGTCTATTTCCTAGTTTTACATGTTAGGTTCAGGAATGAGGATCTTGATATTATTATTCTAGTTTCTTGCCAAACTTGGGGCAGGAGAAAAATCTTTGTGCATGGTTTAGATATGCTTTGAGTGTGTCCTCCAAGAGTTCATATGCTGGGCTGGCTGGGGTGGTGCATGTCTGTTATCCAAGCGACTCAGGAGGTTGAGGCAAGAGTATTGCAAGTTAAGAGACAAACCTCAGCAACTTAGGCCCTACGGACTTAATGAGACCCTGTTTCAAAATAAAGCATTTTAAAAAAGGGCTGGGGATGTGGCTTAGTGGTGAAGTACTCCTGGGTTCAAACCCTGTACCAAAAAAAAAAAACAAAAAAAAAAAAAAAAGAGTTCATATTCTGTAAGGCTAATTCTTAATGGACAATGTTGGGCATGGTGAGGCATTTAGAAAGTGGGCTTAGGGCAAAATAATTTGGTCAGTGAAGGCATCGTCCTCTGAAGGGATTAATGTAGTTCTCGTGGAATCCTGTTTAGTTCCAGTGAAAGTGAGTTTTCGTGAAAAGAGCAAGCTTGACCTTTGAATTGTTTTGCCTTCCTGTCTCACCATGCAATGTCTCCCTCTTACACATGTTCCTACCATGATGCCCTCTACCATGTTGTGATATAGCCAAAGTGGTATCACCAGAGACCAAACAGATGAAACCATCCAAAGGCCAACAATCAGATTTAACTCAACAAAGTCTATCCCCAGATGTATTATAATTAAGCTCTCAAAGGTGAAAAATAAAGAAGATTCTTAGTACAGTTAGAAAATAAAAAGAGGTGTCCTAATATACCTTACAGCAGACTGTTGAACAGAAACCTTACAGATAAGGAAAGATTGGCATGCAATTTTCACAGTAATGAAGGAAAAAAGAAAGAAGGAAAGAAAGAAAGAAAGAAAGAAAGAAAGAAAGAAAGAAAGAAAGAAAGAAAGAAAGAAAGAAAAGGCAACCCAGGAAAGCTGTACTTTAAAAATGAAGGATGATAAAGACATTCTTAGACCAAAAAAAGCTGGAAGCATTTATCACCTCCTAACCTATAAGAAATACTAAAAAATAATTCTTCAAATTGAAAATAGAGAGACGGACATTAACGAGAAAGAAGAAAACATCAGATTGTATAAAACTCACAGGTAAGAGCAACTGTGAAGATGAATTCAGAATGCTCTGTATTGTAAACATGGTACATGAAACATTCAAATCTTTAGTATGAAAATGAACAGCAAAATAATTAAAATAATAATGATAATAACTTTAATTCAGTATCCTCTTTGACCACAAAGAGGATTAATAACTTTATCCTCTTTGTGGTCAAAGAGGATACTGAATATGATTTAAGTTTCTTTATATTTTTAGGCTTGTTTTGTGGCTTATATCTATCCTGAAGAATGTTCCACGTATCTCAGGGAATGTAAGAATGGTTCAACATATGCAAGTCAATAAATATGGTACACCACATCTACAGAATGAATTGCAAAAGCCATATGATCATCTCAATAGAGGCAAAAGAAAAAAAAAGGCATTTGAAAAAGTTCAACCTCAAATTATGAACTAATTAGGTATAGAGGGAATGTTACATAACATAACAAATATCATATGTAATAAGCCAATGGATAACATTATATTGAATGTGGGAAAGCTGAAATCTTTCTAAGCCTAGTATTTGGAATTTAGCCAGATTAAATTAGTCAAGAAAAATAAATATATAGCATTCAAATTGGAAGAGACAAAGTAAAATTGTCACTGTTTGCAAATGTCATGAGTTAGTATTTAGAAAACTCCAGAGACTCTACTAAAAATTATTAGAACCAGAGAATGAATTCACCAAAGTTACAGTATAGAAAGTCAACCTACAAAAATAAGGAGCATCGCTACACACCAATAGTGAACTATCTGAAATAGAAATCAAGGAAGCAATCTCATTTAAACAATTACTTCGAAAAAAATATCTAGGAATAAATTCAGCTTAAGAAATGAAAGTTTTCTACATTTAAAACTGCAAACATTGATGAAAGAAACTGAAGAAGATGCACACACATGCACACAAACACAATGGAAAGACATTATATATTGATGGATAGGAAGAATCAATACTGCTAAAATATTCATACTACCCAGAGTAATCTACTGATTCAATGCAATCCCTATAAAAGGGATAATGATAGCCTTCACAGATCTAGAAAAAACAATCCAAAACTTTGTATGGAGTGACAAAACAACCCCGAATATCCAAAACAATCTTAGGCAAACTAACAAAGTAAAGGAGGCATTACACTACCTGACTGTAAAATCTGCTACAAAGTTATAGTAATCAAAATAGCATGGTATTGGCATATAAACAGATGCAGAGCAATGGAACAGAATTGAGAGACTAGAACTAATCCCACACATTCATAGCCAACTTATTTTTGAAAAGGTTTTTAGAACATGCATTGGAGAAAGAATAGACTTTTTAATAGATGATTCTGGGAAAATTGGTTCTTCACATGCAGAAGAATGGAATTAGAATTCTATCTCTCACCATTAACAAAAATCAACTCAGAACGGACTAAAACTTAAATGTATGACTAGAGAAAAAATGAAATTACTAGAAGAAAACATCTGGATATTGGAATGGGCAAGGGATATTTGTGGACACAACCTCAAAAGCACAGGAAACAAAAGTAAACATAGACAAATGGAATTATAAAAAAAAACAAACAAACATAAACCTTCTGCAAAGCAAAGGAAACAATCACCAGAGTGAAGTGACAACATACAGGATGGAAAAAAAATATTTGCAAACTATACATCTGACAAGAAGTTAATATCAAAAAACTCAACAGTAAAAACACAAATAACTCACTTGCTCAGGGCAGTAGTCTGAAATAGACAATTCTCAAAAATAAAATAAAACAAAAACAACAACCCCCCACACACATATACAAATAGCCAAGAAATACATGAAAAAATGCTCAACATCACTAGTCATGAGGGAAATGCAAGTCAAAACCACAATGATATATATTACCACATTTTTGTAAGTACATCTATTATAAAAAAAGACAAAAGAGAACAAGTGCTGGCAACAATGTGGACAGAAGCAAATCCTTGCATACTGTTGATGTGAGTGTAAATTTGCACAGTCATTATGGAAAGCAGTATGGAAATTCCTCAAACAAATTAAGAATAATATTACCATATAATCTAGCAATCCATTCCTGGGTATAGATCCAAAGCAAGTTTGATCAGTCGGTTGAAGAGTCATCTGCACTCACACGTTTATTGCAACACTGTGCACATAGACAAGATGTGGAAACAACCTAATTGTCCATCAACTGATGAATGGATAAAGAAAATGTGGTACCTACCACGCAGTGAAATATGATTTAACCATAAAAAGAAATAAATTCTTGCCATTGACAAAATACAGATGGAACTAGAAATCAATAAATAAGTCAGTCACAGAAATACAAATACCCCGTGATCTCACTCATATGTAGAATATAAAAAGTTGATCTCATAGAAATTGTGAGGAAAATGGAGGTTACCAGAGGCTGGGAGGATGGGGGAAAGGGAGGAATGGGAAAAGTTGGTCAATGGATAGTTGTAGTTAGGTAGGAGTCAGAAGTTCTGTTGTACTCAGTAGGGTGACCATAGATGGTGAATGTGGACTGTATATCTCAAGAAGTTAGAAGAAAGTCTTTTGGATGTATTCCCTAAAAAGAAGTGATAAACTTTTATGAAGATAGATACCATAGATTTGTTTAACCTGATTACACAGTGTATACATGTATTGAAATATCACATTGTACTCCAATAATCTGTATATTATTATTATTATTATTATTATTATTACAGCACTAGGGATTGAACCCAGGAGTGTTTAGCATTGAGCCATGCTCCCCACCCCTTTTAGTTTTTTATTTAGAGACAGGGTCCCAATAAGTTGCTGAATCTGGCCTAGAACTCGCAATCCTCCCAACTCAGCCTCCCAAGTCACTAGGATTTACAATCATGTGCCACCTTGCTTGGCTGATATGTACATTTTTAAAATGAATTTTAAAAGCCAACAAACAATAAACTAGGTACAGCTGTGAAGGGATTTTTGCAGATGCAATTGAAATCCCTAATCAGTAGACTTTTAATTAGGGAAATTATTCAGATGGGTCTGACCTGATTACTTAAGCCTTGTAAAAGCAGAAAGAATTTTCCTTTTAGTTTCAGAAGAGTAAGTAAGAAATTTGAAACATGAGAAGGATTTAACACATTGTTATTGGCTCGAAGATGGAATGGGACATATGGCAGGGAATGTGATTGGCCTCTTGGAGCTCAGAGCAGCTCTGATAGCCAGGAGGAAATGTGGGTCTGAGCCCTACAATCTCCAGAAGTGACTCTGCCAATTATAAGCAGGTTTCTCCCCAGTGTCTCTAGACAAGAACAGCCTGGCTAATACTTTGATAATACTCTGCAGAGAACGGAGCTATACCAACCTGGCCCTATTGAACTGGATCTGTAGAACTGTAAACTATAGAAATAGAGAACTTGCTGAAACCATACTACTATGAGCTCATAAATGATATTTTAGGCTGCTAATTTGTGTTAATTAGTCATGCAGCAATAGAAAACGAATAAAGGCACCAAAGACTTTTTTCTCTCTTTTGTCCTGGCTGGGGTTTCTAATTCTAGTTTGGAGAAGTCGGAGGGGGAGAGGGAAACCTGTCCATCCTTTGTTTCTCCAAGGCATTCTATTTATACCTCTTTCTTTCATCTCCTTCAAAGCCCTCATATGATGTCTTAAAGGTTTAGACTTTTAGAAAGCAAAATCCAGAGAGTCTTACAAGCCACTTCTGACACAAGCTTTCCCTTCTTCCATCCTCAAAAACACACAGTACCCTTCGGGAATAAGATCAGAGCCTACTAACTGTTTGAAAGTGGGGAAAGGAAAGGGAAAACTACAAGGAGGGGAAAGTGCTTTGCAAAGTGTTATCTTCACATATTGTTCCATCCCGACAGCTTCATCCCACTTCTGCATGGATTGAGACATGGCAAAGAAATATTTTCCAGGAGAGACCTGGTGGCACCTGATCATGAGTCAGCCTGGCTTTATGCACAACTATTCAGGCCCACCCCTTACTACAGTGAGTAAGTGGCACAGGATAAAAGACCACCTCTGCCGAAAGCCATACCCTGGGTTCTGGCCAGTGGGTGACACTTCAAGGGGCAAAGCTCTGAGATGGCAGCACGAGGTGACAAAGGAATTGCAGAGAAGTTACTAATTCCAGAGACTCCCAGTCAAAGGGAGAAATCATTTGGTAAAATTTCCTGCTATCAGACTCTCAACACCTGTGGACCCAATCCCAATTGACAATTTCACGAATACACATCTCTCTTGGGTCCCAAGAAGTTCCAGGAAAATAGGTGGTTGAGAGATTGTGCTTCTGATAATTATAGGTGAAAAAACTCACTTCTTTCTTTCTCCAGGAGAAAGAAAATAGAATTAGCAAGCAAATAGAATTAGCAGTTTCCATTTACTCAGTGCCCATCTTTTGCCAGGAAATATGCAATACATTATGTAGTTCAGCCCTCACACACCTCCTAAGTGGTAGAATCAGGGTCAATCAGAAAAGAAGGATTTGGGCGGGGCTGACCAGGCTCCATCTAACAGAGCTTGCCTCTCACTGCTCCTGCTCTCCACTGTGTAGAGCAGGCTTCCTCTCACATGAGAGCTTACAACAAAGTTGTCTGAGTGTAAGAGATGGGCAGGAATCTCACGTTGCTCAGGGGCAGTAAGAATAGGCATGTGGGTGACTCTGTTTAAACTGATTGGCAAAGAATACAAATTGGATGGGAAGTTGTGATTATTTTGAGTGTCTGCAGTGTAACAGGACATACTCCCAATGAACTCCAAAATGTGGTTTTATTTGTTTGCACTCAATATGGCTGTCTGGGGAGCTCCATCAGCTCAACACTATTTTAGGTCTTATTGTATGTGAATGGGAAGAATCATTCACTCCTCTCTATCCAAAAAAATATTTCATTCAAACTGCGTCTATTACATTTATCACATTGTATTAAAGTGTGTTGTTACCAAACATTTTGCCCCCACCATTAGTACTTATTCCTCTTTCCCAAGATAATTGTAAATCTAGTGTATTACATATTAGTGGGACTTCAGCAATTAGGGGGAAAAATCAAGAAATTCTTGAATTGTCCTGGCCACAGAGACATAAGGGTTTATCTTCTAGAATATTCTTAAAAATTTGCCAGGGTTTTCTCCAAAAGCAGAAACTTTTCTGACCTCCTCTCTGGTGCTTGAGCCAAGCGGTAAATGCCAACAGGATATCTGAGACAAGATATCCTACTTAAGGTGGAGGTCAAGGAAACAGTCATCAGAGCAGGGTCTAAGGTGATACCTGGGGCTCAGGTGTGAGTTGCTGGTCTGAAGTGCAAATGAGTAAAGTTCATTTTAAGTAAAAAAAAAAAAATTAAAACTTTAAAAAGTTAAATTTTTAAATAAAAACAATAACAAAAATTTTTTGATTACTACTATTCTCCTGTGCTTCCAAAGAAGTCCCTGCTGAAAAATAATTACAAGGAAGTAACTGGCCTCGAAACCTCTGCTTCACTATCTAACTCTCCTTCTTCTCATCTGATCTTTCTACCTCTCTGCCTATGTTCTCCTCCTGCTTTCCCTAGACTCTTCCTGTAAACTCCCAGGTGCTGCCCATCTGTGGGGTTTGTGTTTATAAGTCTTGTATCAGTAGAGTACCTACTTTTTACCTACTTCTTTGCTGGAGGCTTCCCCTTGGCCAATCCTACCCTGCAGATACTGTGTGCCTCGCAGAAGCCAAGTCCTTCAACATCCTCTGAACCAGCTTTCACTGGGACAGGGTTGCTGCATACTGGGAGGAAGGAGTCTTCCTGTTATTCAGTGGGATTGGAGTTGGCAGGTGCTGGAAGCCTTTGCCACTGAACTGAAGAAAGCAAGAGGGTTGATTCATCTGGCAAACCCTGTTTGAATCATGTAATGTGTTTTCTCAGGCTCCATGATTAAGCTTTTGTGCTCCTATAGACAATTGTGACTAGTGATAAGCCTGGCAGGCTGTGGTAGCCTGGTGGACGTCTTTCTATTGAGTTCCCAAGGATGTCTTAACGATAAACTCAAATCTGAAACTGTTTGGAAACGGTCTGTTTCTCAAGTTTATCCCAAGGAGCTGATTGTTTTTCTGTGTCTTGATTGTGAGCTAAGTTCTGGTTTTATGATCAGTGTAAATCAGAGTCAAATTGCAGGCTGTTGGAAATGAGTAATACCAAGAAAAGAAAAAATTTTTCATGAAAATACCTTCCCCAGAAGCAACGAAGCTGGACTCCTTATTCTCAATAGAAACTCAGATTATTCTGACCTTAGATTTGATTCTTATTTTGAATATCTGGAGGAGGGAAGTAAAGCATGTTGTGGGGTAGCCCAACTGTATTGGCTGTGCACTGCATTCCGGTTTCAGCAAAGTTACTTCCTCCTCTGATACCATGTTCTTCTAAAGATATTGTGATTAGAACACATGTCCAATGTAGTCTAAGTAGCAAAGATTTTTCAAATATGTCCCTATTGAAGCGTTTGTCCTTATTCTTCCTGCCTGATGCTAAATGAAAGAGATGCAACCTTTTTTTTTTTTTTTTAAATTGACTCAACCCTGGCAAACTTGGTGGCAGATATTGAATGAGTTCTGAGGAATGGTTAAACTCAGTTCATATTTTCTTGTGTCTTGCTTCCCATTCTTACCCACATCACCCTTTGATTTGTCATTAAGTGAGTAGCAATAATACTCCTTCTTCCCTTTTTCTTTTCTGACTCTTTGGCTTCCTTCAGCTTGTTGACATTGAAACTGGCTGGAGCAATTCTTCTGTTTGCAGTATGCTGAAGGAGATCAGCTCTGAATTTGGAAAGATTGAGCAGGAGTAGTATCATACTATTATTTTATTAACAAGGCAGTGATGTTTCTCTTGTACCCTTGAAAGGCAAAGTGAGCTTTTCATCATCCGAGATGAGAAAATTCACAAACAGCAATGTCTTTTCCTTTCATTTTCGCACTATGGTTCCTACTTAAATCTTAACTTGGAGTACTGAACCTAGAACATACAGGAAATAAAAAGCAAAACAAGCAAAAAAGCCAAACCAAAATGACCCCCAAGGCTGTCTTGTGCTTTCTGCTAAATTCTGCTCTATACATAACCTCCTACTGGGAGAATGGAGGTGTGGGTCAGAAAACTGTTCAGTGAAAATCAGAAGTTGAAACCCCAAGCTTCTATTAAAAGACAGGCCTGTCTTTTTTTTTTTTTTTCATTTTGCTTCAGAGACCTTTCACAACATCTCTCATTGTGAAAATGGCCCTGAATAATAGCTTCAAATTACCACAGTGGGTAGTTAATATTTATCATGTTAACTTTTTAAGGACCATTAATCATCTTTAATCATGAAGCATATTAAGAATCCTAACAAATTCATGTGGAACCATTTCCTTGGGTGATTTATAAAACCACAGAGACCATCAAATTTCAGCAAATCATTCCATGCAGTGAAAATAATTTAAAATGAATGTAAATCTAAACAAAGTTGGTGTCTGAGCCTTAAGTGGAATATTAATGCAAGTATATTTGATGATACTGTTAAATCATAGAAAAATATCTTTAGGTTTTTATTACTAACAATAAAGGAATTTTACTTAAATATTCATGATTCAGAAAGGCGAACAAAGTCTTAATGATATTATAATGTGTAATAGCAAAGTGAGGTCATGGCCTGTGGATGGAAAAAATTTGTTTTGCTTTATAATTGGCCACTTACAAAGTAGGACAGTGACTAAATTTAAAGAAAAGGCATTTGAATCAAGTGCAAATATAAGATTCAATGGATTGTATGTTAGAAAATTTGAATTTTTACTTTTTCTAATTTGTATGCTTTAATGATTAAAAACAAAATATTGCGATTGAACTTCACTTTTCATGGCATCCCTGCCTCCCCTCTGCATCCCACTGCAGTACTTTCCTTTGCAGGCATGTTCCCTGATGGATAAGTATATATATATATTTTCCTACTGAGAGTAAAGTTCTTATTTATTCATTTATTATTAGAGCTTTATGGTTATACATAGTAATTGGGTTCATTCCAACAAACTCAAACATGCATGGAACTCAACTTTGGTTCATGATCCCCCTTTTCTCTCCCATCCTCCTCCCTTCCTCTATTTTCCTTCCTCTACTATCCTTCCTTTCACTCGTCTATTTATTTATTTTGGTTTGTTCTTTTTACTTATACATAAAGATGAAATTCCCCATATTTATATGACCCATAACTTGATTTTTAAATAATTCATTCTGCATTGCCTCCCCTGTCCTGTCCCTCCACTCTGCCTCTCCATCTACTTCTACATTACTGATCTTTCCTGTATCTTTTTGACATCCTATCCTTCTTTCCTCCTTTCCTTTATTTTACTCTAACTTCACCATATGAAAGAAAACATTCAACCT
Organism: Marmota marmota marmota; assembly: GCF_001458135.2. Taxonomy (NCBI): domain Eukaryota; kingdom Metazoa; phylum Chordata; class Mammalia; order Rodentia; family Sciuridae; genus Marmota; species Marmota marmota. The sequence continues at coordinate 5,065,255 of NW_025999842.1, read as the reverse complement.
TTGAGGTTCAGAGTCTGGCTTATTTCACATAACATGATGTCCTCCATTTCTGTCCATTGGCCAACAAGTGCCATAATTTCATTTTCTTTATGGCTCAGTAGAACTCCATTGTGTGTGTGTGTATGTGTGTGCATTGTGCGTGTGTGTATCACAATTTCTTAATCCATTCATCTATTGATGGGTATCTGGGTTGATTTCATAATTTAACTATTGTGAATTGTGGGGCTACAAACATTGAAGTGGCTGTATTACTATAGTATGTCCATTTTAGTTACTTTGGGAAAACACCAAGGAGTGGGATAATTGTGTCATATGATGATTCCATTATTAGTTTTTAGAGGAATCCCCATACTGCTTTCTAGAGTGGTTGTACTAGTCTGCAGTCCCAAAGCACAAATGATATATATTTCAACATCTCTAGCAATCAGGGAAATGCAAGTCATAGATTTCATTTTACTGTAATCAGAATGGCAATTGTCAAGAATATAAACAATAATAAATGCTGGCAAGGATGCAGGGGAAAATGTACACTTGTGTATTGTTGATGGGTCTGAGAGTAAAGTTCTTTTGCATCTTGAATTTCTGTTAAATCACACAGCAGAACTCCAGCTTCTATGGAGAAGAACATTTCTCTGCTCGTTGTGTTTGCTCTTCAGGCTTGAATTGAAAGGGTAACCAGATAGTTGTGAACATTCCTTTAAAATGTCATTTGTATAAGGCACAGCCTATTATTAAACTGTTGAGCTGTTTTTGTTCATCTTCTGGCCAACCTCAAGGTCATGTCTAATTAAAGAGGTTTTTTTTTTTCCTGTCTGGGCAGGGATTCAAAAGAAGAATCCTTCTGTGGATGGGACTCTTCTGCTCTTAATACCTGGTCAAGGTCAGAGGTAACCTTCTCCCATTCCAGGGGCAGAATAAATTGTTGAGGAGAAGACAATGAAAGTCTCAGTTCATGTCCTGAAGGAACTCATCTGGTGAAGAAAACACACAAGAAGCAATTACAATGTAAAAAGGTTATGGAAGAGGGGATGGATGTGTTTGTTTGGTATGTTGGGAATAGTGTGAGATGGTTTTCTGGAAGGGATATTGTTTTAAACTGTGTCTTGAAGATCTGAAAGAGTAAACTATGTAGTAATGGTATTCCAGGAACAGCACTGACAACACAGAGATGGAGAGATGGTTGCACATTTGGGGACGACAGGTCATTGGATTTTGGAGAAAGGGGAGATAATTGTAGAAAAGGGGAGTTAAGTGAAAAGACTCTGAGGAGGAGGACTTTGGTTTGATACTGAGAATCACAACAAACCATTGAAGAATTTTAGGAGAGTGTCATAATTGGATGTCTAAATGTCTAAAAGATATTGTATGCAACAGCAATAATAAAAGACTAGAGAAGGGATAAACAAAAGCAAGAAGAATAACAGAAGCAAGAAATACACTAAGGCAGTATGATGGGGGTAGATCAAATACTATCCACAACAATAAAATTTAGGAGTGAATTTAGGAGAACAACTCCCACATTTCTGGGTTGTGACTTTCAATGGATGGTGATATGATTCATTATGAAAGAAGACAGGATAAGGGACTGACTTTGAATTACATTTTTGGCATTTTTATTTTGAGGCTTATGAAATATTCAGATGATGCCTTAAGCTTAAATGGGAGATCAGCTAGATTTATAGGTTTGGGAATCAACAGTATTTAAATATTATATTGACCCTGGGGCCTATTTTGTAGTGTTTAGAAATCTCTGTAATAGGCTGGAACAAGTCTCAATAGATTATTTTATGTATATTATATAATGTTTTCTAGATATTTATTTTATAGATATTTAAATTTATTTGTATTTTTAACTTTTTTATTTTTAATATCTCATAGTTATCACAATTCTGAAAGATGATAAAGGCATCATTAGTCTTATTTCATAGGGTGGAAACTGAGGTTCAATTTCAATGACTTTTATAAGATTATACAGCTAGTAGTTATGCTGGTCTTCTGACTTCAAACCCAGGACTGTTTCCTATATACCATGGGACCTCTTATATTACAGTGAACAATTGCATAACTAACCACATCCTCCTTCTTGTAGCAGGCAGATGTAGATCCCTTAAGAGTTTTAAAACCCAAAGGTACAATAACAACATGAAGATTATACCACAGCACCCCAGCATGCATAACACCATGATAGACATCTCCTTATTTTATTGCTAAATGCATTCTGCATCATGCTTATTATCTGGAATATACTATAAAAAATGTATGGTTACATAAATAACTCCAATTTATAGGTGCCATGGTTAACACCTTTCTTTCAGTGTATGGAAAACAGATTCCTGAATGGGTACAATTTTGAGATAGATTTATGCCCTGTCCAGCACATGCCTGTCCTGCAGCTCTGCTAGTGTAACTAGCCTATGTGAGGAGTATCACAAAAGCACATGGGTATCTAATGAGTTCCCTATTCCACTTTTTAGCTGAGGAAACTGGTTGTTGAGAATACTTATGAACCTTTAATTTCCTTCATCCTACCTATGGATGAGGCTTGGGACCCTGTGTGCAAGCCCCTCAGGATCTCTCTTCAGGGTCACTGTCCTACTCCCTCTGAGCTCAGCTGGTGTGATGTCCTCAGGCCCTGCCTCCCTCCATGCCTGGCCTTTCTGGAGAGGCACTTTGGGCTGCGTGTCCTGGGTCAGCCTTTCAGATCACTTGTGGCCTGCCCTATCCTTCAATGGGCAAATAATGCCTCACCTTCAGTTGCTTCCTGAATTCTTGGAAACCGGGCCTGGCCAGCAACTGTGACTGCAACAATGATAAAGAGGCGAGGAAAGACAAGTGAACTCAGAAAGGGAGTGCCCCTGAGTGTCTGTGACATGAATTTTGTTTTCCAAATTTCAGGCAGGCAGTCAGATGACTGAATATTATTTTTTTTCCTCACCATAGGAGAGAAATGTTCAATGAGCATTTTCCTCTCATTGAACATTTTGGTTATTTATGAATTCTGCTTATAGATAATAGCACAAATATATTTGTCCATTAAATTGTTTTATTCTGTTGAATTTTAATAATTTAATGCTATTGGCATAGGTTTCAGAGTCCTATATGTTCTTAGGAATCCCTCTTCCCTAAGATTCTTTCTTATGACAAATCCACAGACATCTCTATTTTATCTTTCTCACCCTTGTTTCTTACCCTGAATCAATTCCTTTATTATTTTATTTTGGACTTTTATAATCACCCTGTATATGATCTCTACAACTCAGATCTTATAAGAGAACACTGTTATAAGTGTTTTCCTAATAGTAGGAGTGTTTTCCTGTGATGAAATAGTATATTATCATACTTGGCTATTTCTCTTATTGGAGATACTTAATGCCCCAAAAGACTGAGAGTCTCCACATAAACAATTACCAGTATTGGTAATGGATGAGATCCCATCAGCTAAACCACCAAGGGTTCTTGAAACTAAAGATCATGGCCTCTAATGAACAAAATCCCTGTATAACTTGCTGGTTCTCATAAGCAGCAAATAGCTTGGGGTTACCTCAAAGACTGCCATCCTGGACAGTGTCACAGGCTTGAACCGAACACTACCAACAGCTTGTGATTCCTTATTTCAGTTTTTGAGGCTGACCTTGGACACAATTGATTAAAAATACTCTTCTTTTATCACTATGGGATTAAGAATGCCTCCTTTTGCAATAATAAAAAAAAAACCCAACACTCAATTTTTGCCTATGGCTATGTGAATCCTTAGAAGGATTTTAAAACTATTGCCTCTGTATGAAAAGATTCTCTTCTTCTATGACATTCCTAGCATCATTTACAATCCAGGAACTGAATAGAACCTCATGTTATCTGGGAATACGCAAATACAAAAGAATGTATTCCAGAAGTTTTTAGGTTCAGTGACATAACTGTTAATTCCTAGCCTCAAAAATTTAGTTTAGCCTTTCCATGTACTGAGGCTCAGAACTTTGGAAAACCAAATACTCAGGTATTTGAACTTGTGCTATAGCTAGAGGACAAATCATGTCCTCTGATTTTTATTCCAAAATGTCAACCTTAATTTCTATAAGCCTAGGATCTTTAGCATATAGAAAGAAAAACTTTAAGTCATCTCTAGAACACATTCTTCTGTATCCTCCTGGTAATTCTGATTTTAACTCTCTCCCTTTGCATATTCTGAAAAATATACATACTCAACAGAGAAAATTGATACAGATTCTAGAACATGCTAATCATGCATTTAGTTTTATTCCATACCTAGTAAGATGATATGACTTCAGCTCTCCACATAAATGTTTTCAAATATCTACCATCTAGCAGCATCTCCCTGGCTTTTATGAATGTCAGTCAAAGAGTGGCCATGTGAAGGAGAAAGAATCCACACTGTTGATTAAATTGGTGCTGAGGAATAAGCCATCATGTTACCTAGCATCATTTCTGTGGAGACCTGTTTGTCATTACCTCATCTTCCAGACACAGGGAAGTCTGAGTCTGGAGAGAGATATCCTGGCCCACAAACTATGGGGTTGAACATTCCCAGAGCCACTGAGCTGGGATCTTCTGACAATCGTGGAAAGGCCTTAGGAGAAGAAACCAGGAGGATGGGAGTGTGATCCACTCCAGTCAGTCAGAGTAGCTTTGCTATCATGTTTTGTACATTGAACCTCTTCAGATGGTTTTGTTTAAAGAAGGGGTTCAGTTGCTACTTTTACATTTGGAGACCTCTGGGGCATCAGTTGAAAGAAAGGGAGTTATGACATCAAGTGAGATTAATTTTCAACTCCACTGCTTACTAACTTTCTGTCATTAGCCAGGCAATCAATCCTCTCAACATCTTAGTTTTCTTATCTGTAAAAGGAGACTATTGATAACACCTAACTCTTGAGGAGACATAAGGATTTAGCAAGATTTAATAAAATGAAAAAGCCCATCACTATCATTTACAGATGATAGTTTCTTCATTGCCCTCCTCCAGGGTTAGAAATTCACAGAAGGCAGTTTCTGTGTCTTTATTTCTTCTTTTGTCTTCACTTCCTTGTACAGTAGTTCTTGAATTTTGGTGTCTATTTAGTATCACTCACTAGTACAGCCCAGCGTCCACCTACACTGAACTAAAGTCCCAGGCCTGTATGTAAGTCTGCAAATAGCTTAAAAATAACCTACTACATAATCTGTACTCCACAAATGCTCCAAAGTGAACTCTTGGGAAATTTGCTTCCATTCATTAATAGTGAACACAATATAATATGTTATGTTCTTGTTTTTGCTTTTGCTATCAAAAAGTTCAAATTCAGTTTCACAGTTAAATTGTAGTGGACTTGCTTAATTTAGGTGGTCTGATATTAGACTCACCTACTAGCTTTATTATTTGACACTTCAAAAACATTTTTTTGTTTATTTTTATGGTTTTCACTATATGCCAACTCAAAAATCAGCTTGGAAATGTTTAGTGCATAAATAATTGTAAAATGTGAATATAGCCCTTCACATATACTTCGCTTCTGCCAAAATGGAGTTGGCCCTTTTTATGCTTCTGTCCAAAGGGTCCTCTGTTTGAAAAGCTTTTTCTTCCATAGCTTCAGTCCTTGAAATCTGACACCCTCACTCCTCATGTCCCAGGCCCTCTTTAGGGAGCTGGTCCTGCACTGCCACAGATGAATGGCATAATACCTATGGACTCACTTTGGGCATGAAAATGTCAGACGGGAGATTGGTCTGTTGTAAAATGACAGTGTGAAGGGATTCATTTTTAGGGACATCTACCAGAAGTTCTAAGCTATGGGAAAGCACTCCAATTTTAGTTCTCCTATGAGGAAGCAGAGACAAAGAGCAGACATCAAAAGGTAGAAAGACAGTGGCTCCTTGGAAACAGATGTAGGTTTGAATCATGACTCCACCAATATCTGTCAGCTAGTGACTTTGATCAGTGAAGCCAAGTCTCAGATTGCTTACTCTGGATGCATATGTCAGCTAGAGGCTCAAATAATTAGAATGACATTGACTTAAACATATGAGGCCCCCCCTTTTTTTTTCTCAGGAAAAAATAAGTCCAGAGGAAGAAGTCTAGGGCTGGAACAAGGGCTTCATCTTTCTACCCAGCCACCCTTAGCTCAGCTTCTCTTTCTCATGATTGTAAGACGGCTCTTCTACCTTCAAACATGGTAATAAAGAAGGGGAAAGGTGAAAGGGGTCAAGGCCAGCTAAATTTTATTCATTTAAAAAAGTGTCCCAGGAACCCATCTGTCAATCACCACTTACATCTCATTGATCACAACAGTGTCATCTGGAGTTACAAGGGAAGCCAGAAAGCAGAGAGAGCCACTGCTTCTCTGAGACATATTAAGCTTCTATGAGTAAGAAAGGAGGAGAGCACATAAGAGTGCCTGCACAGGAGTGTCTCTCAGGGAGGGAAATGTGCTCCCTTGAGGACATGGAAGCAAGACAGCACAGCACAGAGCCCTGGGGCCTCTAACTTCTTTTCCTCGGCCTTCCGGATTATGCAGTAACTCAATTTTCCTCTCTACGTCACCATTTCTTTTTATATCATGATTTATAAACTGAATGACCAGGCAATATCATCATTTTGAATTATGGCCCCTTTCACATACAGGATGATTATTCAATTCATGTTTGAAATTCTCAAAGTGAAGTGTTATGGAGCAGCATGGAGCACTCTTCCGTGGTTTTACTATTTTAAAAAGATTTGCCTTTCTTTTTGGTAAAATATTATTGTGTTGAGCAGGAAGGGAAACAGCTGATTCCTAGAGCACTGCTCATTTGGAAGATTGAAGTCCCCACTTAGCACAGGCTGGCACGAAATCTGATCAGTAACTGCAGTGCTTTCACACTGACATAAATCCTGGAAGTGAAGAATCCCACCACCTCTTTGCTGTGAGGTACTGCAGGTGGCACCTGAGCCAGGTGAGAAAGAAACTTAGGCACCATTTTAAGAGAAAATCGCATCCGATGCTCAACTCTTTACTCCTTCCTCGTTTCTTGAAGAATTTCTCCTTCCACTGGAGTACCCTGACATTCCATATTTTACCTCCAATGAAGAAGTGAATCAGAGAGAGTTTTAGGGAGATGGGAAATATAATGAGAGAAGAGGATAGTGTTCAGGAGCACTATGGACTGCAAGGCAGAAGAAGGCCTGTCAAAAGCATGATGGCAGCCGGAGTGGTGGTCCACGCCTGTAATTCCAGCGGCTTGGGAGGATGAGACAGGAGGACCATGAGTTCAAAGCCAGCATCAGCAACAGCAAGGCCCTCAGCAACTCAGTGAGACCCTGTCTCTAAATAAAATACATAATAGGGCTGGGGATGTGGCTCAGTGGTTGAGTGCCCCTGAGTTCAATCCCTGCTACTTCCCCCCACCAAAAAAAGGAAACCATGATGATTGACTCCATAGTGACCTCTGCCTATAAACCTACAATAAAGAAAAAACTGTCTGAACCGCAGTCATCCTCCCCTTTCAAATTGTATTCTGTTATTTTTAGTTTAACCATAGTCTTTGTGGTGATGGTTTCCCAAAGTTACTTCTAACCTTTAACTGATAGTATATATGGTTAGAAAAATCAGACCTACTCTAGCCTCACTGATTTTCCTTCAGGTATCATTATAGGATTAACAGTAAACTCCTCTAGAAAGATTGTACCTACAAGAGGGAAGAGGAAAAAGAGAAAGCACAAATTACACCACATTTCTATTCTCAGTTCTCTCCTTTGGGAGATTTTAATTCTGATTTACAATGCAATGCTCTGATTTCTGTGTTCTATGGGAAAAAAAAGCAGTTATGTAATATGAAACTAATAAGAATTTGAAAACTGAGATTAAAGTCCATTTTCAAACAAAGATGACTTTGACTAGATATTAATGCCAAATGAGCCATTAAGAAAAATGTCACTGAAGTCTGAGCAGAAGGAAAACAACAAAATCAGAGTGGAGGAGAGTTCTACATGGGTATCTTTTCTGAGCACGTCATTTATTTATTCACTTACAATAATTAATTCTATGAACATTCTTAAGTGCCTGGCTCTTAGGGTGATACTACTCATTGGTTCCTCTACCTGCTGAGTTGGAAGGTAGTGGGTGATAGGGGTGTGACACCCATTTCATGGACAGGGCAGCTGACCTGAGGTCTCAGTAGCCCCTAAGCAGATAGTAGCTCTCTTGATAAGTGATTTCACTGATTCATTTTCACATAGCTTGTTTTCAACAGAAAATTACAAGTGAATGTGATTTTATGACTCTTTTCTGAAGGCTGCTGCTAGATTTTGTGAAACTCACAGTGAGAAAATTATAGAAAACCACTCTTTACTGCAAATGCTCACATCTAATTGTTAATAATATTTCTTTTCCAAGAGACATATATGTCACTTCAAGAATATTTGAACCTCAAACTAACAAAGGAGTCTTCCTTTTAGTTCAAGGAAAAAAAAATACTGCACTGACAGCAGGAATGTTTTTGTCCATGTGAATGGTTTTGCTTAATGTTCCTCAGCTGAGGGCATTATTGATTTGCCTGCCAATGACTTAAATGCAATTTTAGCTTAAATGTTTTATCTTTGAAATAGGGCATCATGTGAAATATCTCTCCTACTAAAACTTTCAGGCCTGTCTTAGTTTAACCTACTCAGTTGGTATAGAACAAGGTTTCTATACCATCAGCAAACTCTCCTCTCTGTAAAGCTTGCAGGTTATGAATGGATTTTACTAAAAAAGAAGAAGGAGAAGGAGAAAGAGAAGAGGAGGAGGAGGAGGAGGAGGAAGGGCCTTGACCCAGGCAGCATCAACAGAGGATCTCTATTAGGGGTGATGGGAGACAGAGAAAAACACAGAAACAAAGAAAACAGACATTTTAAAGTAAAGCTGGAGCCAGGTAGGACACTGGATCAGCTGATAACCAGAGCTCATTCACTCTCCATGAAGGAGAAGGAAGGAGAAGAGTTTGAGGTGGAGGTGGAGGAAAAGGAAGAGGAGGACGAGGATGAGTAGGAGGAGGAGGAGGAGGAGGAGGAGGACGAGGAGGAGGAGGACGAGGAGGAGGAGGAGGANAAACAGAGGAGGAGTAGGAGGAGGAGGAGGAGGAGGAGGAGGACGAGGAGGAGGAGGACGAGGAGGAGGAGGAGAGAACACTCTGTGAATTGTCATTGGACTGTCATCAGGATGGGAAGGAAGCAGGACTGGATAGAGCAAGTTGATTTTCTGCCCTAAATCTCTCCTAGTCTGACAGAGATCTCATCTGTTGATAAGTTATTCCTTCCTACACAACCCACTTCAGCGTTCACCTTATCCAGCAAGTGGTCAAGATCAAGGTTATTTTCACACTAATGCTAGACTGATGTCATTGCCTCTCACCCTCTTGGAGTTTGTGGGTATAAGTTTACAAAGGTAGAGAGAGAACAAATTCTGAGGTGGCTGTTATCTCGCCTTCAGGGATTGTGCTTTGTGTGTCATACACGGCCAGTAAATATTGACACAGCACAAGAAATATGATTCAGAGAGGATGAATGACTCACTTGACATTACACGTTGAGAATTAATAAAAATGGATCGGAGATCTTGGTTCTAAATCTTCCTGTACAGTACCTATTTATGCATTTTATTTATTATTGCTATTTTTTTATTTCTAAAATGATCAATGAGAGCTGTCTCTTTCGTTTTTATTTATTTTTTTTATTTGTTTTAATTAGTTACACATGACAGTACAATCATCTTGACATATCATACATTTGAATCAGATAGGGTATAATTTCTCATTTTTATTGCTATTTTTTTGTTTCTTTTATTCTTCTATGTTTCTAAATCGGAAGCATCCCCTTTTGGAAACATAGACATTTATATTAATTTTATCTAGAGATCTTGTACAAATACTACTTGTTTCTCTTTATTCTTCAGAATTTCAAATCTAACATTTTACTGTTGTTTCTGATCAGTCAAATATGTTTTTGTGGGAGGAATTATTGTATCCCCATGTGTAAGACTAAGTAGAGGGTTGAGATGAAGGACTTGATTTTCTTTTTTGCAATATGGAAGCAATAAGGTGGATAAAGTTTAGAATAAAATAATATACATGAAGGTATTTTTAAACTGTTAAGGAACTCAGCAAATATGTTACCACCATAGATTAAAAGATTTATCAATATATTATTCCTAATGATATGTAAAAAAAAATGTTCTCTGAAATATCGCTTAGCTTTAAAGAAAGTATTTAACAGGTTCTGAGAATTCCAAGCAACTGGTTCTTAATCTGTTCAAAACTGAGCAGGATGTGGTGTATACTACAGAACACTTTATTTTGCCATAGTTTCCATATTTGGGAAAGTTGCAAATGATATGTGGAAAGCTGGAATGGGGTCACATGCTGAGTTTTAAACTGAAATTAATGACGAAAATGAAACAATTGTAAAACAGTTGTCAATTGTACTGTTCAGATAGGAACTTACTTCAATTTTGGTACGATAATTGAGAAACATGATTTTGTTAATAACTCATGGTCACCGCTAAGCACTGTTTTATCTAGCTGGTTTATTGATTAGTTAAAATTGATTTAGGAGTTTGCTATGGTTGGGATATGAATAGTGTTTCTCACATGTTGGAGACTTAGTACTTGGTGTGAGGATGTTGACAGGTGGTGAGACCTAGTAGGAAGTTAGGTCTTTGAGGGTACTCCTTTGGAAGGGAACATGGAAATTTTTGTGGGAACCCAAGCTAGTTCTCACAGGAGCAGTTTGATGAAGAGTGAGCCTAACCTCTGAATCACTCTCTGGCTTCCTATCTGACTATGTGATTTCTCTCTCTGCCATGTACTCTCACCTTTTGTGATGTAGCCTCCAAAAGGTCCTCACTAGAGCAGACACCATGCTCTTGAACCTCCCACACTGAGTTAAATAAACCTTTTTTTTTCTTTACAAAGTAGCCTGCTTCTGGTAGTTTGTTATAGTAATGAATAACTATTATTGTTATGTTCAATATTCCTTTTCTATTTATTTAGAATACATAATTTTCTATCATTTTATTTATTTAAAAACTCAGTCTGATCTAATCTTAAATATAACACCTCCAATTTCAAATCCAATTTAAATTTTCTTTCCTTTCTTCACATATCTTCCCATCCTATGGTAGTCTCCACAGATGGCCCTCAGTGAACTATGCCCTTTTTTGTCCCTATACTTGTTGATTCTTAACTGAGCCTGTGACTCATAGTCAGCAATATAGTGGAAATAATGCTGTGGCAGTTCTGAGTCTAAGTCATAAGAAGGTCTATAAGCTTTTTAATTTTGGTTTTGGGAGGTTCAAAATCACCATGTAAGAAATCTGGCATGTTGCCATATCATATAGTGAGGTGGCATGGAGATGTAGAAGCCCGAGCTTGCATGGAGAGAGAGAGACCAATTATTTAAAAATTCTAGCTGTCTCTGCCAATGGGCCAGATGTGTACATGAGCCACCTTGAACATGAAAGCCTGGTCAGTCCAGATGATGGCAACTTCAGCTCACTTTGTATGGAGAGAGAAACCATCCCGCTGAGTCCAGTCAACACTTGGAATCATAAAGACTATAATTCAGGGTGGTCTATTAGGTCACAATAAATAACTAGAACATTTCCCTCTTCTGTTTCTATCTGGCCCAGGAAAAGGAAAAAATGATTTCTTCATTCTCTTCTTCCTTTTCCTCTTTTAATTCTAGAATTTTGTGTTCAAGACTGGTAAGAAGAGTGTTGTGAGTAAGCTGTGCCATTAAGATAGACCGGACACTTTTGTGTCTATGGTCAGAATATATTGAATAACAATAAATTCACAAACTACATCACTTTCATTGGTTGTACTTGTGGGTCACATGGTAGCCTTGGGCCAGGCAATTTTCTCAGGGTCTTCAATTGCAATCTTTTTTTTTTATATATTTATTTTCTAGTTGTAGTTGGACACAATACCTTTATTTTATTTATTTATTTTTATGTGGTGCTGAGGATCGAACCTAGGGACTCGCACGTGCGAGGTGAGCGCTCTACTGCTGAGCCACAACCCCAACCCTTTAACTGCAATCTTAATGATTAATATCTATAACACTCAAGTCACACATCATACTTTACAGAGTATGATATATGTAGGTTCCAGTGTGGCTAGGAAAGGGTTAAGCTAGCCACAGTCTTTCAGGAGGCTTCACTGTGAACAAAGGCAGAGAAAAGAAACGCAAAAGAATTACTTCAGATGTTCAGAGAAGATTATGGACCCAGTCAAAGAACTTGCTCAGGGTGCCCAGCTGTCAGGGTGCTAAACTTATTTTAGGCCAGGGTTCAGAAGGCACGCAGTTTCAAAGTGGGTCACGTCAAACAGGGAGATTGGCTAAATGGGGGACAAAATTGGTATTTCATCACCTTTGGACCTTGTGATGCTTATTCACTAGAGGGTCTGATGATGGGTTGGTGTGTACAATTGCAAATAGTGTTTGGGTGTGTTATGGTTCAGATATAGGCATCCCTCAAAAGCTCATTCATGAGATAATGCAGGAAAGTTTACAGGTGGAATGATTTGGCTATGAGAGCCTTAGCCTAATCAGTGCATTAATCCCTTATAGGGATTAACTGGGTGGTAACTCTAGGAAGCTAGGTGTGGCTGGAGGAGGTGGGTCCCTGGGGGCAGGCCTTTGGGGTATATATTTTGTGCACATTGAGTAGGGCTCTGTTTCTGCTTCCTGGTGCCACGTTGTGAGGTTCCTTCTCCTTCCACACTCTTCCTCTGTGATGCCCTGCCTGATCTTGGGCCTAGAGCAATGCAGTCAGCCATCTATGGACTGAGACCTCTGAAATTGTGAGCCCCCAAATAAACTTTTCCTTCTCTAATTTTATTTATCAGGTCCTTTTGTCATAGCAGTGAAAAAACTGACTCAAACAGGGTGTTTCTTTTTGTATGGGTCGTATGTATGGGGATTGCTTCATTCAGTGATTTGGTGTGTTTGATAAATGCATGGATCTGATCATCCTGATGTGAGTTTGATAGTCCTATGCATCCATGTGCTACTGATTTAATTCAAGAGTTTCACAGGTGGTAATTTTTTAGTAGCATAATTTATTTATCAGTTTGTGCCTGTCTTATGATTGTGCTGGGTGGATGGTGGTTGTTTACTTGGACAAGCAAGGTATAGGGTTATTCTACCTTGGTACTTGTTTTCAAAATGGAGTTAACTCAGGGCAAACTGCTGTTTCATAAATATGGAGTAACTCAGAGCAGGGCATGGCCTGTTCTCTACAAGGAGTGAGGGGATAGGTCAAAGTCTTTTCTCTTGCTCTACACCTGATTAAATTTTCAGAAATTTGATGTGCCAACTCTCAAACATGCCATTATTAAAACTCAAGTTATATAAAATTAAGTAATATTAAAAACAAAGGTAATAAAGTTTGTGACTTCCTAATTATTTTACTATACCTTACTACAGTCTGTCCTCTTACATGTAGTATACATGTGTAGTGGAAATACAATTGCAATGGTATGCTGTCACACATTTTTGTCTAATGCCACAATCAATGATGTCACACTGGTAACTTAAAGTCAGCTATGGTGGGAGTCTTCATATAATGAAAATAAGTAAACATTACAATTGGTGCTTTTTTCCCTTCTGGATGGATATCTGGTTATTAAACCTATAGCAGCATGTGTTCTGCATCCTTGGCCCATCCTGGCTCATAGGCGATGCTTTCTCTGTGGTAAGCATGAAAATATTGCCTATTTTAAGGGGTACATACACGTATTTTTTGAAGTTATTCTGTGAGACTTTCTCAACATCACTGTTCTAATGTGGAAAGTTCATGCTGTACCTCCTCATCTTACCCTTTTGCTACTAGGTCCTTTCACCATGGGATAGCATTTGCAACACAGATCAAGCCTCCTGTCTTTTTGATGTCCATCTGATCTCTAGATAAGTTTGGACCTGAATGAAGGAACATGATGATTTGGATAAAGAATTTCCTGTTAGTCAAAGTAATAGTGTGTGTCCTGAGTTGCAGTCTTTAAGAAGCAACTTCTGAGATGGAGCTAGTGTACAGAAAGGTGATTAAAGAAAAAGAAAACTTGGGCTAGGGGGAAGTTGGGCTGAGGTGCAGTCATAGCAAGTCTTTCCCTACACTGTGAGGAGCTCTGAAGCTGGAATAGCCTTTTAGAGTTGCCCTGACTCGGGCTGAGAGGGCTTTAAAAATGCACAGAACCATCATTATATGTGGTCTGCCCAATGGGGCATGACTGGGCAGGGAGCCTTCTTCAGCTGAGGCAATTTTCAAGGAGTTGATGATAGTCAACAACCTTCCCATAGCTGGAGGGATAATTTTATTTTTATTTTGAAAGGAAGTTTTCACTTCATGTTCATTATGGTCCATTCCAGGTACATCTTGGATCCACTTACTTCTGATAAATTATGGGGCCAGCTCCTACAGGATTCCAGAGGGCCTCTTTTCCTGAGGGTAACTATTATGATGCTGGTTAGTAAGACAAATGACAGCTCCTCCCACCACTGCAGTTTTCCTCAAAGTCACAGATGATTCTTATTTTCTCTCTTCTCTGTTAAGGATTCAAACCTCCTTGGCTCTTGGTTGGTCTATGGGCCTTTCTTAGTTGGAGATCCAGACTCCTTTCTGTGAGGAGTTCAAATCTCATTTTTAGGAGTGGTTGTTGCATTTATCATTACCATTATACTTTTATTATTAGCATCATAGTTGGGGAAGGGAATACTAAGTGAAACCCAAGTATATCACCTCAGTGTCAGACTTACCCCTTTTTGTCCTCTGGGTAAGCATAGTACTGCCCCCTTCTGATTGATGATCAGAGCCCATTACTCCAGTCAAGAGGGTTTTGGATGTTAAGATTTTTAGTTCTTTATATATTCTGATATATAAATTTTTTATATGTATAAATTTTTATATATATATAAATTTTTTATATATATAAATTTTTTGGCACAGGTAGCAACAGGTAGAGCTTATCAGTTAGAGAGATTCTTGCTAGATTTATTTTTCCTTTTTAGGATCAAAAATTCTAAACTTGCAGAGGTCAAACTTGTGGATATCAGAGAATAATTTCCCTGAAAGAATTGTTAGAAGTGTTTTTTAGCCTTAAATTAATAAAGGCTTTAGCATACATCTTGTTTGTGTATCACTGTACTAGGAATTAGAAAACAGGGAATTTTATAGGAGAGGAAAAGTTAAATATATGAATAATATCCAATTCCTAAACATTTATAGACAGTGAAACAACATAATATAAAATAGATAATTAAGTGGTGGTTTAGTGTGTATTTTTTATAAGTAAATTTCAGAGCAGATAAATTGGCTACACTTAGATTCCAGTACATTGAAATTGAGTTTTTAGCTTCCTTCCTGTATGATTAATCAGCTGGCCCTATATGGGTTAAGAGGAGCTTCTTAAAGAATTTAATTAGGAGAACATCAAGTATGCTTCTTTTTTTGTTTTGTTTTAGTTTTTCTTCCATGTTTTTTGTGCATTATAGTTGTATATAATGGTGGGATTCATTGTTACATATTTGTCCATGTACTCAATATAGTAATATAATTTGGCTAAAATAATTCCCCAGTATTCTTCCTTTTCCTTCTCTCCTCCCTCACCTGATCTCTTTCCTCTATTTCCCTTCGATTTTCTTGAGAACCTATCCTCTTTTTCATTTTTCTCTATAGCTTTCAAATATGAGAGAAAACATGATATTTGACTTTCTGATTGTAACTTATTTCACCCAACATGATATTCTCAAGTTTCATCAAGCTTCCAGCAAATGACATAATTTTACTCTTCTTACAGATGAATAAAATTTCAATGTGCATATGTATCATATTTTCTTTATCCATTCACCCAGTGATGGATACCTAGTTTTGCTTCATAGTTTGGCTATTGCAATGCTAAAAACATGGGTATGCATGTATCATTACAGTATGATATCTTTAATTCTTTAGGATGAATACCAAGGAGTGATATATCTGTAATATATAGTGGTTCCATTCCTAGTCTTTTGAGGAATCTTCGTACAAATTTCCAAAGTGGTTGTGCTAATTTGCAATCCCACCAGCAATGTAAAAGTGTTTCTTTTTATCCATATCTTCTCCAGCATTTATTATTGTTTGTATTTTTGGTCGTTGCCATTCTAACTGGAGTGAGATGAAATCTCAATGTAGTTTTGATTTGCGTCTCCTTAATTGCTGATGATATTGAACTTTTCCCCCATATATTTATTGGTTATTTGTGTTTCTTCACTTGAAAAATGATGAAATTTTGATGAAAATTTGATGACATCCAATTTTTACTTTATTTGTCCATTTATTAATTGCATTATTTGGGTTTTGGATGTTAAGATTTTTAGTTCTTTATATATTCTGATATGAATCCTCTGTCAGAAGAGTAGCTAGCAAAGATTTTTTTTCCCATTCTGTAGGTTATTTCCTCACATCTTAATTTTTTCTTGGTTGTGCAGGAGCTTTCAAATTTGATGCCATCCTATTAATAATTTTTTTTTTATTTTCTGAGGTTCAGGAGTTCTAGTGAGAAAATCATCACCCATGCCTATATGTTGGAGTGTTAACTCTGTTTTATGCTAAAAGTTTTTCTGGTCTAATTCCTAGTAGGTCTTCGATCCATTTTCAGTTGACTTTTGTATAGGGTTAGAGATAAAGATCTAGCTTCATTCTTCCTCATATGGATAATCAGTTTTCCCAGTAGCATTTGATAAAACAGGCTGTCTTTTCACCAATGAATGTTTTTGGTGCCTTTGTCCAAGATCAGATGACTATATCTGTGTGGGTTTGTCTCTCCATCTTCTATTCTGTTTCATTGGTCTATGTGTCTTTATTTATGTCACTACCAAGAAGTTTTTGTTACTATAGCTCTATAGTATAATTTAAAGTCAGGTACTATGATACTTATTCCATTGTTTTTTTTTGTTTGTTTGTTTTTTGGCTTAGAATTACTTTGTCTATTCTGGAACTTTTATTCTTCCAAGTGAATGTTCACATTGTTTTTTTCTTTTTATTTTTCTAGTTGAAGGCTTTCTCTGCATCTATGGAGATGACTATGTGCTTTTGTCCTCAATTTTCTTTATGTGATTAGTTACATTTATTGATTTGAATATGTTAAACCATCCTGGCAACTCTGGGATAAAATCCACTTGGTTGTGATGTACAATCTTCTTAATACATTCTTGAATATGATAATAATAAAATTTGGCCAAAATAATTCCCCAGTATTTGCTGATTTTATTTTTGCATCTACATTCCTCCGGGAAATTGTTCTGTAGTTTTCTTTCCTTGATGTGTCCTTTTCTGGTTTTGGTATCATAGTGATATTGGCTTCATAGAATAAATTTGGAATAGTTTCAGCCATATCTATTCTTGGAATATTTGAGGAGCATTGAAATTACTTATTCTTTAAAGGTGGTTGAATTCTACTGAGAATTCATCTATTCTTGGGCATTTCTTTGTTGGAAGGCTTTTTATTAGCATTTCCATCTCATTACTAGTTATTTGTTCAGGTTTTTATGTCCCCTTGAATCAATTTTGGTAAGTCACGTGTCTAGAAACATACACATTTCTAATATGTTGTCCAGTTTATTGGAGCATAAATTTTGAAAAAAATTGATCCTCTGGATTTATGTGATGTCTGTGGTGATATCTCATTTTTTTCATCTCTAATTTTACTAATTTGGGTCTTTTTTCTTTTTTCTTTTTGGTTAGTTTGGCTAAAGGCTTATCAGTCTTGTTTATCTTTTTTTAAGAAACAACTCTTTGTTTCATTGATCCTTTGAATTGTTTTTTATTCTGTATTTCATTGATTTGAACTCTGTTCTTAGATTTAATTTTAGAATTGGCTTGTTCTGTTTTTCAAGGGTTGAGATGCCATCATTAGGTTGTTTCTGAGATTTTTATGATTTTCTTATATAGGCATTTATAGCCATAAACTTTCCTCTTAGAACTACCTTTATAAGGTCCCTGAGTTTCTTGTATGTTGTATTACTAGTCTCATTGAGTCTAAGAATTTTTAAATTTTACCCCTTATTTCTTCCATCACCTGTTCTAAAGAGTATTGTTCAATCTCCATATTTTATGTGGTTTTTGTAGGGTTTTGTCATGTTGATTTTGAATTTAATTCCATTGTGATCTAATAAGATGCAAAGGATTTTTTATCAATTTTTGTATTTGCTAAGAGCTGCTTTGTGACCTAAAATATAGTCTATTTTGGAAAAGATTCCATGAGGTGCTAAGAAAAAAGTGTATTCAGCTGTTGTGGGTTAACATATATCTATGGATATATGTTAAGTTTATTTGATTTATAATATTTTTAGGTCTGAAAAGTTTGTCTGGGTGGCTTATTTATTGATGAGAGAGGTGTGTTAAAATCACCCAGTATTATTGTACTGGGGTCTGTCTGAGTCTTTAATTCAAGTAATGTCTGTTTTATGTAATTAAGTACACCAAAGTTTTGGGCAAAAATATTTACTATCAATATAACTTCTTGTTGGATTATTCCATTTATTAATATGAAGTGTCCTTCTTCATCTCTTTTGATTAATTTTAGCTTGAAGTTTGCTTTGCTGGATATGACAGTTGCTACTACTGATTGTTTTGGGGCTTCATTTGCACAGGACATCAATTTCCATCCTTTCGCTTTCAACCTGTGGCTGTCTTTACCTTTAAGATGAGTCTCCTACAAACAACATATATTGGGTCTTATTTTTTAATCCATTCCACCAGTCTTTGCCTTTTATTGAAGAATTGAGACTATTTACATTCAACATTATTATGAAGACATGTTTTTTAATTCCTGCCATTTTGATTTATTTCTAATGTTTAATTTGGTCATATTTTTTTATTTGCTGACCTACTTTTCAAATGAGATCTGTTCATTTGTGTCGGCTATGGGGTTTGTTTTTGATTTTTTTTCTGTGTGAAGTAGTTTATTAAGTATTTTCTGCAGTGCCATCTTAGTAGTCACAGATCCTTTTATTATCTGCTTGGAAAATATCATTCTAAACCTTTCTATATTTTTAGATTTTGTGCTAATAAATCAGAAGTAATCATGATTAGTTAGCTTGTAAATGTGACCTGATATTTTTCTCTTGAGGCTTTTAGAAGTCTATCTTTGTTCTGTGTATTAAGTATTTTGTTTGTGATGTATTGCAGAGAGGTTCTTTTTGGATTCTATTTAGGATTGTGAATGACTTCTGTACCTGTATGTCCATCTCATTTTCAAGGTTTAGAATATTTTCTGTTACCATTTCCCTGAAAAGGTTATTCATGCCATTAACCTGTATGTCATAACCCTCTTCAATTCCAATGATTCTTAAATTTGGTCTCATGATGTTGTCCAAGAGTTCTTGTATATTCTGACCATAGTTACTTTTCTTAAGGAAAAATGAAAGAATTGTGTCCATTGAGGTGGTCAAAACAGTTTATAAGGATGTATGGTCACTGCCTATGCCCAAGTATCTTTTCCATTTCTTCTTGGAATATGTTGTGGTGGTGGGGCATGAATGAGCAGGCATACAAGGCCTGGGGGTTATTAACCCCTTCATCTTTTTGCTTTGTTCACAGAGCTCTCATTCAGCTGGAATGGCATAAGACTGATCTGGTTGAAATATCTCTCAGCTTCTCTCTACATCAGCATAAGGTAGGATAGAATGAGAAGAAATAGCGATTGCAGTTTTGTCTGGACAGAGCAGATTGATGTACTCTCAGGGTGGGGCAGTTGCAGATTCTCAAGAGGGAAGTTCTGGTGCTTGGGGATCAGGTTAAATCTGACCTTATAGACTTTGGTATCTGTTCTGGAGAGATTAGATCAACACAATCCTAGGGCCACACAGACATCAGTTTCTTCTGGGAGTCTGGATCTCAGGAGCCTCCCAGGAAGTCTACTCATAGGCCAGCGGAACCAACCCTTCACAATATCTCTCACATTCTGTTGCTCCTTAATATGGCCTTCCCAACATAGTTCCTGAATGTATTTATACCTTCCTGTTTATTTTCCCAATACTCTTCAGCTGGTCATGTGAACTGCCAGACTCAATGTGAAAGTGAATTATACTCTCCTTTGTTTTTCTGGATTGAATCCCCTTGGGTACAATCTGCTCTGTGTGTTTCACTCATATTGTGCTAGGTACACTGTAGGCCACATTGTTGGCATTTGCTGGAATATTATGGCTATATTTGCCATGATATCCTGGGCTCCCACAGTAGTAAACTGCAGCATGACCTCCTCAAGATGGCTGCCATTTCAGATCTCTGCTTGTTAAGAAATACAGAGCCCTTTTCATTCACCAGTTCATTAGATAAGCTAAGTTCAGGTTACTTTTCTTATCTCCAGATTTTTCCATGCTATATTTGCCCTTTGTGTTTCTCTCTGTTTGTGTTATCCTTCCCCTCTCTGGTGAACCAGTACTGCTACCTCTGCTACAATGGCTTGGCTCCACTGTACTCTTTCTTGTTCTTTCTTCAAGACACTCGAATTTCTGAGTCGTTAAGTGATTCTGACTGTCCAACAATCAATTTCAATAAATTCCCTTTTTCACCCACCATGCTGAGAAACAGTATCCCCACTGCTTAAATCCTAATCCATGAAGTAACTGGAAGTGCATCCTTCTTTTTGTTCATCATTTTGAATCACTCAAGTTGCTTTTTGATATTTATAAGACAGCACAGGTCTTAATATCATTTGGCTTTTAATTTGTAATTCTTTCTGATTCACCTTAATATTCTTTGCTTTTCCTTTCTTTGTCTTGTTGAGTGTCTGTCTGTATACATTTTCTTAGGACAAAATCAGTACTAACAATATATTGATAATGGTGAATTTCATTGAGGGCTGTGCTAAGCAATCTATACATAAAATCTATTTTAAGACTCACAACAATAGTATAAGGAAAGCTTCAATATTATTTTTATTTTACAAAGAGGATACATTGTATTAGAAATGGTGGGAAGAATGATTACTAGTAGAAGGAAAGGAGAAAACAGGAGTAGCTATAAAATTTCTTTTGTATCCTATACCTACTTTTCATTAGCTGCATTATTTGAGTTAATTTGCTTTAGTAATTGCAGTTTCCAAATAAAAAATTGGGACACAGCTTAATAAATGCATCTTGAGAGAATAGGAGGCAGCCTTGCTGTGCATATAAAGATGTGAAGACTAGGAAAGCAGGTACAGATGTGGGCTGCCTCTGTCACACCTTGGCTTGCCACTGTGAACCTCCTGTGTCATTCTGGGAAAAATACCCTAAGCCCTTTTATGCCTGCTATATGTGGCTAATGAAGGGTGTTTTTGACAGGCATGACACCTAATGCAAGGCACTTAACCTAAAGCCCTATTATGAAGCTTCAGGAGTTCTGGGTTGCTTTTGAGATTTATAACCAATTGAGAATGACAAGTGCACTATATTTTGAATAATGCAGGACCTATGGTTGTTCTGTTTAAGCTTTCCTTTAAGATTCAGTCAGGAATTCAGGACTAGCTCCATGGGTATGACCAGTGACACTGCCCTGGGCTCTGTGCTTAGAGGGCTTTATGCTTGGGGTTTAATGCAATGTGGTTGCTGTCTTGGTATTTTAAATAATTTATCTTTGAACTTATGTTTTGAAAGTGAAGTCCATGGGCCCATGGAACATGCAACAGGGACTTGGAGCCTGATTCACACGTTGGCCCTCCTGCTATATGGCTTCCTCCCCCCAAAAGGCACTTAGCTCCCCACTCCTTGCCCCTGTTTGGAGACCACTGTGTCCTTCTGCCCCCCTGTGGGGGGCCTTGTAGCAGGTGTGAGGAGTCCGAGGCAATCTCTGAGGCCATGTGCCGAGTTGGAGAGGTTGTGGGCAGAATTGAGGAATTCCATGACTATAAATGTCTGCATTTGCCCAGTGAGTATCAGTATATCAGTTATCCAAGGAAGTCTGACATTAATTAGCAAATTAAAACACAACAAACAGAAACACCTTGACTGGTTGAAAGAGTGAACTCAGAAAAAAAAATTTTTCTTGCCTTTTGAATAAGGAGTCGCATGTTTTCATTTTCACTGGGCCCTGAAAATTAGGAAGCCAACCCTGTAGGGAGTGCAGGTTTTGTTTGTTTTACATCTTACAGAGTGTGTGATAACACTGCCAGGGAACTTGACCAGAAATTGAGCACTGGTTGGGGTTTCTAAGACCTCTGAAGGCTGTGGCAGAGCCAGGTCTCCCTCAGCTCTGTGAATTAACAGTCAGTCAATTTTAGGCTCTTGAAGGCCTTGTAACCAAGCCTTACCCTGCCTCCTCCCCAGCACCTGCACAGTTGTCATGAAACTATACTATATGATCTAAGTACAGTGTCTATTACTGTTTCTCATTTTAAATGCAAGGAGGATGCAATTATATTTTTGCAGAATTTCCTGGGAAAGTCAAATTCCAAGAGAATTCCCAATATTATAATAGAGGAATGAAAAATTCAATGAAATTCTCACTGACTTGTTTTTAGATGTATTTTTTTTCCTATTTCTATAATTTACACAATATTTTTGTCAACTCTGACTTAACACTAGGCAGAACATCTAGTTGCCATTTTGGTTTGGGTGTTTGGCGTGGTCATCACATCTACATTGTGACTGCCTGGCTCTTTGGAGTAGGTTGGTAACCCACACCCGGAAGCAGTCTCCGTTTCCTTTTCAAGTCCATCTAGATAAATATTTGTGTTCAATTTGACGCAGGTTCTCCCTAGGGAAGTTAAGCTGGGTAGTTCAGTTTGGTTCTGTCAGGAGGGAGTTATCATGAACTTTGGCTTTTTTTCTCCTTCTTAAGAAAACAGTAACTTTGGACAGTTCCTACCAAGGTTGCTTATGCTCACTGCTTAAGTGAAAAGTCTCATTATACTCAATGTAGGAACTTTTAATTCCACACAATCTCTCTGAGAGAAATTAAGAGCAAACTGTTCTAGTTCTCAGTTTTACCAAATTGGTTCATCTTACAAAACATATTACATAATGTCTACCAAAGAGCCCTCAGAAAGATTCCAATTAAGGTCACAAATCCAGTGTGGCACCTTAGTAGCCTGTATTTGGCTCAGAAACCTGGGTTCTAACCTCTGTCTTGTTATTGATGAGTTGTGGAAAAAGAAAAGAGATGACAGATGAGAAAGGGGCAGGCAGAGTCTGGCACAGTTTAGATATTTAACAAATATTTATTGTTAAGTATGAAAATGACCTACTTTGCATTATTAATTTTTAATTAAAAAATAAATATTGTACATGTTTTTGACATACAATGTGTTTTGAAATGTGTATACACTGTGGAAGGGCTAAATCATATGTATTATCTTACATGGTGTGTGTCTGTGGGGGGCGGTAAGAACAGAAAATTTCCCTTGGTGATTTTCAAAAATGATACGTTGTGATTAACTACAATCACCATGTTGTACAACAAATTTATTGAACTTATTTCCCCTGTCTAACTGAAATTTTGTGTTATTTGAAAAACCTTTCCCCAAATCTTCTCCCTATACCCTCAGCTTCTGGCTTCTTAACTAGAAGCGTCCAGTCTCTGTTTCTATAATTTGGACTTTTTTTTAGATTGCATGTGTATGTGAGATCTTGTGGTATTTGTCTTTTTGTGTTTAGCTAAATTTTTTTTTATGCTTCAAAAATCTCATTTTTATTATGGAAGAAGGATATCTGTTACTTATAATATGATTGATGCCATATTTAGGATAATAATTTAAATGAATATAATTGCATACATAATAATTGCAAGGCATTAGACTCCCATGTTACACTCTGTAAACATTTCACAGGCAGCAACCCTGGCAACTTCCAGTCTGCAGTGTGTCACAGACCTTTGCTCTCCAGAAGTCACATGATTGGATTCTCTGTGGCTCAGCAAGATGGCTCTCAGGACTGCTTGTCAGCCAAGACTCTACCCTGACCACTCAGCAACAAGCAGAAGCTTTCAGCTTAGAGAAAACAATGCCACTGATCATTAGGGAAATTCCAAAATTGACTTGGTGAAAGCAAACATGGCTTCTTTTATTTAAGATGTTTAGTAGTTCCAGATCTTATGGCTGTGGATGGATAAGCATAATTAAAATATCCAAACAAAGAAAGGTTTCATAACAAAGCAATTTTGATCATCATCATCATCAAGTAGCAAATTTCCTACTTATTAAGTGCTAAATACATACACATATATGTATGCATTTATGTACAGATATAAATATATACGTGTGTGTACATACACTCACACAAGGGAGCATGTATGTGTGTATTTACATGGATAAATTTTTAAAATCAGAATTCCTTAAATGTATCATGTGCCAGATATTATACTAAACAGGCGAGTTAGATTATTTAATTTCTGTGGGATGGCTCCTATTTCTGTTCCTGTTTATAGAAGAGGAAATCTTGGACTTAAAGAAGTTCAAATGACTTTCTATTATTTGAACCTGCAAAATAACTTCAGATCTCTTAATCATAGTGCCACACTGACTTGTTATAGTCAGACAAATGTCATCAAGGTGGGGTTGGCAGACCTTTGATAACCACAAATCAGTTCTCAACTTTAAGGAGACAAAGTCTGTTTTATTTGGCAATCTGTGACAGACATAGATTTCAAAATTAATGCTAGCCTGAAGCTCGGTTTAGCTGTTGTGTCTGCTCTAAAGTCTATTATGTAATTCATTTATTTTTCAAGGAAAAGTAGTTTTTCCCAACATTGTACTAGATGAAATAATTGGATTATACTTCCTGTTGCTTTTATTTAGGGTGTGTGTGTGTGTGTGTGTGTGTGTGTGTGCGTGCGCACATCTCTGTGTGTTTAAAGTTTTAAAAATTCTATATCTTGAAGTTTTTATTGAAATAGTTCCTCGTTTTATTCTCCATCACTGAAGTCTTGTAAACACGATTACCTTATAATAACTTGTCTTATTGTCTGTATCCTGATGCTTCAACCTTTTAGGGCCTTGCTGATCCTGGAGGAACTGCCCCTTCCAACATTAGCCAATTCCTAGAAGTAGTGAAAACTCGCCTGTGAGCACAGTTTTCAAATGTAACCAAGCAATCCTAAGCTCACACCTCTACTTACCTCTCTTATGGGATTCTCACACTCTGGGATACTATTCACCTTCCTAGCCACCCCAGGGTCAGCTACCCAAAACTAGAGGCAGTTCCTATGTACCCATGTCTGCTGAAGTTATTCAAAAGAGCCAATCCTGAGCCTGCTTACCCTGCCTTTCCCATTTCTTCTCTTGAAAACCACAAAAAAGCCTCTTTCCTCTGTTTGCCTGCCTCTTTCTCTGCCTCCTGACTGAAACTGATGTTTCCTCCATTGCTACCCTCCAGGTGGCGTGCCCTCTTCTCTTGGGATCTGCGAGTCACCAACTGTCTTTTCAATGGCAGTTATCTCCTGATCTGTCTTCTGTGCCAAACCTGAAAAATAATAAAACTGCTATTTTAGAACATCCTGTCTAACGAGGCAAAAAATAAATACTCTATGGGGGAAAAATATCTTATCTTGTAGTCTCTGTTGGGTTTCTATATATGATGGTTTACCTACAATAAAAGTCAATAGGATCATGAAGAAGCAGGGAAATGAATTCCACAGTATTGATTTCAGAAGTAATAGGCATTGGATGGGATTAATAGTAGGCTGGACACAGAAGAAGAATGAATGAATGAAGTTAAAGACAAATCCACAGAAAATATACAATTGAAGAAAGAGGAAAAATAATGGAACAAACAGAATAAAGTATAAGAGACATGCAGGACCGCTTAAAAGATTAATTAATCCCAGTGGGGAGAGGAGAGACTGGAAGAGAAGCAACATTTGAAAAGATAAGGATAAAAACCTTTTAAAAATTAAATTGATGAATATTTCATCAGTGAAGTTCAACAACACAAAGTTTTTAACATTGGGATGAGTAAATTAATTCTGGTATATTAATGCAGCAAAAAAATGAGTATATTGCTATACAAAAACAACAGGGTGAATTGCGCGGATATGATGAGTGAAAATACCCCAATTCCATTTATACGGAGTTCTAGAATAGCCAAGATTAATCTATGATGATGGAGATCAGATTATTGGCTTACTATTGACTAAGGAGGGTGTGAAACATCTCCCTGGGGTGTTGGAAATATTCCACATCTTGATCTTGGTGGTGGTTACCTTTGTATATTTATATGTGTGTGTGTGTGTGTGTGTGTGTGTGTGCGCGCACGTGCATGCATGTGTGTGGGTATATATATATATACATTTGGATATATATAGAGAGAGTATGTAAGAGTTGTATGCTCCTTACATTTTTTTATCTCCATCAAAATATGAGAGCTAAAACATGTTGTTTGTGTCAATCTAAAGTTGTGATGGGAAAGTTGCTGAGAATAGTATGTAGAGAGAAATTATATACTCTCACTGAAAAGAAGGAATTGAATAAATGTAATTATTCAAAGAAAAAATGATACTGGAGATGGATTCATTTCCAAATGACTTCTGGAGGTAAATTAAACATTGTTGGTTGGAACAAGGGCTTTCGTTCTCAAAATGGGAAGCAGGTAAATTACGAATAATATCAGCAAGAGCACAACTTGATTTGTTGCTCCATAGATCGTCAATGCTTAAAGCAGTTATACAACTAGAATGTAAACAAAAGCTTCTCTAGGCTGAGAATAAAACACTGTATGTGTTGGCAAGGGAAATGCCAAGTGATTCTATGCATACTGTTTAAACTATTTTTTTGTAAAGATAATCCCAGATAATGTTTAGAAGTTCGTGGCATATGCATTTGGAGGATATTTTCAAACTTAGGTGTGAGTAAGAATTCAGCAGGAAAAGCCAAGAATCACAGTCAATTTGCTGGTTTCCTCCAAGGGTAGTGTGGTCAGGAACAGTCTGTCAGAAGTTGCTTCTTTCTTTTGAGAAGTGCTGGCAATCATGTATACTGATGATTGACACTTGTTAAACTCAAACAGCCACCAAACAAATATAAGAAGGATTTGGTTCTGTGATTTGGTTTCTCAGAAATACTTATTATTAATCCCTGTCCCATGAGATGGGGTCATAATCTGTGGAGCTCCATACAAACTTTTGAGCTCCTGCTCAAAAGTTAAAAATTTCAAGGTGATAACTGCAGAGCATTAAACCAAGTATGGGGCTCTTCTCCATGTGGGGCCCTGTGCAGCTGCATAGATTACGTGCTCAAGGAGCTGGCTCTGTTTCTTAGCACTGCATTTGAACCCTCTATGACTTTAGCCCTGGCAGACTCTGCAGCCTCTTCATCTATGTTCCTCCCACATGTTCTCGCTATACCTCTTGGCTTGCAGGTCCTAAGATACTTCATGTTGATTCATATGTCCTTGCCTTAATGCATATGGTTTAATCCCAGAATGGTTTTCAACAGCTAGTCTGTCTGATATATTCTACTCATTTTTTTTTTCACTAAGTCTCCTCAGAGAATTATCCCTTCCTCCCTGGTCTATGTCTGACCTTGTGAGATCTGTTGTTATGCTTTATTATTTTATTGACATTTTTGTTTACTTGTTTGTCTTTTAAAATGTGACCTCACTGTAGTCAGGAATTATATCTTATTGATATCATTGCATTGCGCAAAGTAGGTATGTAATAAATATTCATTTATAAATGAACAAAAAAGTAAAATTCTAAAGATACAGAATAGAGAAGGTTCAGCTCTATTTAAAATTGTGAGCGCAACTGCTTTTTTCCTATTGAAGTAATGAATGACATTAAAAAAATGCAGAAAACATAAAGACAAGTGACTGGACTCAATCTTTTTGGTTCTTAGGGGTATTTAATTAATCCTTAAGGATTTTGACTTTCAGATTAGTGAAATAATTTGACCTTATCCCTACAATGTGGGTTCAGTTTACTTTCACATTTTTGTCTTTTGTTGCTAGGATTAGTAAGTCTGCTTCATATAAGTAAGATGACAACAGAGTTATTTGGAGTAATGTTTTGGAATAAACTTTTCCCAAAGAGATTATTATATCCTGAATGAATAAATGAACCAGTGACTGAATGCTACTAGTAGTTAGACTAGTAATAATTGCTTTCCCTAATTTTTTATATACAAAATAGTTTTATTGCTATTTCCATACACCCTGGCCAAATTCTTTCTTTTTCCCTCACAATAATTTCCACCAACTGCTGGAAATTTAACAGGTATGAGCTGAAATATAAACTGCAGTTCTTCTAGAGTTTTGTGCTGCCTTTTCACTCAATGAGACATTACTTTCCAGCCCCAAGGGTCAAGACCATGAATCATTTTATTTCCTTTTTTTTTCTCTTAAGAAAAAGTAATTCATCTGAGAAGGCCAATGTACTCTGGGTAATATAAAAAGCACTGTTTAATAGCAGGCAAGATGAAGAAGGGAGGAGACACCTTTAACTGAGCAAAGGATAGACTGAGAAGCTTTCTGGCCCTGATTGTAGTCTGGAAGAAAACAGAGAAACAGAAGCAAGTGGAAATATGAGGAGGAGTGAGCACTGGGCAGACAGTGGTCATCTGAAATAAGGACAGTCACATTCAGAGCCACAGTCCTCTCAGCATGACAGCTTCAAGTCACAGTTAGTAGACATCTACAATTTCTGAAGATCTGGTCTCAGACTTTTGGAGCCTAACTACTAGGAAAACAGAAGGAAAGAGTAATAATTACATGATGACTTTTCACATCTATTTTGGCCTCCTTTCTAGGCTGGGAAAGGTATACTGGTTATGATTATGGTAGACGGGAAAATACTTCTCTCTCTCAAATTAATCAAGGTAAATTCCATAAGGGAACTGAGGTGGTTTTTGACAAAAAGGAGGTATAAAAGAATTATAATGAGCATAGTGGATAACATGGAAAAACTATTCACAGAGTTTGGGGAAGGCGAGGGTTATTTTTTTAGAGAGAAAATTTTCTTATATAATTTTTTTCCTTATGTAATTTTTCTTATATAATATCTGACTTTTGATCGCCTAAAAGTCTTTTCACATGCCAGCCAATATTTGAAAAAGAAGTATAAAGTAAAATGGAGAGAAATAGTATGAATGGAAGGATATCCTGAAAACAGCCTGGGACAAGTAGTATTCGTTCATTCATTCAATCGCCTAATGCTTACCAGGAAAAGTAACAGAGCCTATTAATTTATGTTTCCTATTTATTTAATGTAATGTCAAGAAACTAGACCTACATTTAATATCAGGTCTATGGCTACCAGTTCATTGTCATTTCTCAACTAATTTACATCTCTACTCTTTTCAGTTAATTCCTCTATGGACTATAGGATTGTAATGTAAAATTAAAACTATCTTTGTGATTAAATATATAAAAATATGTATTATAAAATACACAATTTGTTAAATGCTTATGATAAATAATACATAGTTAATCAATGTATGTGTGTATTGAGGAATAAAAAGAAAAGTAAAATATCTGATTATTTGCATCAAGTCTTCTATGTCATATAAGTATCTGGATGATTAATTTCCCACAGAACTTATGAAGATCTATTTTACAATAGGAAAGATTCTTATTTACACCTGGGAGTAACAACTATTACTGATATAATGGTAATAATAATAATAGCTAAGATATATTATGTGCTTACTCTATGCCAGGTACTACTATTACAAATACTTTAAATGTACTAATGAACTTAATATAACTTTATGAGGGAAGAGCTGCTATTAATCCTATTTGAAGAAACTGAGGCCCCTAGTGTTTAAACCACTTGCCAGAGTGACATAATCAGAGGCTACTTTGTATTTAAATATAGTCTGTTCTAACCATCCCTTACCCTCACTTTTTGTGGGTGAGCATCCATATATCAGAGAGAAATTTTAGCCTTTGGTTTTTTGGAACTGGCTTATTTCACTTAGCATGATATTTTCCAGCTCCATCCATTTACCTGAAAATGCCATAATTTCATTCTTTTTATGGCTGAGTAATATTCCATTGTGTTTATGTATGACATTTTTTATCTATTCATCTGTTGAGGGGAACCTAGGTTGGTTTCATAGTTTGGCTACTGTGAATTGATTTGCTATAAACATTGATGTGGCTGTGTCACTGTAGTATGCTGCTTTTACGTCCTTTGGGTATAAACCTAGGATTGGGATAACTGGATCAAATGGTGGTTCCATTCCAAGTTTTTTGAGGAATCTCCATACTGGTTTCCATCGTGGTTGCACCAATTTTTAGTCCCATCAGCAATGTATGAGTTTGCCTTTCCCCCCACATCCTCACCAACATTTATTGTTGCTTGTATTCTTGATAATTGCCATTCTGACTAGAGTGTGATGGAATCCTGTGAAGTTTTAAGTTCATTGGATTAGACAAAGAAGAATGAAAGGAAGGGAGTTGGGATGGGAGTAGGAAAGACAGTAGAATGAATTGGACATAACTTTCCTATCCTTATATATGAATACATGACCAGTGTAACTGCACATCATGTACAACCAGAAGAATGGGATCCTAATTAGAATAAGTTATACTCCATGCAGTATGATATTTCTAAAAATATTCTATTGTTATGAATATCTAAAAACAACAAATAAAAAAAATAGAAAAAAATGTACTCTGGATCATTGGAGAACCAAATCCTTAACTGTCATACTAAACTACTTGCACAGAATTAGTGATTTTGCTGTAATACTTAATAAACGTGTAATTTTGCTAGAGTATAGTAACACATCATATAAATCCAACTCTAGTACTTCAGGGCAGAGAGATGCGTCTTGTGTATTACCACACAGAGAAATGGAAAAACACAAACTTTTTACACTGTTCTTCATCCTTTAACTCTAGTCCTTGAGGAATTTTACCATTTCCTTCTTTGGCCTGGGGACCATTGTTATTTTTTATACTTACAATTGAAATTCCCAAAGGAATAGTATTAAGAGTTTTTTCTTTTCCCTGGTAGTTAGCCAGACAGCTGACAGGAAATGCTAGAAGGAAGCCTAAGAATTTGAAGAAATAATTTCCAAAGTGACCTACCATTCTCTTCATTTAATTCACTGTTTTCCTCTGCTATTCTCTTCTCCCTCTCTCTTTCCCACCTTTCTTCTCTTTCTTCTTCCCATTACTCCTGCTGTACTCTACCAAAGTCATGATGGGAGATTCATCCTCTGCTTCTTCAGTCTCCCTTAGACTTATCCTCTTAGTTTATCCTATCTTATTTCCATAGTATTCTGAAGAAAACAAAAAAAAAGTACTCTCTAGCATAAATAGCATGGCCACATATTCTTTCAAATGTCAAAGGCCTTGACAAGTCAGCCAATGAACCACAGACTGTGTGAAGGTTTAGTTGTGCAAAGGAATGGTCATTATCAGAAACTAAAGCTCGTCCAACAGACACTATGGACCATGGTGCAGGCAGGACCAGTGGATGCCAGATAGGAGCTGTGGCTTCTACCGCGTTCACATTCAACTTTTGGGGGGCAGAGTCCTCAATGCAAACCACGCCCCTTATTCACTGTACTGACATCACTAGTTCAACTTGATTTCTCCTTGCAGTCAGTGAGTTCCCTTTCATGTTTTCATTTGCACAGTGGGGCTACCCACCTCTGTATCTTCCCCAAAATGGCACTGTGTTGCGAAGCAGGAGGGTCTGGCTTTTCCTGTATTGTAAGTGAAGGGTCAAGGAGGAACAGCTATAGCATGTTGGTGACTTGCTCAAATATAGCTGCACAAGTGTGAGTTCGATGCTTGGTCAGAAGCCATGTGGGTAGCTTGAGGGCCTTTTGAATTCAGATTTAAAGAACTGGATTCAGATGTTAATCCTTTTGGGGATATGGGGCCATATGCCAGAGGATTTCTGAATTCTTAAATATTATTTTTGATGTTGTCAAAATGTCATATGTTGTTAACATTCCCAGTGAATGGTACTTATTTCTAAAATAGTATGAAAAGATCAATGTTTGTGGCCACTTCTGCTTGTGGCTATTTTTGTTGTTCATAAAGACTTGGCCATAGGTTGTATGACTTCTGGTAGAGATGTAAACCACTGTGTGTGTGTGTGTGTGTGTGTGTGTGTGTGTGTTTTGTGTGCGCACATGCTTGAGGGTATGGTGTTTTCAGTGTCTTGGTCCCAGGCCACAGATTCTGTCTGAGTGCACTCATTTCAAAGTGGTGTGCATGGAGTCATTGCTGAGGAATGATCTCATTTATGATGTGGATGGGAAATGGAAATTCCAGTTCTGTTCTGTTTTTGCTTCAGAATATTTCTGCTTTTTTTTTTTTTTTGGTTTCTATTTAAATACTAAAACATTTAAATGGAAAACACAAGTGAATTTTTTTTCCACCAATACACCTTATTTAACATTTTACTGCTAAATTACCTTTAGTCAGTAATCACATTATGGGGCAAGGATGATACTTATCTTTTTGGATTAGATTTTATTACCCTGATAATCTTTTTTTCCTTGGTCAGGTCAGTAGTTTAAAACTGAGGATCCAGAATAAAATTTTGCTTATTTGACTTGTTTATAATTTGTTTTTTAAAAGAACTTTTTAGTGATCAATATTGATTCTTTGTCAGTGAAATCTTACACTAACATAATTTAGTTTTTCCTGAAGGATTCTGAATGGGCCTAAAGAGCTATATTTAGGAAGGGCTTCATGTAACATCTGGGTAGTTGTACAGCAGCTGGGTAACAGAACATAAGAAACTTGACTCAAGGCTCAGAGCACTAATTGAGAAAGAGCCTGGTGTTTAATTCTGAAGTCAAGGGGAAAGCAATGTGGGAGGTAATTATCCAATTTGGGATATTGCTTGGTTAAAAGAGTTACTGTGTTAACAAAAATATAATGAGGCTTAGCCCCCTGGGTTGCTGTTTATTTTTGCATATCTCCCTGGGGCCATAACTCCAGGTGCAAGATGGCTCAGTGAGACCATGTTTTACCCTTGGCTTGGACTCAATTAGAGGGTGGGTGTCTGCTTCCTGAAAGTACTCAACCCACTACTGACATGATACTGGGAAAGCAAGTGTTTTAGGAGAATCACAAGGTAATTCTCCTGCTTTCTTGGCATGGGTGAGTGAGGCTCTGATGTCAGATTCTGGTTTAATCATTACATTTTAATTTTAGGAGACATTAGTGATTAGGGAAGAATAAGAAAGTAAAGATTATAAGTTGGGATTTAGGAAAGAGAGTTAAAGGTTTGGGGCGGGGGGATTGCGTATACTAGAACATTTAACTTAAAAGTATACGGTACCCAGCGACTTGGGAGGCTGAGGCAGAAGGATTTTGAGTTCAAAGCCAGTCTCAGCAACTTAGGCACTAAACAAGTTCAATATATTAAAATAAAAAATAAAAAGGGCTGGGGATGTGACTCAGTAGTTAAGTGCCTCTGGTACCAAACAACAACAACAACAAAACAAAATCTATACTATAAATCAGAAGGAAATCACCTCAGAAGATTGGATGGTTGGAAGTAACCTGGAAAAAAATCCCAGGCTTCCTTTTCTTCTATAAACCTTAACAAATAAGAGTTGTTGTTATTATTACTTTTTTTGTCAAAGGCATTTTTAGTATGGGTATGATGGATAAAGAGGTTGGTTTGGTCCATCTCAAAAATTCTTTTCTGTCTTTTCTTTGAAGATCAATGGAAGGGCTTCTGCCCTCTGGTCTGTTCTGGTTTTCATTACTATAGCATTAAGATTCTTTCTTTTGGTTTATTGTACATTTACAGCTTATTCCTTTGGCACTCTCAGGTCCTAGCCTTCTACCTATCCCACTATACCTTCACTATCCTTCATCTCCTGTGGAGCTCTGTCCCTTCCTTATCAGCTTTGATTCTAGGGTCAATTGTCATATCATTCCTAATATACACCCTGGGCTGCCTTTTGCCTCTCTCATTTTGTAGCACTTTCTTAGCAAACCCAGAGCCCTGGTTATGTCTGAGTCTGCTCTGAGTTGCTCCTGTGGCTCCTTTTGTGTAGCTGGATGTGGCTACAGAAAAGAGTGAACTGAGCTGGTACCACTAATTTAAATCTATTACCAAAGCCACCAAATGAGCCTTTGTGTTGTTGGACAATCGTTCTATACTTATCTTTGCTATTCATGCTTCCATTTCCTGGACATTTACTTCAACCTTCTGTCTGATCTAATATCCAGTATCTCCTCTCCCATCTTGACTCTCAGCTGAGGGCCCCATTTCCTGCTTTTTGGAGCATATTGAAGCTGACAGAAGAGAATGTCCACACGGTACTGTTGCCTCACTATCTGCTTGACAGCATCACATCTTGTAGGTCTGCTCTGCAGGGAACTCTGCCAGTCTCTTCATGCTTGCATTAGGTCCTGACCTGTTTTACCTGTTCAAGGACACAGCTCAGCAATGCTCCTTCCTTTCTTCTACCATGTTGTTTGTTTCTTCCCAATAGCTACCATCAACCTACATACATGGTTCTTTTCCTTCCAATATCAGAAATCCTTCTTTTGAGTCTCCTTCCTCTGCCAGCTGCCATTTCCTATCTTGGATCCCCTTTGTGTTAAAACTTCCTGAAAGACATTTCTATGCTCACTATCTCCAGATCCTTTTTCCTCAATCCCTATTTTTCTTTTTTACTATTTTTATTTATTTATATATGACAGCAGAATGCATTATAATTCTTATTACACATATAGAACACAATTTTTCATATTTCTGGTTGTATACAAAATATATTCACACTAATTCTGTCTTCATACATGTGCTTTGGATAATAATGTCCATCACATTCCACCATCATTTCTAATATGATACCATGCCCCCTCCTTCCCCTCCCACCCCTTTGCCCTATCTAGAGTTCATATAATCCTCCCACACTCCCCCTCCCTACCCCACTATGAGTCAGCCTCCTTATATCAGAGAAAACCTTCAGCATTTGTTTTTTTTGGGGTTGGCTAACTTCACTTAGCATTATCTTCTCTAACTCCATCCATTCTCTCTTAACACCCAATTCCATCAGGCTTATGTGCCCACTATTTCACGAGATGACTCTTTCAAAGTCAACAGTGACCTCTGTGGTATTGAATCCACTGAACAATTCTCAGTACTCATTTTACTTATCCTGACCATGCCTCTGACATACTTTATATACTCCTTCCTCCTTGTATACTTTCTTCAAAACGCCTGGGATAGGGGCTGGGGCTATGGATCAGCGGTAGAGTGCTCACCTAGCACGTGCAATGCCCTGGGTTTGATCCTCAGAAACACATATAAATAAAATAAAGGTAGTGTGTCCAACTACAACTAAAAAAATGAATAAATATTAAAAATATAAAACTTCTGGGATAACACATTTTCTCAGATTTCTTCCTAGCTCATCAGTTATTTCTTTTTAAATTTCTTGTGCTTATTTTTCTTTTCCACACTCCCCTAATACTAGAGTGCTCTGGGTTCAGTTCTTAGACCCCTTTTCTCTTTATCTATACCTATTCTGTTTTTGGTATTGCCCAGTTCCATAGTTTTCAGTGACATCTGTTTACTGACACAACCTAATTATTATCTCCAGCCCATACTATCTTATCACCTTCAGGTTTTTATATTCTTAACTTCTCCACTTGTATATTTATTGGAAATCTTAAATTCGGTACACACCAAATGGATTTCCTTGAATTTTCCCTCTAAATCTGTTTTCTCTTCATCCTTTCCATCTTTGTCAGTGGCAATTCCATTTTTCCATTTGTTTACATCCAAAACCTTGGAATCATCCTTGAATCTTTTCTTTCTCTCATACCCTAGATCTATTCTATCAAGAAAATTGGTTCCATCTACATTGAAAATATATTTAGAATCTAATTGCTCCTTGTCTTTGACACTGCTGTATGACTGGCCTGTGCTGTAATTTCATTTGGCTTGTGTTAGTCTTCCAATAGGTCTCCTGCTTCTACTTTTGGATTTTATAATTTATTTTCAACCTATCAGTCAGTCATTTAAAAAACATATATTAGCTAGATTATCTTGCTTCTCTGATCTGGCCCTACAATGGACCCAATTTTCTGCCAATTAAAAAAAAAAGTCCTCACCATGTTTTAGAGAGCCTGTATTAGTTTCCTAATACAGGTGCTATAAGAAATCACTATAAACTTGGTGGCTTATAACAATAGATATTAATTCATTCATAGTTCTGGAGGCCAGAAGTACAAATTCAAGGTGTGGATATGCTTTGAAGGCTAGGAGAGAATCCTTCCTGTTCTCTTCCAGGTGATTCCTGCTGTTCTGTGCCTCGTGGCAGCATAACTCAAATCTCTGCCTCCATCTTTTCAAGGCCTCTACTTCTTCCTCTTATAAGAACACTTAATACTATAGTTAAGCCCTCAGATTAACTACAGATGGTCTCATTTTGAGATCATTAAATTTTTTGCTTTTGCAAAGAGACTCCTTCTCTGAATAAATTCATATTTTGGGGCTTTGGAGGGTTAGGATGAAGACATATTTTTTTGAAGACCATCAATGAACATTCTCCAGTTCCCCATCTATAATAGTCCCCTATTAGTGCTTGGATTTCTTTGTCCTGCCACTCTGACCCTTGATCACCTTGTTGTAGCCATACTGGATTTCTGGATTTTTCTCAAACATACCAGATACTCAAGGATTAAGTCCTTTGTATTGACTGTTCCCCTTTGCTTGGGACACTCTTCCTCCAGATACTGACATGATCACTCATTCACGTTACATTCTCATGAGATTTTTCCTGTCAATAGTCTATTTAAAATTGTTGTGCTCACCTTCCTTCTTATCCTGATCTTATTTTTCACTTTTCTTTAATTTTGGTTGGATGGGAAATTCTGTTTTATGAGATGTTGCCTGGGGTGCCAGGATGGCTGGAAGATCCAGATGGCTTAGACATATGTCTAGCAGTTGTTTCTGGCTGCCAGATGGGAGCTCAATAGGAGCTGTTGGCGAGGCACCTAGCTTTCTGTGTGGACCTCCTATGAAAATGTTTGGGTTCCTTCACTGGTTTGGTGGCTGAGTTTCCATAGGGAACATTGTAAGAGGAAAGAAGTACAGTTGATGATGAGGTTACTGCCTGATAAACTCATCATCAATTGAAAATATCGCTAAGGTGCACACTGATTGTGTGACTCCCTGAGAGCTCTGGCTCACTGTTAGAGAATATCCTGCCATGTATCTCTAATCTGGGAAAAGATCAAAATTCAAAATGCAATGTCGAGTTTATGCTGAATGCATATAGCTTTCACATCACTGTCAAGTCACAAAATCATAAGAGAAACCATCACAAGTTGGGGACTGTCCTTAGAAGCTGACTGTCCTGCCACTCTGACCCTTGATCACCTACTACTTCCATTATGAAATTATATATGGACTCAGACGTGCTATTGCTTCCGCTCTACTCTTTTGGTCAAAAGTGGTTGGCCACCTAAATTCTATGAGAGAAAATATAAACTCCACCTCTTTCAAGGGGAGTGAAAATTTTGTGCAGGGAGGGTAGAAACTGATGTAATCATTTTTGGAGACTCTATCAAAAGAATG
Source organism: Marmota marmota marmota (assembly GCF_001458135.2). Lineage (NCBI taxonomy): Eukaryota > Metazoa > Chordata > Mammalia > Rodentia > Sciuridae > Marmota > Marmota marmota. The sequence continues at coordinate 5,027,783 of NW_025999842.1, read as the reverse complement.
TTCCTGAATTCCTGATGTCATGCCATGGCATGGCTACCCACCGAAATAGACATCTTGCTTTTTATGTTTATTTTCTTTCTATCCTGCTATTCTGTTACTAAGGGATTGGTTGCCCTAATCTTAAAAAAAAATGAACAAGCATTATTTTAACATTTTAAAATTTGAGACACATAGAAAAATCAGGTCATTAGGATCCTCAATGTTCCTTGTATCAAATTTATAAAAACCATTCTGTGTACAGTGAAGTTGGGGGGAAATCCATTGTTAGGCCTTAACAATTGGTTCAAGTTATGGATAGTTTGCCTAAGTTACACATTCAAAGGAAGTTATTCCTTGATATTATTACTCTTAGTTGATAGAGTCCAAATTTATACTCATACAGATGAGGCAATTATTATTACAAATAATATTTTTAAGGTCTCAAACCACTCCAGTGTGAAAGGATTTTTGAAATCACAATATATCTGGGTAAGGTATTTCTGCTCTTAGCTGATAAAAATCAGTGGTTAAATAATATCTTATGGAATCTAAAGTTTACTGCTTAAAGATTAGGCTACTTCCATTATGAAATTATATTTCCTTAGACTGAAAATAGTGGGATGACTCTTTTTTGCCTATATCTACTTTTCTGTTTTGATCTTTTCAGACTTCCACAGAAAACACCATAGACTGGGTGGCTTCAGTGACCAAAATTTATTTCTCTTTCAGAAGCTGGAAGTCTGAGATCAGGGTGCCTGGAATGCTCAGGTTCTGAAGAGGTGATGAGGGCCCTCTTCTCAGCATGCAAACAGCTGCCTTCCTTCTGTGACCTCATATGGCAAAGGAAGGAGAGGGAGGAGGGTAGTGTAGTGCCCTGCTTAGTGTCTCTTGTAAGACCACTGACCCAATCATGAAGACCACACTCATGGCCTCACCTAACCTTAATTATCTCCAAAAGGCCCCATCTCCAAACACCATCACAACTGGAGTGAGGTTTTCAGTGTATGAACGCTGGCTCATAGCTCCATATTACTCCTTTCATCTCTCCATGGGAGACTCTATTGATAGAGAATGAGAATAGAACAAATAAATCAAACAAAAAAATACCTTCCAATTTAAGTTCTTTAAAATTCATGTTCCATTCAGCATTTTTTAATTAGAGCATTATATTTATAGCATTTGGTTCCTTTTGACAAACTTACTGACATTCAAGGCATTTGATTTCAATCCTCATTCCCCTGCCTCTTTCCTCTTCTTTTGCTCCCCCTTTTCTACCTCCTCTACTCTACTGATCCTCCTTTCACTCCTTTATTTATTGTTAATTGGTTTTCTCTATGAATATCTAAAGGAGAGATTTCCTTTAGTATATTTATTAATGTATATAACACAATTCTGTTAGATTCATTCCATGTTTCTCTTTCCCTTCTTCTTCCCTTCTTTTTTTAAAGAGAAAGAGAGAGAGAGAGAGAATTTTTTAATATTTATTTTTTTTACTATCTGACTTCTACTTCACTGATCTTCCCTATATCTTATATCAGATCCTTTCCCCTTACTCCTTGTTTCCCTTGTATTAGCTTCCACGTGAGAGAAAGCATTCGACCCTTGATTTTTTTCTGAGTCTAGTTTATTTCACTTAGCATGATTTTCTTCATTTCCATCCATTTACTGGCAAAGGTGATTATTTCACTTTTTATGGCTGAGTAAAACTCTGTTGTGTGAGTGTGTGTGTGTGTGTGTGTGTGTGTATCCCATTTTCTTGATCCATTCATCTATTGTCCAGTATCTGAGTTGATTCCATAATTTGGCCATTGTGAATTGTGCTGCTATAAACATTGAACTGGTTGTATGACTACAGTATGCTAACTTTATTTCTTTTGAATAAATACTGAGGAGTAGTGTAGCTTGGTTATAGTTTTTTGAGAAATCTACACAGTGCTTTCCAAAGAGGTTGTATTAATCTGCTGTACTAGCAGCAATGTATGAGTGTACCTTTTCTCCCACATCCTTGCCAACGTTTGTTATTATCCCTATTCTTGGTAATTGCCATTCTCTCCAGTCAGCAATTAAAAAATGTTTTGGTAAGCTTATTTTGTTCAATAGAAGAAATTATTGTTCAGCAGGGAATAAATATATGCATAAGATTGGCATGGTAAAGAGAATAATGTTCTCCCAAAGATGACCATGTTCTAACCTCTGAAATGTATGAATGAATGTGTTTTCTTGAAGGGGACAGGCAATTCACAGAGTCATTAAGTGTACAAGACTTTGAGTGGAGAAATTGTACTGGATTATCTAGGTGGGCTCAGTCTAATCCATAGAGCCCCTAAACATTGAAGAAAACAAGTTGGTTAAAGATATGCAATAGGTTACCACTGTTGACTTTGAAGTTGTAGGAAGGGGACCTCTAGAAGCTGGGAACTAGTTGTTGGCTGACATCCAGTGAAGAAACAACTATCTCAACCTATAACTTGTAACCACAAGGACCCGAATTCTGCCAACACCTCAAGTGAGCAGGAAATGAATTATCCCAGGGGGCTTTCAGAGAGGCTCATGGACAGCTAACACCTTGACTGTGATCCTGTGAGACTCACACTAGGTTCTGACCTACAGAACTCCAACACAATAAATCTGTATTGTTTGAAGCCACTCATTTATAGTATTTTTTTTTATGTCAGCAACAGGAAAATAATACATTTTGTTATGAATTAAAGGCTGAAATCTTCGAATTCTATCACCCAAACAAGTCAGACTTCTTTACTTCCAGTCAAAAAGAATGATCTGTTTTAACAACTATTCTAGAACAATCGGGAATTTTTAGAATCACAGTAGCACAGTGTTCTTTGAAAGAATTTAAGTCATTTGGTGAACACTGACTTTTAATAATTTCAGTATGAACCAGGTGATACCTGATCAGATGAAATGGCTGAATTTGTAGATTAGTCATGTTCAACAACAGGGTATAGAAGGAGGTGGGGTGATCTGGAAAATTAAAAAATTGTACAGAAACAAAATCCTATCCTTCCTCTGCTAAAATATCACTTAAAGAAAGTGGTGCCTTGGTTTTTAGAATATGTCTTTAAAACCAAGTTTTAGGTGGATTGATCTCTGTCATGTATCCCCTTTTGTCCCCCTCTGATTTTCAAGACAAGGTCACTAAGTAAAAGTCAAAGGTAAGTCACATATTGTAACATTGTTTCAATTATTTTGGAATCAAAATAAGCTACCTTAAGGGAACTCATTTTAACGCATTGAGGATAGATTTTTCCCCCATATTCAAAACATTGAAGAAATGATTTAGGCATAAAAATTTTTAATAAGGAAAAATATTATAATTAATATTTTAATTTTGGTAAATGAAAGAGAAATTAAACTAGAATGTTGGAAATGATTGTTTACTTCTAGTTATTAGAAGTACAGGAAAAATTAAAATAAGACTATTTGCTGAATATTCATATAGTAGATTATTTTTCCATCAAGAAAGTCAGAATCTAGGTGATCTAAGTTAGTACAGTTGTGATCATGGACATACCACATTCTGAGCTTCATTTCTTGTTCATAATAATAACCACGAATACTTGTTCTTATTCATAATAATAAACACTTGTTCTACTTCACACAGAGGGCACAGGGGAGAGAAGCTATGTATTAAAATGGAAAGTTTTTAACTTTCCATTAGGATACACCAAAACAGTGTAATTATCATTAGTACAAGACTTCTTGTATTTCATCATTTGTTTAATTTAGTAAAAGGAATTATTGTACCTGATGAAGAAAAGGTTAGCTGTAATTGTTTGGAACTTTTTGTTGCATTTTTGTGGTAGAAGAAAATGTTTCAAAGAACGTACTTCTGCAATTACAAGGAGGTTAAATAAAGAAAAACAAATTTCAATCATCAAAATATACAGTGTTCTCTGTGGACTGAAAGTGTTTTCCTGAAATGCAAGTTATTCTTGTCCACATTGTTTACTGTTTGATAAATGTATTGATAAGTAGCATAGATATGGAAAAGTGTTCTCATTCTAAGCACACTATTCAATGGATTCACCTATGCAATGAACATCCCTTATAAGCAACACCCAGATCAAAAACCAGAATAAACCCTCTCCAGTGCCTGCCTCCCCAATCCAAGGAGTAACCAATTCTAACAGCATCAGTAGCTCTGCCAATTTTTATTTTATGTATAACTGGAAAAAAGTTATACATAAAATAAAAAAGTCTACATAATTTTGTATCTGGCTTGTTTCTTCAATAGTAAGTCTGTGAAAGTCATCTACACATGTATACACAGTGATGGGGTAATTGTCCACATTGCTGATCAGTATTTTGTTGTGTGAAAATGTCATAGTTTGTTTATTCATTTTACTGTTGATGGGCATTTGGATAGCTGCAGTTTTAGGGCCATTACTAGCAGGGCTCCCATGAACATTCTAGTGCTGTTGTTGGTTATCACATGCACACACTTCTGCTGATCATACAATATGTACATGTTCTCTTTAGCTGATATTTCCAGATTTCCAACTAATTACCATTCCCACCAACAGCATATGTGAGTGCCTGCAATTCTGCTTTTTAATCACCACTATTTTCCTTCTTTTTTGTTCTTGTTTACCTCTAGTTGTATCTCAGGGTAGGTTTACTTTGGATTTCCCTGATGATTAAAGGGGTCCAGTACCTTTGCATTCCTTATTGCTTATTTAGATATTCTGTTTTGTGCAATGTCTGTTCATGTTTCTACTTACTTGTCCATTGAATTATCTTTTTCTTAAAATTTTATAGGAAATCTTCATAAAGTTTAATGGCTTCTTTCATTTGCAGTTTTCATGTTTATTCTACTATTATGCCTTTTGATGAACAAAAATTCTTATTTTAAAATACTGAATTTCATTTTTATAGTTTGTGTTTTTTTATTAATAACTCTTTGCTTACTTTATAGTCTTGAGATTTCTACCCATGAAATTGTTCAATAACTGGAAATGAAGACTAACAATAAAACTATATAAAGGAAAGTGTACATTCAGCTTGGTTAGTCAAATGCAATTAAGCAAATGACTTATGAAGCAATGAACATGAAGAAATGAATATTTAGCTCCATTATTAATCAATCGTGTCAAATTTTGAAGGTGAAAAAAAACATCTTGTTTTTTCCTTCTCCTTATTCATAATTCCATTAATGTTGGGAGCTTATCTGCAATGACAGGCTTCCACATTTCCTATGTGTCCCGCCAAAGATGCAGCCCTTTGCCCAGTTATAGAAGACACAACTTGCAAATGGAATAGTGTGATCAATTTTAAGGTTGTAAGTAAGAGACAAAGAGGAAATAGAGGTCATGATTTGTCCTGGTATAAACTTTTTGCAGGTGTACATATATGTTAGTAAAAGTCAATGTAATTGGTCCTCCAGTTTTGTCTGCTGATATTTTTGGTCAGGGCAATTGCCTTTCAGTGTGTAGGGTTTCCTTCTTTATTTCTGGATGTCAAATATTCTTGAGCAGCAGCCTGAAACATTCCCACCAATTGCCAGTGGCCCAGTGCAACTAGTGTTTCTCACAAGAATAGACTCAAGATTCGATTAATTCAGATTGTTTTTTCCTCTACTCATGTAAGGCAGTCAAAACAAGTACAAACTACAGTATCTAGAGTTGACTGAAAGTATTTGTGGTAAATGTAAAAAGCCCTCGAGTGGTGAGGAATGGTAAGTAGATTCTTTAAATAGACTTAGGGGTAGGAGAACCAATTTTCCTTTGATTCACATGAGAGATCTCAAAAGCTAAAATATGTGCTTATAGTTTAGGGATTCTAAGTTGGATATAAAATGTCTGAGGTTTTTTTTTGAATTAGGAAGAATAGAGGAAATATTATTTAATAAGATCTTAAGATTTTTTAGTAAACTTATTGAACTGGTTAACTTCCACAGAAATCCTCACCTACTTAGTTGGCCTTCTCATTACCAATGGTTTAGACCAAGAGGAACAAGACATCATCAGGGTGAAATTCAGTCTCTCTCTCACTTGGTACCTGCCATTTGTACTGTCCACTCTTCTGCTGGATTATCTCAGTTGGTTGTCTCCTTTGCCTGTTCTTTATAGATGAATCCTCCCCAAACTTGGGAGATTCATTTTGTTTTCCATGAGGAGTTAGTCTGAATTTTTTTGTAAAAGAGAATTTTTTTCCTCTACATCTTCAGGTCAAGAAGGCAAAAGTAAATTGAGTCCCTAAATGGTTTGAGGAATAAATTGGGAATGAGAGTGGACGCTGAGGGTTCTAAATTTTCCTCATTTATTTTCATGCTTGGCCTATCTGGAAAAATCCTGAACGAGAATGGGCCTTTGGGGACTTCCCCACAGTGCCTTTTGGAAATCCAAATCTGAGCTGCACAATTCATATATTACAGCTAGCTTTCTAACCATTTTTAAACTCAGTGTATCTTCAAATATCTATAAAATTAAAGAAAATAATTGCATTTTCCTTCTTATTGTGATATACAGAATAGTAGAATAGTGATAAACATTAGGATCTGCAGTTAAAAAAAAATTGGATGGTGGCGTGTGTTAAACAGTGGGTCATGGGAGATCAAACATGGTATAATTTTCATTGGGAGTGTTAAGAAACAAAGTAGAGCAAAGGCATTACATGCATTGGTGCTTTAATAAAATTTTAATAACCAGATCTTGATTACTTTCTGGGGAATGAATTTCAAACAAATTCTCGAGGATCTCCAGTTAAGACCTGCTTCCACCACATCAGAGCAGCAAAGGTCCCAAGTCATTTGGAGTAGTGTTTAGGGGACAGAGATGGAGAAAGCATTTGCATTGATTATAGAAACACATATCTACAAGGGTCTTCCTACATCCTCTCCTCACCCTGCTTCATGAGAAACTAACTCTCTTGTGTATATGCTATTCCTTGGCATCATTTGGGAGGTTGTGACAGTGATTCAATTTAAAATGTGACATTGGTTAAAACCTCTTTACCTTCTGCCTCCAATTCAAAGACCATCGGTGGAGTGACTGTTGGTGGAGGAGAATTCCAGTGCCAGCCAGCCAACTTCCACTGTGCCTCTATTCCTGAGGACCCCTATACCACAGAGCTTGGTGATTCCCTCTTGTTTGTGGGCTCTTTTCAACCAACCTAATCACTTTCATGTGTGTCTTACTGATGGTGAGGAGTTTGAGTCCAGAAAGAACACAGGTGTGTGTGTGTGTGTGTGTGTGTGTTTGTTGCCCATGGGCACACACATGTGGTTGCAATGAATTTTGTGTTCTCCTTCTAATTTGTTAGCTTCTTTGAGTCTTTAATCTGGATATCTCTCATGCTATTTGGTTTAGTGCTTTGCAAATTTAAGGTGATGAACAGTAAGGTATGGATCATGCTTCTGTAATTCATGAGGTAGTGTTTACAGGTGAGTTTAAATGCTTTGTTTCTGTAGCCACAGAGTTTGGATGATTCATGCCTGTGCCACTTGATAGCTATCAATCTTGGAATCTCCCTGTGTCTGGGTTTCCTTATCTTGAGATTGGGTTAGTAGTACCATCTTCCTCATAGGCTATTGTGAGCATTAATTGAGTTATTGTAAATAAAGTAGAACCGTACTTGATATGTAAGAAATTGCTGCTGGCTAGCTTTTTAAAATGTTATTATTAGCACTTTAGAGTTTACAGAGAGCTCTTCCACACAGTGATTCATTTGACTCTCATAAGAATACTGTAAATATGAAGGGCATATGTCTTTATTTTATTTTGCAACTCTAAGGACAAGGTCTTACAATTAACCAGAGGCAGGATTAATGGTGGCATGTACCCAAATCAAGTTTCCAAAACCATCAGTATTGTCACTACCATGTCCATACCATTGTCATAGAGGATGGATTAAATACTACATAAATATTGCCTTGTGCAATGGTGCACGCATGTAATCCCAGTGGTCAGGGAGGCTGAGGCAGGAGGATCTTGAATTCTAAGCCAGCCTCAGCAACTTAGTGAATCTCTGAACAGCTCAGTGAGACCCTGTCTCTAAGTAAAATATAAAAAAGAAGGCCTTGTTATGTGGCCCTGGGTTTAATACCCAGCACACACGCACACACACCCACACACCCACCCACCCACACACACTCCAAAGAAAAAAACAAACAAACAAAAAACCAAACTATATGAAACTATTAAATTAAATCACAGAGATATCAGAGTATTGACGGTGGATACCACACATGGAAACTTTTTTGACATAATCTTTGCTATGGACTTGTGTCTCTGACTAGATAGAAAAATAGAGATATCATGAATTATATAGGTGTCATCCCAAGTCCAAGTGGATGGATAGATCTGGCAGTTTCTATGGACAAGAATTAATTGGAATGCAGGCTAGAAGGTCACCTTTAGTCCCAACTGGTCTCAAGAATAGTTCTCAAGAAATCCAAATTGGCTATTAAAAGAATCTCATTCCTGGGGCATGGGGCAAAGAAGAGGCTCTTTGCTACACAGAAGTGTATGCCTCTGAGGTTGTATTACCATTCTTCTCTTTCTGTGTCTGTCATGTCCTTCTTTTGTAATGAATGCCTGAGTTGGAGTTTTTCATATAGTAAGTGTTCATTAAACAAAACTGAATGAATGTACACCAACTTTCCTTTGTTTATTTGATGACCTGCTAACACATGAGTACCAAAATTACAAAAAAATTGTGAAATGAGAAGTTATTTGGCTATAATAATAGCTATTAGACTAAAGTTAGACTAATATTAGCTGTTAATATGCTTAGTTTTAAGGTAAAACAAATTCACCCCATTTGATATTGCAGGCTATGCTTATCCCAGTACTTTTAGTCCACTTCACTTTTACTTTTCTTTTTTCTGTTTCCTTTTTTTAAAATTTATATATGATAGCAGAATGCATTACAATTCTTATTATCCATATAGAGCACAATTTTTCATATCTCTGGTTGTATACATAGTATATTCACACCAATTGGTGTCTTCATACCTGTACTTTGGGTAATAATGTCCATCACATTCCACCATCATTTATAACCCCATGCCCCCTCCCTTTCCCTCCAACCCCTCTGCCTTATCTAGAGTTCGTCTATTCCTCCCATGCTTTTCTTTTCATAGAACTTACTGTCTCCTTCCACAAAATGGAATTATTAGGCTCTTATTGATTGTCTGACTGTTTACCATGGGAAATCTACTCCCTGGAAGACTGAGGTCTTTGTTTTGTTTGTTGGTTTATTTCAGGATCATACAACAGTTTCTGGCATGTATTAGTTCAAGGAGCATTTTTTTAATGGTAACAGCTCCCTCTTTGTGCAAGGCAATGTGAGTGGTGTCATGTAGAGGAATCAATAGTGACTAAAAGACCATTCAGTGAGTCTATGTGAGTGTGTATGTATTCATTAATACAAAGTGCTTATACATTTTATAGGTGATATGTAACATACAGTAAATATTTAAAGGTATGAATAAAGATGGTTCCCAAATTAATGATGGTTTGACTTTATGATGGTGTAAAACTAATACCGTCACAAACTGGAAATACTTCTTCAAATTTTGAATTTTGCAGTATGATTTTCTCATGATGCGTGGCAGCAGCAGTGAGCTGCAGCTCCCAGTCATTTGCATGAGATATTGAACATTTTATTAAAAAATAGGCTTTGTGCTAGATAATTTTGTCTAACTGTAGACTAATATGTGTTCTGCGCACATTTAAGTTACGCTAAGCTAAACTATGATGCTCAGTAAATTAGGTGTATTAAGTTCATTTGGTTTATCTTATTTTCTACTTATGATGGGTTTATCAGAATGTGTAAGTTGAGAACTATTATATCTATCTAATCTATCTTAGGTATCTATCTTTTAATGTCTCATCTATCTCATTTATCTAATTTATCTATCTCATCTATCTATCTATCTATGGGCTGTGAACAATTTAACTACAGTTTTGACCTGATCAGAGTGTCTTTGGCCCCTCAAATCTCTGCCCCTTGTAGAAGATGTGCTCTGGGTTGTGTAGGTCACCTCTGCAAGGCCTCACCAGTTGCCATAAGCTTCTCCTTCCTCCTCATGCTCTAGGATGCAGCTCACAAACTAAAAGTCTGAGAGTTGCATCTGGCCTGCACATGTGTATTGTTGGGTTTGCCAGAGGCTTGAAAATTCTTTAAGTCAATTGCCAACATTTAAAAATTTGGAGAATTCTCATAAATATCCAAATTTCCTTCAGCCTTCGCTTGCAAAGCCTCAGAATATCTGTCAACACAGGGTTGGCATTTCCACAGGACCTTGGTAGGCTGGGGCTCGGCAGGAGCTGGTCCATCAGATGAGACATCTGCTCTTCTGGTTACCATGGTTCCCACTGGGCTCATCTTACCACTTCCCTGCTTAGCTCTGAATAGTCCAAGATTGCAACCCCTACTTTGAGGCTGCCCTCCACCCATCCTTATCTCTTGTGGTAGGAATTGATACTGGTGCAAACTGCTGGGAAGAGGGGAAGAGATAATGATGTTTGATTCACACTGATTGGTAGACAAACACTCATTTTACACCTAGGGTGCAGCCCCTGCATTAATAAATAACTTGTTTCCAATGGAAAACCGACATCTGAGGTTGAAGCAAGGTTTGCAGTTCTTCTTGACTGCATCAATACGACCTGCTCATTAGGTAAGCCATTGCAAGAAGAGTGTTACTTATCTTTTAGGGGAAAAAAAAGTTACATTAGGGAAACAAGAGCTCAGCATGCCACTAACCACCTTCCTGAAGATTTTCCTTGTTGTAAAGACAAACCTGCCACTTAAGCTTGTCCAAACTTGTCTGTTAGGACTATGCACATTTTCACCTTTAAAATAATCCCATATACATGATTTTGGGCAAAATAGCACCATAGGCTTCCCTGAGGGATTGTTATTTAATATTTGAAGGCAAAGAGATAGCCAGCACACTAGTTCAAAACCAAATGAAAACACATCAAAAGAAAGCAGACCATCTTCACATTAGTGGATGAAAGAATGCTAATTACTTTGCCTTCTCCTCCCTGAATGAGAAGCATGATGTGATAAATCTCCCTTGGTTATTTCTTCATTCTTTCTTTTTCCTTCCTGCTGTTCCTGATGACAAGGCTATAATGTGAGAGCTAATTTGTGTCAGGTGGTATTGAGTGTTTGTAGGAAAGCTTGGTGTCAATGTAAATTTTCATAGCTTTGAAACAATGGTAGGCAATTAATTAAAATGTTGTCACTGATACCTCCACTGCAGTTTAAATAACCCAGTGCTTCATAATGGGGAGCCAGTTTTAAATAAAAGAGGAAAACAAATGGCTGAAAGCATATGACAGAAAATACAGAACATGCACATATGTAGTGAATCAGATGTTGGGGTGTTTGTCAGCAGAAGGCTGGTGGAGGAGGAGAAACTGCTAGGACCAGTGGGCACCAAAGTCAGGGGATACATCCTGCAGTTGGTTTCTGATGAAAGTGACTCAAAGTCGATGTTAAAGATGCCTGGTGATTTCAGCCCTCTGGAAGAGGGGTAGGGTGTTGCAGCTTAAATCTCCAGGAAATGTTCGTGGGCAGGTGGGCACAGCAGCCAAGGACTCAGGACACAGAGTTCAGTGGCCCAGGAATGAGGAGACCATTGACAAAAGATGAACTGGGAATTAGGTCCCAGCTGAGAACCTTAGATGGAACAGGGCTTCAGGTCTTGGACAGGGAGCAAAAGTATAGATCAGGATATTGAGGCATTTTCCCCCAGACTGGTGGACTTCACAAACTCAACGTGGCTGGGAAGAATGTGGTTCCAGACACTCACAGGAACCTAAGGATCATTTTGGCCACCATAAAACCACAGTAGTAAAGTTAGTTTCAGCCCCTACCAGCTGGTAGAAACTGTATCTATTGTTATATTATTGGTGCTGGACCCATAGGGGTTGGGAAGATCAGGGCTTAAAGGTACTGACACTGGAAAGACATCTGAAAACATACATATGCAAAGAGAACATGCACACTGATACACTTATCACCTTTTGAGAACATGTATTTCAAGATGTTAACAGTGATCATTGGTTAGGTGAATGAGTTCTTTGTTGCAGTTTATTTACCATAAAAATAAAACAGATGGGTGTGGAGGCACATGTTTGAAATCCCAGTGGCTTGGGAGGCTGAGGCAGGAGGATTGCAAGTTCAAAGCCAGCCTCAGCAACTTAGTGAGGCCCTAAGCAAATTAGCAAGACCCTGTGTCAAAATAAAAAAATAAAAATAAAAGAAGGACTATGGATGTGGCTCAGTGATTAAGTACACTTGGGTTCAATTCTGGATACAACATAAAAACAAAGCAACTATTAAAAAAATTTTTCAAAAGGAAAACTATGTTCTTAAATTATGGAACAATATCTGCTTTACTGTAATTGAACTTATACCTGAAGTAGATTTAAAGGTGGAACACATGAGAAAAAACAAAAGAAAGAATGAGAAAAGTATTTTCCACACAGAGCCCTTATGATAATTATAATCACACCATCACTCTCAAATCCTCTCTTTCTGACCTTGCAGTGGAGAATGGTGATAATAAAAATAAAAGAGTGCATCAAAATTCTTTCTTGAGCATTGATCTGAAATGACCTTGAAGTTAAATTGGAAAATAAATTGAAGACTACTGAAACAGGAATTAGAGCATTCAGACGTGAGTTGGAACAAAATTTTATCAATTAATGTTTTAGTATCTATTGTTATTCCCTTTATTCATATACTTATGAATAAGTATTTATGGAAATTAGATTTTTTTAGTGACATTTTACCAATATGGTAATCTAGATTTCAGGAAATACCAGGCTATATATATTCACTGTTTTGTAATCTGAAGAAGGCAGAGAGATTCAAAAACAGCATTCCCTGGGGTCCCCTAACCAATTTCCCTCTATTCTTTTTCTTTTTGTTAGAATTACAGCATGCAATTATAGAAAGGGCAATAATTGCTCATAATCGTGATTTTATATTCAATGAAAGATTTTGAATGATATCAGCATATTCCAGCATCTCAGTATTAGCTCAATGTCAAGGTTTCCTGTTACAATTTATTTGTATCACTCAGTTTATGTGTCTAGACTAGAGATTGGGTAATGGATGAATCCCACAGTTTGCTTTCTTAAAGGGAAAGAAATCTGTCTTAAACTTTTGACTGAATAGTTTACCTAGAGGTATAGTTAATCTCAGTCCAGAATACCTGTTAGTACCTGAGAATCAGAAAGTACCCAAGTGTGGAGAACAATGACTTGGACCATGGTCTTTGAGTGCTTTGGAGTTGTAGCCAGGAACTTTCTGTACAAAGGTGCAGGTGAAGATTGCCTAGGGGCTATGGTAAAGCCCTGCCTGAGTAAGTTCTGTGCAAAGGTATAAAACAATAACTTGAGCTCAGACACTAGCTGCTAGGGATAGAGAATTCTGAGCATAACAAGATAACCACAATATCTTGCAAGCACTGCAACCTTCAAGCCTGCCTGCTTTGCAGAAACTCTGGACAATGGGCTTCTTGTGTGCAGCAGGATAATAACAGGATGTTTCTAGCAAACAGTAGGAGAGCTACAAAAATGTTTCTAGTTCTATAACTTTTTAGTGCACAAAGAACAATGTCCCTATAGTTTTAACTTCTTGATTTCAGACCTTATATGATAAATGTGCTAAGCTAGCTCTGGGTCACTGTTCTTCCATCAGAGGTCAGTGGATCACATGGTCCCAGCTTTCTCTCTGTTTTTGTGTCTTTCTTAATCTCTCATCATCCCTCACCAGTTTCTAGGGTTCATCCATGCTGGTCATGGAACCCAGAAGAAAAAGATAGGGTCACATTCAAAAGAGACTAGAGTAAGCTTGTGTCAAATCTGGGACAGTGTGAACACTAGTAAATTATAACTCATTGAATAAAGTAAGAACTCATGAGTTCCATACTGAAAATAAATAGATTAATTAACAGGCAAAAAGGGAAAGCTCTTTGTGAAGGTAGAATGCCAACTTGCAAATACAGAAAGAATGGTGGTACATTCAGCCTCAAACTTCACAGGTGTTCGAGGATTATAGTTGGAATAAGTCTCTACTTTCCCCTGGGACCAATCACAATGTCAGATATTCTCTGACCATCTCTCTGCTCCAAACTTTGCTTCAATCACAAAGTGAGATGATTTTAAATTTTATCCTCCAGAGCAGCTAAACTGGTTCTCATTTAGGCCACATAAGTGCCACTGACTACATTGGTTGTCAACACTAGTTATACCTTGGAATCTCCTAAAGAGGTGACATGAAGACTCATTCATAGTCAAGACCTTGCCTTGCTACATAAAATATCAAGATCACTCTCCTATCTGGGTGCTTAGTTCCAACCAGTTTCCTATTTGACCATACCTACTATAGAAATGAAGACAGAAGTTTGAACTTGCCACTGGTGAGTCACGCAAACTGTGATTTGGTGGAGGACTAAATGCCATTAGGATGAGATACTCCTTTAAGCATCTTGTGGTGTTCCCTAGAATCCCACTGAGGGAAGTCAGGACTTGAGAATTCCACAAGTGGCCTCCAGATTACCCTTGCCTTTATTAGCAATAGCACAACCACGTTTTAAAAATATGTGTATGAGTCGGGATAGGAAAGAGAGTGGAGATCAGGAGCAGAAGAAGACGGAGGGACCAGGTTACTTTGTCACCCTGCCATTTGTCTGCCTATAGGACTGGCTTTTATATTGCTGATTTTCAGGTCAAAATGTTCTCTTTACTATTTTTACCTAGAGCACAGAGAGCAAGGAAGCATCAGAGATTTTTTTTTGTTATAGGTTATAAAAATAGCAATTTTTTACATATTCAAACCCAGTATCTTTTCAACCATGTACCATTAAATAAAAAATAAAACAAACAAAAACTCTCTCAAGTTAATCTTTGTGGACCATCATTAGGAAACTTGCTGTGAATTGTCATCAGGGTTGATTTGGTTGCTAGGGAAAGAAAAAAAAAAACCACAATATTTTAACTGGTAAAAAGTGAGGTGGTGTTTTGCACCTGCCTAGTAAATAGTTGAAGTCTTTCCTATTTATTACCATTAGCTATCAGTTAACTTCTTTTAAATTTTGATTTATCCCATATGTTTTCATGTTATTGGGAGGAGTAGAGATGGAAGGAATTGCCATCTTAAATTACTAAGTCTATTTAGAGTCTAAAATATGACTCATCATTTAAAAAGATGCACAAGTGTTGTATTCTAAAAGTTACTTTTTCAGTTTGCTGACTATCTTCTTAGCTTCCACACCTGTTCCAAATTTGCATACCTTCCATTTCTTCCCTCCATCTGGGGAAATTGTCTGGTCTTGCTTGTTGTTTTCCTATTTTATTCATGAAATCTTCCTAGACACCTTTATCCTTCATTGTTCTTGGAATATCCTGAAGCTCCTATAGAACGTACTCCAACATTCAGAATAAATTCTGTCTTGTTGCTACTTACTTCATATGCACATCTTGTCTTCCTAATGAAACTTCAAACTTTGTTAAACTTTAAACTTCTTAAGGAAAGGAACATCTAATATTTCTGAATCTCCCCCACCCTACCCCCTGCATCTAGCATAGCACTGAATACATTCTAGGTAGAGAATTTAGTTAATGACTGACTAACCTTGGGCTAGAGATTGTGCATTGAATATGGTCTTTGCTGTTGGGACTCTAAGACAAAATTGTATCATGTTTGGGGAAGTGTATAATGGTATGTAGTCATTTTAAAAAAATGTTATAACCTTTACTTTTGAGAAGCTAGAAGTCTTTTTGTAAAGTGGACTGAAACAGATTTTTCTAATTTATCATTTCTGTAATTTTTGAATTTTTCACTATGAAGTTTCTCTGTAGAACTAAGAAAAATTGAAAAGATAGCAAAACCATGATGATGGATGGTGTTTTACAGATGGTATTTTTCTCTTGAATACAGATGGAGATGTGTCTGAATTTGACTGTTCAGTTCCTGAGTTTCCTTCCCAGGCCTCCACCCCTGGAAACAGCTGCATTTTGAGCTGAGTTGAATACTGCGGTTATCAGGCACTGGTGCCCCTTTTGGTCTTAATGAGTCATTACAATCCCTGGTGGTCTAGTGAAGCTTTGGTCTATGACCTTATATGGCATTTCTGTGTATGATTCTTTAAATGATTCAATTTCTCTGAAGTTTCTTCCATGAGACTTTCCTAATCCATTCAAAACCTCAGAAGAAATTCTGGTCTATAATCCTGAGTAACCATGTCTGTTTAAGTATAACCATAACAGATAAATGAAAATGGGTTCTGTAGATAATTCAGAAAGTTATGAAAATAGAGGATTATAAATTGTACTAAGGGTCCTAAGTATTAGCAGGAATCAGTAGAATGTCTCACTGAGTTCTGATGCGGAGGTAAGCCTATGAAGGATCGTGTGCCAATTTTGCAGCATCCTAAGAATTCTTTACATAAATGACTGGATACAGCACTGTGTGTCATTTACAAATGTTCTCCTCCTCCTTCTCCGCTTTCCTCTTCCTCTCCCCCTTCTTCTTTCCCTACCTCTTCCCCTTCCTCTTTTGAGACAGGGCTTTGCTGTGTTAGGAAGGCTGGCCAGGAACTTGTGATCCTCCAGCCTCAGCCTCCTGAGTAGGTGGAATTACAGGCATGCATTGTCACACCTGGCTTCTGAAGACATCTTCTTACTAATCCTATATTTGATGAAGGACAAATGTTATAAGTAGCCTGATATTCCACCATGGCTGTGGAGACTGTGGAACACATGAGGTACGCTCATAAGAGGAAGAGGAAGGGATTTAGGGAAGATTTAGGCATCCAGACTCCCACCCTGACTTTTGCAATAGAATCTTGTGATATTTTAAAATGCTAGAATGGTCAGAGGCAGGGATACTAGATGATGTCTGCTAATGAGGTTCACTTAAATATGTTTTCTGTTCCTTGACCTCCATCAAAAACAAAAAACAAAACAAAAAACAAAAAAACAAACAAACAAACAAAAAACAAATGCCAAGAGTCTCTAGGAGAGAATAAATTCTTGGGGATGGGATACTTCATTCCCATAATTGGTCTGCTCTTACTATTGGCTAATGTTCCTTTATATTGGCATATTTGCTGTATTTGAGCCTTTTCTATGCTTGGAACTTTTATCCAGCTTATTTGAGAATCTTTGAGGACATCCTACTTTGTATTTTATGTAATCACATTAAAATTTACCCCATATTGCCCCTAAAGTAATGGGAAAATGAACTTTTGAGTCAAAGTTGACAGCTTGAGAAAGTTGAAGGTCCATTTTATCAATAGTCATAAATACATTTAATTATGTGACTATTTTCCACTTCCCATTCCAAATAATTTCTCTATCTTAGTTTACATCACATGTAAGTAAAATTCAATGACAACATGGGGAAGGAAACACATGTGCCACCCATGTAAGGTAACACAAGGTGCTGGGATAGGGCTTCAGGTCTGACTTCTGGTTAAAGGGGCAAACATAACCTTTTAACAGTTCTCTTAATTAGAGAGGAGAAAGCAAACAGTCCTTTAGCAGAAGTAAACTGTTATTTAGCACCGAGATTGAAAGAGATTTGGTAACAACTCCATGTACACCGAGTCATGTAATAAAAGATCTCCTCAAAAGCAGTTTAGAGTAAACAATAAAATATATATATATATTTTTTTCTTCAATGCAATCTTTGATGAAAGCTAGAACATTTATGTTAGCACTTAGTAAGTCAATTTTGAAAGGAGCTGGACTTTACCAAGTGCTCATTATATAAAACTTTTGGAGATACTACTGGATTCTAAGATAGTCTTCATAATTTCTTAAATTACTGGATTAAACAAAAACTCAAAAATAATACATGTGCATATGTTGATAGATAAATCAAATGATACTTAAATTTGAAATTTGAAATCTCTCTCCTCTCCTCTCTTCTTCTGGAATTTACTATTTTAATTTAGTTTAACTATTTTTATTATTATGTATTAAACCCAGGGATGCTTTACCACTGAGCTACATCCCTAGCCTTTTTAATTTTTTATTGTGAGATAGGGCCTTGCTAAATTGCTGAGGGGCTGGACTTGAACTTGGAATCCTCCTGTTTCAGCCTCCCAAATTTCTGGGATTACAGGTGAGCACCATGCTGACAATTATAATTTTAAATGATAGTATATTTTCTTGATTTATCAACTTTAGACTATATCTATTAATGATTTATAAGATGAGGAATTGAAAGAACTTTAACCAACTTCTTTTTGCCTTCTGAGTTTCTAAAATGTGTTAAATTATAATATCATTTTTAGTTTTTTTCTGGATGTTCCTATAGGACCGTGTTTCAATATATAAATTCTACATAGGCTCTTTTAAATCATCACAAAAATGAGATTTAGTACACTTATATTTCCTTCTCATTCCTCTTGCCCCTAATTCTATTTGTTATATTACTTTAATATTGTCAAGGTTTACATATTTCCATTATATTACTTGATTATATTTGACATATATATGGTTTCTAAATGTTGAAATGAATGAATGATATTTAATATGATTAAATTACATATATTAAATTGCATATATTCACCTTATATATGTGTAGTTGAGTGTGTGTATATATATATATATATACACACACACACACACACACACACACATACACACACACACAACATTACTATGGAAGTAAAAAGTATGATTAAACACATAAAAAGGAAATGTAAGTTTTAAAGCAAACCATACCCTCTCAATTAAATTTATTAAAGGAGATTAAGCAACAAGGTTAAATTAATTTTTTTTTCTATATTTGGCCTTTTCTGAGTCATGAGCAGAGGACATTCCTCTGCTCTCACTTCAATCGTCATGCTCAAGTAGGTGGCACTGAGGAAAAAGAAGGAGAAGATATCCACAACTACTTATTGTCAGAGCTGCTCACCCTGCATCTGTATCCACTTAAGTTGCCTTTGCTCCTGTTTCTAGCTGAGCTGTCTGGGCTCTGAGCCTGGTCCAACCCCTCTCACTCTGCCTCAAATCCTAGCCCCTTTTGCCTACCTAAAAACATTGCTCCAGAAATTCACCCTTTCATCACTGAATCATCAATTTAATATTCCTCTCTGTACTGGATCTTTCCATTAACCTTCAAAAGTAGTGTTATTTATATAATTTTTCAAAAATCTATCTCAATTCCATTGTTTCTTTCAAGCTATCTTACAAATTTTCTTTCTTTTACAGTAAAATAAATGTAAAAATTTATTTATACTTATTGTCTCCATTTGTCTTATTTTTTTGCTTATTACTATATAACCATTCCCTAGAGTAGTTTTGAAACAAACAAATGAATGAACAACAACAACAAACCCCAAGATATTTTTAAGTGCATCAATTGTGTTGTCTACTTTCATATATTTCTTTTTCAACTTGTTGAAATATATCCTAGATTCTTTTTGCATATGAGATGCATGGGTGGTGAGGTATGCAAAGGTCTTATTTTGTTCTGGATTAAGGATTTGACTGAAGAATTTTAGATTCAAGATAATTTTCTCAGGGCTGGGGAGGTGGCTCAAGCGGTAGCGCGCTCGCCTGGCATGCGTGCGGCCCGGGTTCGATCCTCAGCACCACATACAAACAAAGATGTGTGTCCACCGAAAACTAAAAAATAAAACATTAAAATTAAAAAAAAAAAAAGATAATTTTCTCTTAGGAAGTTGAAGACATTACTTTATTGTTTATGACCATCTTTTAGACTGAAGAAAATTGATTCTGTTAGATAATTTGGGTCCCAACTGGAAGCCTTAGAATTTTCTTTATATACTTAGTTAATTGCTTTTATAGACTGCATATCTGGGTTCATGTGTTAAAACTCCCGTCCCTGCAATTTCTGGTTATTTGGCTGTTAGTGGGTCACTGATAGCTAAAGACTTTGTCTCTAGTTTAGAGAAATTTTCTTCTACTATTTCTCCTCCTGTTCTGTGTGGTCCCCACTATCTCTTTTTCAAACACCACTGTCATTCACGTATTTTAATTTCTCATTTATGTTTACCTTGTTTTAAGTATTTTGTTTGGGGACATTGCCTTAATTTACTCTTCTGCTCATTTACTATTTGCAATATAGATATTTTATGCAGTTCATTCATTGCCTTTTGTCAATATATTTTATTTTTTGTGTTTGTAACTCTTATTTATTTATTTACTCATTTATTTGTTGTAATTAGAGCTTTATATAATTATACATGGTAGTTGGGTTCATCCTGACAAACACTTACATGACATGGAATTCCATTTCAGTTCACGATTCCCTTTTTTCCTTCTCCTTTTCCTCTTGTCCTCCTTCCCCTCTCCAATTCTCATTTCTCTACTCTATTAGACTTCCTTTCACTCATCTATTTATTTATATTTGATTGGTTCTTTTTACTTATACATAAAGGTGAATTCCCTGTGGTATATTTATATATGTACATAACCTGATTTTTTAGAGAATTCATTCTGCGTTGCCTCCTCTTTACCATTCTTCCACTCTGCCTCTTGATCTCCTTCTGTACATGACTGGTCTTTCCTTTATCTTTTATGATATCCTATCATAATGATATCCTATCATTTCCTTTATTTTATTCTAACATCCTCATATGACAGAAAGCATTAATTTGCGTTTCTGAGTTTGACTTATTTCACATGGCATGATGTTCTCCATTTCCATCTATTTACTAGCAAATGCCATAGCTTTATTCTCATTTATGGCCCATAGGACTCCATTGTGTGCACATATATATCAAAATTTCTTAATCCATTCACTATTGACAGACACTTGGGTTGATTCCATAATTTAGCTATTGTGATTTGTGCTGCTATAAATGTTGAAGTAGTTGTATTGCTATAGTATGCCAATTTTAGATCTTTTGTGAAAATACCAAGGAGTAGGGTAGCTAGGTTATATGGTCGTTTAATGCCTAGTTTTTTTTTTAGTAATATCCATACTGCTTTCCAGAATGGTTGTGTGAGACTGCAATCCCACCAACAATGTACAAGTATAGCTCCCCCCACCAACCTTGCTAGTATTTATTGTTCATATTCTTGACATTGTGTTTCTGAGTGGAGTGAGATGTAATTTCTTCCTTGTAGTTTTTATTTGCATTTCTCCAGTTGATATAGGTGTTTAAATATATTTGTTGGCCATTTGGATTTCTTATTTTGAGAAGTTTCTGTTTAGTTCTTTTGACCATTTGGGTTATTTGATTTCTTGGTGTTAAGTTTTTTGAATTCTTTGTATATTCTGGATATTAATCCCCTATTGGAGGAGTAGCTGGCCAAGATTTTCTCCCATTCTGGTTTTCTCCCATTCATGCTCTTAATTGTGTCATTTACTGTGCAGAGGTTTTTAGTTTGATAGCATCCCATTTTTTCAGTTTTTGGTACCAGGGATTGAACCCAGGGGCATTTAACCACTGAACTACCTCCCCAAACCATTTTTAATTTTTTTTTGTTTTGAGACAGGGTCTAAGTTACTTATGACTTCACTAAGTTGCTAAAGCTGGCTTTGAACTCAAGATCTTTCTGCCTCAGCCTCCCAAGATGCTGGGATTACAGGTATGCACCACCACACCCAGTGTGGCATCCCACTTACTGATTGTTGGTTTTATTTCTTGTGCTTGGAGGTCTTGTTAAGGAAGTCAGTGCCTGTACCTATATGATAAAATGTTGACCCTATGTTTCTTCTAGTAGTTGAAAAGTTTCTGATTGAATTCCTAAGTCTTTAATCCATTTCAATTTAAGTTTTGTACAGGGTGATAAGGGTCTAGTTCCATTTTTCTGCATGTAGCTCTCCAGTTTTCCCAGCACCATTTGTTAAAGAGGCTGTCTTTTCTCCAGTATATATTTTGGCAATTTTGTCAAGTATTAGCGAGCTGTAAGTATGTGGATTTGTCTCTGTCTTTGATTCTGTTCCCTTGGTCTTCATGTCTCTTTTGATGTTAATACCATCATGTTTTTGTTACTACAAATCTTGTAGTATAATTTTGGGTCAGTGTTAGTATCAGTATTTAGGTGCCTCCTGTTTTGCTTTTCTTGCTTAGTATTGCTTTGGCTCTTTGGAGTCTCTTATTCTTCCAAATGAATTTAAGAATTATTTTTTCGAATTCTGTGAAGAATACTATTGGTATTTTGATGAGGATTGCATTAGATCTGCATATTGCTTTTGGTAATATGACCATTTTCATATTTTCTGCCTATATAAGAACATGGCATATCTTTCCATCTTATAAGGTTTTCTTCAGTGTTTTATAATTTTCAGTGTTTCTTTCTTCAGTGTTTTATAATTTTCATTGTAGAGTCTTTTACCTCCTTGGTTAGATTAAGTTAAAAATATTTCATTTCATTTTTTTAAGGTTTTTGTGACTGGGATGGCTTTCCTGATTTCTTCCTTGGCTGAATCATGTTTGGAGTATAGGAAAGCTATTGATTTATTGTTGTTGATATTGTATCCTGCTGTTTTTTCGAACCCCAGTTTTAAGGTTTAAAAGTCTTCTGGTGGAGTTTTTTTGGGTCTTCTAGATATAGAAAGGAACATGTTATTGGAAAATGAAGATAGTTTGACTTCTTTTCCTATTTATATCCCTTAGATTTCCTTTTCTTGCCTGATCACTCTGGCTAATGTTTCAAGGACTATATTGAATGGATGGCCTTGTCTTGTTCCTGATTTTGGAGGATATACTTTTAGTTTTTCTCCATTCAGTATGATATTGGCTTTGGGTTTGTCATAAATGGCCTTTGTGATGTTAAGGTAAGTTCCTTTGATTCCTATCTTCTCCAGCATTTTTAACAAGAATGAGTGCTGGATTTTATCAAAGGTCTTTTGTGCATCTACTGAGATAATCATGTGATTCTTTAATTCTGTTTAAGTATTAAATTACTTTGCATATGTTGAACCAATCTTGCATCCCTGGAATGAAACCCATTTGATCATCATTTATTACCTTTTATATGTGTTTTTGTATACAGTTTCCTAATATTTTATTAAGGATTTTTGCATCTATGTTCAAAAGGGATATTGGTCTGTCATTTCCTTTTCTTGATACATCTTTGTCTGGTCTTGGGATAAGGGTTATTTTGATTAAATAGAATGTATTTGGGAGTGTTCTCTTTCTTTCAGTTTCATGGAGTAATTTGAGAAAGACTGGTGTTCAGTGAAAGTCTGGTAGAACTCAGCTGAGAAGCCATCTGGTCCTAGAATTTTCTTTTCTTTTCTGGAAGTGTTTTAATTGCTGTTTCAATTTCATTACTTGATCTTGGTCTTTATAGATTTTCTATATCTTCCTGATTCCATTTGGGTAGATCATAAATGTCTAGGAATTTGTCAATGTCTTCTATATTTTCTTGTTTACTTGAGTATAAATTTTCAAATTTTCTGATAATCCTCTGTATTTTAGAAG
The DNA here is from genome assembly GCF_001458135.2 of Marmota marmota marmota. Classification (NCBI taxonomy): domain Eukaryota; kingdom Metazoa; phylum Chordata; class Mammalia; order Rodentia; family Sciuridae; genus Marmota; species Marmota marmota. The sequence goes on along the minus strand of NW_025999842.1, from coordinate 5,004,406 downwards.
ACTCTGTAGTGATATCTCCTTTTTATCTATGAAATTGTTGATTTGAATCTTCTCTATTTTTCATTAGTTTGGCAAGGGGTTTATCAATCTTATCTTTTCAATGCACCAACTCTCGTATTGATTTTGGGCATTGTTTTCTTATTCTCAGTTTCATAAATTTCAGCTCTGATCTAACTTTTTCCTGTCTTATACTGGTTTTGGAATTAGTTTGTTCTTTTTCTAAAGGCCTTGAGAATGGAGCATAAGATTATTTATTTATATCTCTATTTTTAATATCAGCACTTATTTATATAAATTTTTCTTAGAATTGCTTTCATAGTGTTTTGGAGGTTTTGATAAATTGGATCTCTGTTCTCATTCATTTCTAAGAATTTCTTGATTTTTACTCTAATTTCTTCTTTGATCTATTCTTCATTTAAGAGAGTATTGTTCAGTCTCTATGTGTTTATGTGGTTTCTATTATTTTTATAGCTGTTTATTTCTGGTTTCATTACATTATGAACTGATAAGACACATGTTTTATTTTTTTTTACTCGCTAATATTTGCTTTGTAATGTGAAATATGGCCTATTTCGGGAAAAGTTCCATGTGCTGCTATTCAGGTGTTTTGGGGTGAAATAGTCTATAGATGTCTGTTAAGGCCATTTAATTTATTTTATTATTTAGGTTGGAAATATCCTCATTGATTTTATGCTGTAATGACCTGTCTATTAGTGATAAGAAATCATCCAGTATTATTGTGTTAGGGTCTGTCTAGGATCATGGAGAATTATTATTATTATTTTTAATGCTGTTGGGTGAGCTGACATTTGGGGCATAAATGTGTATTATTGTTATACCTTCTTGTTGGATTGTTCCCTTTACCAGGAGATAGTGGCCTTCTTTGTCTCTTCTGATTAATTTTTGCTTAAAATCTTCTTTGCCAGATATGAGAATAGCTATTCCTTATTGTTTTCAGGGTCTGTAGGCATAAAATATTTTTCCCATCTTTTTTACCTTCAGCCTGAGGGTGTTTTTGCCAATGAGTCTCCAAAGTAAACAGCATATAGTCTTGTGTTTTGATCCATTCTGCTAATCTATGTCTTTTAATTGGGGAGATGAGACTATTTGGCATGAGTATAGATATGTGTTCATGGTTTCCTGCCATTTTGTTTTTTTGCTATATTTAATAATATCTTTATTCTCATCTAGTAGATTACTCTTCTATTGATCTTCCTTTTTTGGGAAGCTTTGGGTTTTTATTTTTAGTTTCTCTGTGTACAGTTTATATTTGAGTATTTTGTAGTGCTGGCTTGGTGCTCTTAAATTCTTTTAGTTTATTCTTATAAAGGAAAATTTTAATTTCCACCTCAAATTTGAAACTAAGATTTTTTGGGGGGTATAGTAACCTTGGCTGTTTTCCTTTAGAGCTTGCAATATTTCATTCAAAGCCCTCCTAGATTTTAGGGTCTGAATTGAGAAATCAGATATAAGATTTATTGGTTTGCCTCTAAATGTGATTGGATGTTTTTCTTTTGCAGCTTTTCATATCCTTTCCTTGTTTTCTATGTAAGGCATTTTGATTAGGATACGTCTTGGAGAGCTTCTCATTTAAATAGGTCTATTTGAGTTCTTTAAAACTCCTGTATGTGGATGACTATCTCATTTCTTTGATCCTCCTTGGGTCCTTATTGTTGGTTTGGGGCTTTTGTTTCCACCATTCTTTGAGTTAGAGTAATGTCAGGGATCAGGTGGGGTTAGATTGTATGAAACTCACTTTTGCTTGGTTGAGATGTATTTCTCAGCTGCAGGATCTCTACTCTGTAATCTTAAAGTGTCCCAATATCTTTCTGGCCCTTTTTAGAGGGATGAGAGAGATAGGGGTGGTACTAATGCAAGAAACATTATGCAGCTTTAAGATAAGTATTAAGTATTTGACATTTATGACACTAATTGCCACCTATATAGGAATGGAAGAGTCAGCATTTAACAACACTATTAATAAAAATCCATGAACTAGATCGTGCATTTGGCAACAGGTGTCTACTCTGTTGTCCACTATATTAATAGTCACATCTTGAATGAGATAGAAATTGCATAGTCTAATCATTAGTTTGGGTTTTTATCTGTTCTATTCTTTTTTTTTTTTTGTACCAGTGATTGAACCCAGGGGTGCTTAAACACTGAGCCACATTCCCAAACCCCCTCTTTTTTTTCTTTCTTTATTTTGAGACAGATTATCTCTGTGTTGCTTAGGGGCTTGCTAAATTGCTGAGCCTGGCTTTGAATTTGCAATTCTTGTACCTCAGCCTCCTGAGATGCTGGGATTACAACTGTGCACTTTGTGCCTGGACTCTTCTATTATTTGAATTAAAGTGTATCTGAAGAATGAAACTCATTATTCTGTGTATGGAGCAAGGTATGTTGTCTTTTGAGTTTAGTTAAGCATCAAAGTCTCTGCCTTGTGAACTTATAGTGTACCTGTAGGTTCCTAATACCTAACAGACTAGGCTGAAACAATTTTAACAATTGATGCAAACCATACACGGCATTAAACACCCAGTTCCCGCTATGGCATCTACAACATTAATTACCACAAAAAAACAGGAATGATGGGGTCACCAATTGTCAACAGTAAAAACAGTAACCATAAACTGAATCTGGCTTTAAATCAAACAGCAGGTATCAACTATGTCATCCACAGCATTAATAACTGCATCAGTATTAATGGTGGAGGTAGAAATTATATAAATCAGTTACTTCTAAAAGATGGTAAAAAATTCAGTTAATTAGGAGAAAAGAAAATGTTCTAGGAAGGTAGAAAAGAGTTTATAATTTTAAAAAGTGAACAAAGACTGCAGAAGAGATGTAGCAGGTGATGGTTATGAGGAAGGAGGAAAAAATGGGAGAAGCATAGTAAAGGGAGAGAGTAAGAGAGAACAGTAGAAGTTGGTGCTTAACAGAAGAAAAGAGAGAAAGAGAAATAAGAGAAAAAGACAAATTAAATCAATACAAAACTAAATATATACAAACTAAAAAATCCTAACCCTCAAAACTAGACTCGACAAGGAAAAATAATTAATACTAAAAAATGAGAACAACAACAACAACAAAATGTGTGTATGTACATATGTCCTTGAACCAATCAGCCCATCAGTAAGCATCAAGAAGTCTCTCTCTCTCTCTCTCTCTGTCTCTCTCTCTCTCTCTCTCACACACACACACACACACACACACACACACAAAAGAAAAAAGAAAGATTTTTAATGAAAAATGAAGAAATCATCTACACTGAGTTGTTCAAATAGTTGATGAGAATAGATGGTCACTGTTTATACCCAATTGTTTTTCTTTTCATTTCTTCTAGAGCTATGTATTGATAGAACGAGGGGAGGAGGTTGTTAACCCCATCCGGTTTTTGTATTGCTCTCAAGCTGCCAGTTGATGTAGCTTCCCTTCTCATGAGTATAAGGTGGGATGGATTAGAAGTGCTGATAGTTGGACTTTCTTTTGTCTGTACAGAAAGAATGGGTGAACATCCAGGGTAAAGCTTCTGCAGGGTTTATGAAGGGAATTCTGGCAGGTGGTGCTTTGTTGGGTGGTGCTATGAAGAGATTAGATCAACACAATTTTTAAAGAGATTAGATCAACACACCCCTAGGGCCTGGCAGTTGCTGATCTCCATGGAGTCTGGATCTCAAGAGCCTTGCCAGATTCCACTTGTGGTCAGGGGAAACAATCCTCCACCCACTCGTTGCGCATGAGCACAGGCTTTCCAGGATTAGTCCCTGAGTATATTCACACCCGCGTGTTCAGATTCCCGACCTGCTTCACTTGGTCGTGAACTGCCAGACACAGAGAAGAGAGTTGTGATCTCCTTCACTTTTCTGACTTGGATCTCTCTGGATACAATCTTCTCTGTGTCTGTTTCACTCACATTCTGCTAGATACACCCTAGGCCACATGGAAGGCCCTTGCTAGGACAGTGTGACAGTGTTTGCTTTGATCTTCCAGCTGCAGAGCAGCAGCTACAGTGTGGCTGCTTCAAGATGGCCCCACCTCAATGCTCATGAGCAAGTTGAGAAACAGCACTTTTCAAACACCAGTGCACAGTGCAGGCTCTGGATTGGCTAAGGTCAGGATACTTTTCTGATCTCAGGTTTTTGCATACCAAATCTGCCCATGGTATTTCTCTCTGTGCTCTCCCTCCCTCAGGGGTGAACCAGCACTGCTGCTGTTGCTGCTGGCACTATAAGTGGCTCAGCTCCACTGTATTTTCTCTCTTTGTTTAATGTACCCAAATGTCTGAGTCTCTAAGGTGCCTGGACTGTCCAATACTGAATTTCAGTGAATTCCCTCCTTCACTCACCTCACTGAGATGCAATACAGCCAATGCTTGAATTCTGAGTCATGGAGCAACTAGGAATTCAGCCTTCCTCTAGCTGGCCATCTTTAGAAGCCTGCCAATACATTTTAATTACATAAACCTCTTTTTCTCTGATTACTCTCTTTTTTCAGACCATTTTATGATAAAAATAGTAATCCCCAAATGTATATGAGGATAATAATGCAGACTTTAAAAATGTTATCTCTATCCTGTTGTTCATTCAGTAACTAGTTGTTTTGAACTTTCATCTAAGACCCTGTAACATGTTATTAGTTTTGCTCAGTTTTTCTGGTAATCCTTTGTGGTTCATTCCTATTGTACAGGTATTGGTAGTCATTTTCTCTGATATTCAGTCAATTAGGATTTTAATTGCATACCATTTATTGATTTTGTCTGTTTAAAAATGAATACATACTGTTGCCTAAGAAAAAAATATAGATGGAAAATATGCATCACTTAGAGATAACTGCTTAATATTTTTGCATATTTCCTTCTTTACATTTTCTACCACACATAACAAACACACACACACATACACACATGGTACCTGCCTCTCACCATTTCAAGACACACTAGCATATGTTGGAAAAGATCAGATCTTTGCCATCATGAAGACTACAGTCTAGTAGCAGGAAAAAATAGAGCTAAGATAATCACTTAGATTAGTGCATGATTACAAATCACTGTAAGTGCCATGAAGAAAAAGGCATAGTTTCATGTTTTCATTTGTAAAGTGACCGAAGAGAACTGAGCTGAACTTATGTGACAGAGATGCCTTCCTTAGGGTATTGTGATTTGAATCCTGGGTAGGACTCAAGTAGGTAAAGAAAGGGGAAGGATCACTTCAGAAAGAAGAAGCACACAAAAATGATACAGGTCATTAAATAGGTTGAAAGTCATATTTATAGCTTCTTAGATATTATAATTAATATTAATACCTCTAATAAATGAATATTATAACTAATTGTTCACCTATTACTTTTCTCAAAAGAATAGACTTTAAAACATACTTATTTGAAAGTTACCATAAGTGGTATATTTGTTGCTCAATTTAAATATTCTGTTCTGTAAATAGGACAATGGGACATAATGAAAGAAACAAGAGAAAGAAGCCAGAGCCCAGGAGTGTGGGGAATAAGAAGAGAATAGGATAGAGGAGCCTAGGTGTATAGAGCAGTGCAATAATGCTTGTATAGTCTTAATCTGATTAATGAAACATATATAACAATGATTGCAGGTGTGATTCTTTAGACCTGCTTCTCCATCAAAAAACAGCTCCACCTGACCCCAGCTTTATCTTCAAGATCTCTTTATTTTTTCCAATCTCTTATCACCCCTCACTGGAACCTGCCAGTTTGACCGCAGTGGTCGCAGCAGTTGGTGGCCCATAAGGGGGAACTTATTCAATCTCAGATGAAACGACCCTTCTGTTAGGCACATACCTATAAACTGAAAGAAAGGCCTCTAAGATAAATGAGATATATAAAAAAGAAACATTTAAAATTAAGTATAAAACATGGGAATACAAGATTCAAAGAGAAAAGGATGATTATATATCTATTCTTAAAAAATATACTTAAAAAAAGTAATTCAGTTAAAAAAGTACAACTTTTATAATTTATAAAATATATTACTGAAACTTATCCTCTATTTCCTCAAAAAAAAAAAACCAACAAAATAAATTTAAACTTATGAGATAAAATTGGCAAACATCTTCATGCTAGACTTAAAGCTAAAGGCCTGGACAACTTACCTATACCTACTTTTACTTTATGGACTTTGATTCAAGACTGTCTTAGTCCTACTCAGGTAATGTATCACAGCCAGCCGCAAGCCCTGATCTTGATAACACCATAAAAGATGATAAAAAATTACAAAAATATCTTATACCAACAGAACTTTCCCCTTTTCCACCAAAGCTTTCATCGTCTGAAGAAAAACAAGATTTAGAAAAAAAAGATCTGAGTGGACATACTCAAGATGGAGGAAATAAAGACTCTTAAAAAAATTTTAAAGATGATATAGATAACAGAAAACTAATTCATGATTGTTCCAGTTTTGCTATTATTGTGACACATGACTAAACCAGTCAGGGTCACTCCAGGTGAACTGGGCTGGCATGAAATAATCACACAAAGACAGACAGATACCTTTTTCTTTGGGTTCTGTGATGGCTCCTCTGACCCAGCTCTCTCAAAGAAGGCAAGGCAGGCAAGAAAGAGAAGAGCACTCCTGGAACCTAGTTTTATTGGGGAAAAGCCATTCAAATGAGGGAAGGGGTAGGTTTACAAAGGAACAGGTGAGTGCAACTCAACCCCACCTGGTGACGGGTGACGCCTACTCCTGGAGCCACACCTCAGTATCCAAGTGGAGGTAAAGCCCTAGTTATTGTGGGGTACAATAATTGTTCAGTATCTCTCTCTCAGGACTTAAGGATGTGTATTTCCAGAACAGCTCCCAACAGACTATGCTATCTCTACTCCAGTAATGCGATCTAAACCCAAAGTAAAACATAAAATGAAATACATTTTAAACCACCACTATTGTCACCAATACAACAAGATCTTAAAGCAGCCAAAACAGCTGAAAAAAATACAGGGTAATTTAAAATATATCCTATTTTTAAACAAGATGATCCAAACAATCATAGTCAGAGACTTTGATCAGATAAGCCCATTCATTTTAAAACCTTAAAACAACTAAAAACTACATTTTCTATATATAAACCTACATCTCCATTTATACAAAGTTTATTAAAATCATTTACCAATAAAGCTTTACCACCTAGTGATTGGCATACAATAACCAAAACCTATTTATCAGCAGATAATTATCTGATAGGGAAATCTAATTGGACTAAATTTTGTTTGAAACAAACAAAAATAAAGCTCATGATATTAATATTACTTATGAAATGTTGACTGGAACTAGACAATTTACTGATATAACTCTTTGATTAAATTTTAATATACAAATCTATTTACAAATAAATATGACTACAAAAAAACTTTAAAAAATTACCAATTAAAAGAAAAAAAATTATAAATATCAATAAAATCAAACAAGGTCCTAATAAACCATATGCAAAATTTATTGCAAAACTATATCAAGCTATAAGCCATATGATTGGAAACCCAAATGCTAGCAATTTACTAATGAAACAATTGGCTTTTAAAAATATTAACAAGACTTGCCAAAAGGCTATCCATTATTAAAAAAAAGAGGGGTTTCTGATTACATGCTAATATCAATAATATGTATATTCAGAAAATAACCTTGACTGAGGCCCTAAAAAACAACCTTATAAAAAACCTGACAGCTTTCTTTAAAAAATAAATCTTTCAAAAAACTATGTTTCATTTCTAACCCCGTGCCCTATCTAGAGTTCATCTATTCCTCCCATGTTCCCCCTCCCTACCCCACTATGAATCAGCCTCCTTATATCAGAAAAAACATTCAGCGTTTGGTTTTTTGGGATTGGCTAACTTCACTTAGCATTATTTCCTCCAACTCCATCCATTTACCTGCAAATGCCATGATTTTATTCTCTTTTATTGCTGAGTAATATTCCATTGTGTACATATACATTTTCTTTTTATCCATTCATCTACTGAAGGACATCTAACTTGGTTCCACAATTTAGCTATTGTGAATTGTGATGCTATAAACATTGATGTGGCTGTGTCCCTGCAGTATGTTGTTTTTAAGTGCTTTAGATATAGACTGAGGAGAGGGATAGCTGGGTCAAATGGTGGTTCCATTCCCAACTTTCCAAGGAAACTCCATACTGCTTGCCATATTGGCTGCACCAATTTGCAGTCCCACCAGCAGTATATGAGTGTATCTTGGAATGTGTTGATTATCATTATCCAAAGTATATATATGAAGACACGAATTGGTGTGAATATACTTTGTATAACCAGAGATATGAAAAATTGTGCTCTATATATGTAATATGAATTGTAATGCACTCTGCTGTCATATGTAAATTTTTAAAAATTAATAAAAAAAGAAAAAAATGTTTCATTTATGGTAAACCTGGGCATTATATCAGAAACTATAAAAAGTTCAAAATCAAGATAATACTCATTCATCTCAACCAGGTCTCTATCCTAAATACTGTCATGAAAAACACTAAACAAATAAATGTAGATCACAAATAAATAAAAAAGACAATAATTTCCTCCCCAGATGGAAAACAAAAAAAGGGGCCAGCCCTGGCCCCATCAAACAGTAGGGGCTCTATAACTCACTCCAGAACAAATACATAATCTAGCCCATCCCTTCATTTAATCATTCAAGCCCTCCACAGGGGAACATCAAGAAGTGCAGAACCAGATCTCTGTCCCACCACCAAATACAGATTAACACCAGAAATGGGACCTCAGGCTATACCTACAGACATTTAAGGCCCTTTATGTTCTGGCACAATAGGACTTATATTAGATTACAATAGTTTTACTATAAAGGGATTTTTCAAATACTTTATTTGCTACTTTATGTGGGGATCCCTCTCCTACCTCTCAACAACTCACAACAGAAGCTAAAAGTGCCTTATCAAAAGTTGAAACTAGTATTAAAAATGCTCAACTTACTAAGATTAATTAAAAAATATATATATACATATTCTTATATTGGCTACTCATACATCTACAGGAGCTATATGGCAATCTTCAAAAATTATAAAATAGCTTTATCTTACTCTCATCAAAAAATTTTAAATTTAAATTTATTTCATGATCTGGTTGCTCAACTTCTTATTAAAGATAAAAGTTAAGTTTTACAGTTAATAGGAATTAAACCTTATTACAGTACCTTTTTTTAACTCAACAATTCTAGCTTTAACAAACTTCTCATGCTTGGCAAATAACTTTTGCTAATTTTCCTAGTCAAGTAAATAATCATTATCCTCAAAATAGACTTATTCAGTTTATTGCAATAACTTCTTTTGTTTTTACAAAAATTGTTCGTACTCAACCTATACCTAAAACTTTAACTATGTTTGCTGATGGCTCCAGTTCAGGAAAAACTGATTACTATAGCCTTGCTCATACTAAAATATTTCAAACATCTTACAAATCTACACAAAAGCTAAGCATCAAGTTCTCATTAATACTTTAATCTATTTTACTAATAAGCCACTAAATATTTACAATGACAATACTTATACAATGGGAGTTGCTATACATATTAAAACTACTACAATTGGACATATTCAATCTAAAAAATTATTTCATTTATTCCTGACCCTACAAAAACCAATTCAAATACATCAATATCCTTCCTTTATTGGGCACATTAGAGTTCATTCTAAACTTCCAGTTCCTTTGACAACAGAAAATAACAAAACTGATTGTCTTATTACAGTTTGTGAACAATTAACTCCTTACAACTATACTCAAGCTTCTCATACTTTCCGTCATCAAAATGCTTCTAGCTTACACAAAAAATTCATATTACTCAAAAAAACAAACTCATCAAATTGATCATCAATGTCCTTATTATGTAATATATACTTTAGTTTTATCTACTGAAGTTAATCCTCATGGCCTTCGCCCAAATCAATTATGACAAATGGATGTGATTCACATCCCTCAATTTGGTAAACAAGGTTATGTTCATATTACTATTGACACTCCTGTTTTATATTTACTACTGCTCATACAGGTGAGTATTCATGTCAAATCATTTCCCACTGTTTAACTACTTTTACAATGTTGGGCCATCTACTACATATTAAAACTGATAATGCTGCAGCCTATACTAGTTCATCTTTTCAACAATTTTATGATCAATATCATATTAAACACCAAACTGATATACCTTACAATCCTTAAGACCAGACTGATATAAAACAAGCTATTTAACTATAAAATTACAATTACAAAACAATAACAAAAAAGAAAATGGGACCCATGCTCTATTTATATTAAATTTTTTGAATTGTGATGCTAAGGGTCGCATTGCTGCTGAGAGACATATGGTTCATACAACAGCAGGCTCGGCAGGTCTGGTCTGGTGGAAAGACTTACAAACAGGACAGTGAAATGGACCAAATTCAGTGATTATGTGGATTATTATATGGAGTATGGTCATGCTTGTATTTTTCCAGAAAGAACAACTTGTCCTATTTGGGTACCTGAAACGTCATCCTGGAAAACCTCAAATCACAGTTCAAATGACTAAAACTGACGCTGGAAGTGTTGATTCCGATACCCACCAAGAACAAGAAATTGAGGAAGAGGCAGAGAACTCTACAAACCCAGAAGGCAGGCTTGAGAATATGGGGACATTTGAAGAATTTGACCCACCAGGCTGAACAGATGGCAATACAACAGGGGATATAAAAATCTCCTGCCACAATGTTTGTGGCCATGTTGGCTTTACTAAGCTGTCAGGTAAGTATTGGTTTTGAGGAAACTTACTGGACTTTCCAGATCCACCTTTAGTTTACCCAGCTGTGTGGACTGGAGAATCTGTACCTATAGTTACTAAGGACACACACATGATGGGAGGATTTTCAGATATACATTTTACACCTGTCCATTCAGTTGGATTTATTTACACTGGATTCAGTGGGAGCTTACCTATATGTTGTTTCCACAATGACAATACTGGCTGTTTACAGGGGGTCCCAGCATATGGGGGAGCCAAGGTAGCCAAAATTACTGGCCCTTGGGATGTAACTAAATATATTCAGACAGTTAAAAATAGGAATACCCAATGATGTGGCTGTGCTCCCTACAGAACACCCACTTTTACCTTTTTGTCCTAATCATACTATTACAGAATTGGGTGCCTTTCCTAAATGAATAGATTATGCCAACACTTGGTCAGTACATCATAATGTCTATGGAAGTTATGAATATATCTTGGATTGGCCTAATAAACTTGATGAAAGGCATTTATATCAAAAATTTATGACCCCGGGTGGATATATAAGTAATGTTTTAACCTCCAGTGGTCATGGCATACAAAGAGATCTTTGGCACTTGATTGCCACCTCAGATTTTGTTAACTTTAGTGGCACTCCTTTATCTGATCATGTCAATAAGGATTGTAAAGCGGCTCCTTGTTATGGCTTGTGAGCCTGTGTACAGTCCCCTTATGTTTTAATTACTGGAAATATTATAGTAAACAGGACAAGAGAAAAATACCACCTAACTTGCTACAGCTGCAACTTGACTAACTGTCTTACTAGATATAATAAAGGACAAGACACACTAAGACAACCTTCTTTTATTATGACTCCAGCTAATATTTCTGAGTGCTTGTATTCTGATACTAGATTTCAAGTTTTACAGCAAATTCATGCTCAGTTAAAAAGACAATACCGTGCTCTTGGCCTTATAGTAGTTGGAATAGTTGCTTTGATATCTATTTTAGTTTCTAGCATGACTGCTGCCATAACTTTATCCAACGGTATTCATAATGCTCAATTTTTTGAGAATTTAGCACAAAATACTTCAAAAGCTTTGCAAAACCAAGCAAATATTGATGATAAAATAGAAGCAAAATTAAATGCTTTGGAAGCTACAGTTATTAATACTGGAAATGAACTTGCTGCCCTCAAATTTAGACAAAAGCTTCATTGCCATGCTAATTATAGATATGTTTGTGTTACAGCAGCAAAATATAATGCTTCTCAATGGGACTGGAAGAAAAAATCATTTATTGGGCATTTGGCAGAAAAATAATGATAGCCTGGATCTTATGGAATTACATCACCATATCAAGGACATTCAAGAAGATCAGATTGCTTCTATGGATCCTTCATGGCTTGATAATCAAATACTTAATGATGTAAAAGGCTTTAATCCCTGAAATATATTAAAACATTTATTCTAGTACATTTTTGGAATTATATGTTTGCTACTAATTTTATTTTTTATTGTAACAATAGGATGCCAAATCTTCTGAAGAGAAATTAAATGATTTCAAGTCTTGATCCATCACTTGCATTTAAAAAATAAAAAAGGGAGAAATGTGGAAAGCAGTGATAGTGATTAGGAGACCAGTGTCTGAGGTTGGGGTCCCTGATGAATTCATGGCTATGGCATGCTATTGGTGTTTGGGAAAGTTTCTATGCAAAGGTGTAGGATGCCAGGTTGCTATGGCATTGCTCTCCATGGGGACACTCTGTTGTGAGAGTCTTATCAGCTTTGATCTTATTCTCAGGCATGCTGCTTCTAGGAATGAACTTCCTTGCTAAGATAACCACAATGTTTCGCCAGTTGCTGCTCCTGAATCTGCTGACAAATTAGTAACTTTAAACAATGGACTTTCTTGAGAGCTGATAATGCTCCTAACACTTCACATTGCAACTATAGAATATAACTGAGGAAATACCTGCACACTGTTGCTAACTCTGTAACTTTCATGAATCCAAAGAATAATGCTTGCATGGTCTTTAATCTGATTAATGAGACATATATAATAAAGATTGCTTGTGTAATTCTTTAGATCTGCTTCTCCATCAGAGAGCAGTGCTTCACCTGACCCCAGCTTTATTTTCAAGATCTGCACATGTGACTATTTTTTTCTAATCTCCCATTGCCCTTTGCTGGAACTTGCTAGTTTGGCAGCACTGGTCGCAGTACCTGGGAATCTTCTTAGGAAGTAGACTGTGCAGGGTCCGGAGGCTGTGGTTAGGATTTCTGTCATCTTAAAAATAATGGCAAGACTTTAAGTGGGGGCTTTGATATACTTAGGTTTAACTTTTGAAAAGATGACTACACTGAGGATAACCATCAGAAGAATCGAGTGGGTGTTAAACCATAAGTTGGGAGGCGTTATAGTCATCCAAGTGAGGAATGATGCCTGCTTAAACTGTTGTGGTGACATGGGTAATGGGGGAAAGTAGAAGAAATGCCAAAAGTTCCTTGGAGATTTCTGAGGTGCAGAACAGTCAGGGAACACTCCCAGGGGACTGAGTTTATGGGAGGTTTTGAGATTTGTCTTGAGCATGTTGGATTTGAAGAACCCTTGAGATAGTCAAGTGAAGATATTCATGGTTGATTATTTGTATTTAAAGCTCAAAGAGATGATTGAGCCAGATAGATGAGATAAATTAGAGTATCTCAGCCTTCAAGGTGGGAGGGAGCTGAATCTGTCTATAGCATGAGAGAGATCACTTAATATATGAAAGTCCTCCAAAAAGGTGGTGCCACTACAATGCATCAATAGTGGTAGGAGTAACTGCCTCTTCACACTCTTGATAATAATTGGCATTATTAAAATTTTTTGTCTTTTCCAATTGACAGAAAAAAATAGTATATCCCTGTTATTTTGTTATTAACCTTTAAATGTTACAGAACATATTGTTCTATGTTTATTAGCATTTTTTTTCCTCTGCTTGTGTGACATGAAAGTACATTTTTTTTTTTTCTGAGAGAAAGTCCATAGATCCATCAGTTCTCAAATTGACCCTCAAATGATTCAGAATCACTAATTTGGCATTGTTTTGAATAAGGAAGTTTAACCTTCCACATGTCAGTCTCTCAAATATTTAATCACTGTTATCAATTCCCACTTAAGCTGTCTCTTCTACAGGTTACATGTTCTCTGCTCACTGAAACCTATGATTCTTGTCTTCTAAAGCTGAGCCTCCCAAGTGTGGCAGTGATTACCTCCTTGGCTTTGGGATCACCAGTGCAGACCAAGAAAGATCAGCATATTTTACATTCTTGTCCCTTTTATGTGTCTGGAGACTTCCTGCTTCTAACATTTTCCTCTTCAGGAAACAAGGAAGATCTGGTGACGCTTATACTACAACTGACACTCAAGACTGACGTTCGTTCCCTCCAATCTATCAATTTCTAAATACCAAATCCTTCTTTCTAATCACAGAGCAGCATCAGCCTACGTCATCTGGAGCCTGGGAGGAGGGAGTATTTACTTTCCTATCATTATCAGAGCTGGCTCTTTCTCTTTGTTATCAAGGTGGTGTGCTTTAAGTCATAGAAAGGCATTCCTGGGGCTGTCACTAGGGGGAGTGTAAGACAAATTTTTCACTTAGAAAACTCCAGAAAGGGGAATTGATATGCTGGAGCACAGAAAACAATGAGGATTTAGAAAGAAATATGTGGGGCTGTGTCTTGCCTTTTACACTGACTGTGGGTCTCAACTAACTGGAAGCAAAAACCTTGATGGAGGTTTCACCTGTAGACAGCATTCTAGACAGGGTAGAGAGTAGAGGCCAAGGAGGTGGCTGGAAGCAAAACTCCTTGTGCTTCTAGAGACAGCAGGGGAAGATGGTTGGTAGGATTCTCGCATACATGCTTACTTTGATATGTGCATACAGTTTGGGCTGTAGTATATCCTTTGGAATGTGCCATGTAGCAGTTAAAGTTTAATGAAGGAAGATAATCCCAAAACTTGAGCTCAGGCACCATGATTTCAGAATCTAAATGATCATTTAGTGAGCCCTATTTAATATAAATCATTATTCTAAATATAATAGATGACAGATAAAAACAGAAAGGAAGAAAGAAGAGAGAGAGGGATAGAGGGGGCGGGGAGAGAGGTGGGTAGAAGGAGAAATTTATTTCTTGGATTAGTAATTTTGAAGCTTGTTTAGAAATTCACAGTATTTATATTTCTCTCTTGCCTAATTTCACCAATATCTCTTTTTTTTTACTGTATCTTTCATTGTCTTGACTCCCTGAGTATATACATTTAAAAACAATTCAATTCTATTTCTTAGGCAAAAGAGACTTTAAATCTGACCTTATTGCCCCCAAACCACTCCCAACCTTACTTTCTCACTCTCCCTATCAATAGCCAGGCTTCTTGAAACAATTCTCATGTCTACCACTTCCTAAGTAATCCAGTATTCAACTTGCTGCGCTTTGGGCTCTGCTCATATCACTCCAGGAAACACTTTGAACAAAGATCACAAAAGTTAATTGTTCACTGGAAAGGACCCTCTTTTACCTACCTTCCAGCTACTTAATTCCCTTGTGTGTGTGTGATTGCAGAAATATTTTATACATGTAGAATAAAATGTATTAATATATCCGTATATCTTCCATTTTTCATAAACATACCATGTGTACACACTGTTTTGTACTTACAATGTGTCTTGGTGATCTTTTCCTTTAAGGAAGTTCCTTTTTTAATGTGCAAGGTGTTCTATCATGTTGAGCTAGCAAAACATATCTAGCCAATCTGCTTCTAATGGACATTTTGTTACTACAACTAATGCTGCAGTGGATAAAGTTGTATATATGTCACTCTACAGAGGTGTGAGAATAATTCTGAGATAGAATTGGAACTGCTAAGTCCAAGTTTATGTGTGCTTGTCATTTTAACATATCCTGCCAAATAGTTATTACTCTTGCCACAAGTATAAACAAATGATTGTTTTTTCACCTGAGTTAATTTTTCTTTTTGCCAATCTCATAGGTGAGAACCAGTATTTTGGTATCTCTGTTTTTTATTGACTCCTTTCTTATGGACTTATGCTGTTTAAGAGCCTTTAAATGTTGCTTGCTTTTAAAATATGAATTAGGTCCAATCACACTTTCTTGATATTTTGGCTAGCTCCTTATCATATTGGGGTACACTCAGACTTCTGAGATGGCCTTTCTTCCCCCTCCAGTCTCCCTAACCACTAACTAGACCTCTTCTCCACCTCTTCTCCACCTCTTCTCCACACTCAGTGCTTCAGACTCACTGAGATTTTCTCTGCTCCTGAAACACTGTTCTCCTTTGCCTATGTTTGCAATACCTTCCACCTCAGGCCTTATTTGGTGAACAATTATTGTCCCTCAAGGCTTGGCTCCTCTCTGAAGCCCTTTGTGCTGCTCACTTCTGTGTTTAGCCTAGCTTTAACAAAGTACTTGTGATTTTTCTGCCTGTAGCATTATTCCTGGAAGGATGTTGAACCTTAATACATATTTTTTAAGTGGGTGAAAGGCTTAACATCATTACAACTAAATCTCTTTTATAATTAAACACACACACACACACACACACACACACACAGGTTTCTAAGCAGAATTTCAGATGCCAAATGAAAATTTCCAGATGCATTTATTCTTTTTCTATTACTAATAAATTTTCTTTTCTTTCTTTTTCTTCCTGAATTTGATAAAAGCCTCTCAGAGTCCATGCAATTTAAAGTCATTTTGTTCCAAGATGTGATGGTTCAAGGAAAGTATGCTTTTTGCTGTGGCTTTGATTAAAGGGATGATCAAATTTTTGAGACACTATTTAGTTCTAAATTTCTTTTAGTGGAAATGGAAAATAGTTGACTTCTTCATTAGTAGGAGCCATTAATACTTATTGGTTTGACATGGCTTTCAAGGCTCAGAGCCTGATTGTCTTCAGAATGAACATCTCTCATGGTTTCAATTTGGCTCCAAGTAAAACTCATTTCCACATCATGCTTTAGGGAGCATCTCTTCTGTACAGAGAAAGCTGCAGTCCTGGGCACCAGCAAGGCTGCCTACTAGTCTCTGCAAGCCATAGGACTAAGTTTTCTCATCAGCAAAGCAAAGGTTTCAATCTGGTTGGTTACTAAGCTCTCCATTAGTTCTGATGTTATCTAATTTTAAATATATGTTTTCACTAATATTTTAAACATGGGGGAAATTTGTTTTCTCAGAAATCAGTTTTACTACATGGTCATTCATTTATCCATTCATTTTCCAGATGGTTCCAGCTATGGCTTGAATGTTTGTGTTCCTTCCAAAATTTATGCTGAAACTTATTCCTAATGTAAAAATATTAAGAAGTGGGGCCTTTTAGGAGGTGATGATGCTATAAGGATAGACCAATCTTATATGAGGTCTGGAAGGCACTAACTAGACCCCTCCTTGGGCTTCAGCCATCTGCCATGTAAAGATGTTGCTACAAGTAATATTGAAGCTGATGGAGCAGCCCCTCACCAGACATTGAACCTGCTCGTGTCTTGAGCTGTGAATCTCCAGTCTCTAGAACTGAGTGAAATACATTTCTGTTCCTTACAAATTGCCTACTGTCACGTAGGCAATAACATCAAAAAACAAACCAGGAGTTCCATATCTACTCTTAGGCACAATGTTATCACATTGACAGTAAAACCAAATTTACCAGATAGTGAGAGCCATATTTTTCTAATGTAGGAACTCCTTTTCCTTGAAAATTCTACCCATTTATTTCTAGGACATGCAAGGGGTTTCTTCCATGAGTACCTGATCTGCATGGGTCATTCCTGGGTTCCTGTGCCATTCTAAGCATTCAGTAAGCTATGTGTTCCCCATCATCCCTGCCTTTGTCTTTATCACGCAGGAGATCCTTTTCCATAAATGTCTTTATCTCCCCTGAGTTGAAACCTGAGGAATCAAAATATGACAGCTAAAACAGAGAACAAAGGCAACAAAATGGCCACCATTTCACTAAGACTCGCAGAATTTAGCTCCTCGCTGACATTTTCAATTACCAACATCCTTACCCCTTTGTGAGGCTGAGGATTAAGGTATGTTCTAAGAAAAAATCATACACTCTGTTTATGCATGCCAAGATAAAGTTAAATTTGTTTGATTAGTTACAGAATTTATTTATTGAACACCTACCGTAAGCCAGGTTCTAGTCCATGCACTAGAACTAAGGGTTTGATTCCAATGGTAGACTTGCTTTGAGAGTTTTTTTTTTTTTTTTCCCTTAAGGAGATTCTCAATGTCTGCAGAGGTAAATGATGTTTGGACCGGTAGTGGGGTTGGGTTTAGTTTCATCTACCAGCTATATCAAATTTAGTTTTGGACAGCCAGAATTCTTACTTCAAAGTTATTCAACAACAAATAAATATTTAAAAATATTTTTACAAAGCTGTTTTATATAAAATTTCTTGGTGATAGAATGCTTGCCTAGCATATGTAAGGCCCTGGGTCTGATCACCAGTACTGCAAGAAAAATCTATTTGTTCTGATCACAATTTTAAGGCAAAATGGGATAAACTAGAGTATATAAAATCTAACTACTATTATCAACTACTTATGCTCATAAATAAATGTAAAAAATCAAAATAATGATAAATGTCAAAAGAAAAAGTTAAAAATTAAGCTCTATCTAGGGAAATATTATTTCTAGAGGCTGGGTAGAAAGGCAGTTCAGGATAGGCTCCCC